>NC_136272.1:77969872-78502372 GCF_964187855.1 Myxine glutinosa
CTCTCTCTCTCCCTGACTTCTCTCTCTCTCTCCTGACTTCTCTCTCTCTCTCCCTGACTTCTCTCTCTCTCTCCCTGACTTCTCTCTCTCTCTCCTGACTTCTCTCTCTCTCTCCCTGACTTCTCTCTCTCTCATCCCTGACTTCTCTCTCTCTCTCTCCCTGACTTCTCTCTCTCTCTCTCTCTCCCTGACTTCTCTCTCTCTCTCTCCCTGACTTCTCTCTCTCTCCCTGACTTCTCTCTCTCTCTCCCTGACTTCTCTCTCTCTCTCCTGACTTCTCTCTCTCCTCTCCCTGACTTCTTCTCTCTCTCTCCTGCTCTCTCTCTCCTCTCTCCCTGACTCTCTCTCTTCTCTCTCTCTCTCCTGATCTCTCTCTCTCTCCTCTCTCTCTCTCTCTCTCTCTCTCCCTGACTTCTCTCTCTCTCTCTCTCTCTCTCTCTCTGCTTCTCTCTCTCTCTCTCTCTCTCATCTCTCTCTCTTCTCTCTCCTCTCTTTCACTCCTCTCTCCCTCTCTCTCTCTCTCTCTTCCCTCTCCCTCCTCCTCTCTCTCTCTCTCCCTCTCCCTGACTTCTCTCTCTTCTCTCTCTTTCTCTGACTCTCTCTCTCTCTCTCTCTCTCTCTCTCTCTCTCTCTCTCTCTCTCTCTCTCTCTCTCTCCCTGACTTCTCTCTCTCTCTCTCTCTCTCTCTCTGACTTCTCTCTCTCTCCCTCTCTCTCTCTCTCCTCTCTCTCTCTCTCTCCCCACTCTCCTCCTCTCTCTCTCTCTCTCCACTACCCTTCCCCTCCTCTCTCTCTCTCTCTCCTCTCTCTCCTCTCTCCTCTCTCCTCCTCTCTCCTCTCCTCTCTCTCTCTCTCTCTCACTACCCTTCCCCTCTCTCTCTCTCTCTCACTACCCTTCCCCTCCTCTCTCTCTCTCTCTCTCTGACTACCCTCCCCCCCCTCCCTCTCTCTCACTACCCTTCCCCCTCCTCTCTCTCTCTCACTACCCTTCCCCTCCTCTCTCTCTCTCTGACTACCCTCCCCCTCCTCTCTCTCACTACCCTTCCCTTCTCTCTCTCTCTCTCTCTCGCTCTCGCTCTCTCTCGCTCCCCCCCCACCCCCCCTTCTCTCTCACTCTCTCTCTCTTCTCTCACTACCCTTCCCCTCCTCTCTCTCTCTCTCACTACCCTTCCCTCCTCTCTCTCTCTCTCTCACTACCCTTCCCCTCCTCTCTCTCTCTCTCTCTCTCTCTCTCTCTCTCTCTCTCTCTCTCTCTCTCTCTCTCTCTCTCTCTCTCTCTCTCTCTCTCTCTCTCCTCTCTCTCTCTCTCTCCATTCACCTTTTCATGTGGCCTTTAATTTGTATCGTACATAACACTGGGTTGACCTATAATGAAGATGGAGGCATATCTATTGATGCATTTGCATCAAATTGTATTTTCTAGTTTTTAAAAGCTCATTTTGAGCGTCAAAAATATGTAGAAAACAGACTCGCAGTTATTGCAATAAAACGTAAACTTACTGCAGTTTTCGTTTAATGTACAATTAGGCAACAATGGAAGGATATAAACCAGCTAATTTAATGAGGGTTGGGTGCTTTATTTATCTTCCTTTAGAGTTGTACTCATATAATTCCAGTAACTGGCTCATTAACGAACTCTGAATATTAACAGTATCAGATGACCAGACTGATGGAGCGATAAAAGAACTGTGGGTAAAGCATCGTTACCGGTGAATGCGTTAACATTGTTCAAATAAATAAATGATATATGCAAAGTAATGGTTAAATTAAATAAATAAAAGTAGGTGCAGTATCAAGGACCTTATGTTGCTCTGCTTCCAGGGGTTGGGGGGTGAGGTAAGCTGCAGGAGCCCCTACAGGCAAAGGAGAGCCATACTACATTACAATGTGAGAAGCTGAATCGGCTCCGAATGTCGATGTATCAAGCCTGCCTTTATATACTAGCAATGAAATATCTGAGCCCTCTCACCTCAGTTTTTCTGCCTTTATTTCCACTTAAATATTGTGCATTTTGCTGTTATTCAACCCTCCTTGTGTGGTGTCTGCAAATAATTAGTGCCTTATTGAAGTGCGTTAGATGGTAAAGGACATGCAGTAATCGGATCAGTTGGGGGTGGGTGGAATTTGAAGCATGATTATGGCCTTGTAATGAAAAGCTCCTCTTCCTGCCCCCACATTCTTGTTCCAGCTACTTTCCTTGACTCTGGATGGACTGACGGGAGTAACCCAGGATAATATGAGAATTCACTACCACACTGGATCCCACGCCATGATGTTCTATGTCAATCTATGTTCTTCCGTCCTCCTGGCAGTAGGTATGTTCTAAATGGACATCTGGCCCCATTAACCTAAGCCGCACCCTGGGGGCAAGGTAACAGCGAGAATAAGATGAAAATGGTGGCACCTAGTAATTTAACGACAGAGTAACTTCATCCAAAATATCTGTTTGTTTAAGTACATCTTTTTCTCAAAGATCGTTCCAAAATCTTCACTTTCTCCGAGAAGAGTTGGCTGAAGAGTCTGGACTGTTCCATTTGACCCACCGGCTTCGTATGGTTATCCTCGTGCCTGTGATTGAAAGCTCACAAACAAGGCTAATATAGATCGTGCTCGGAAATGCAAAGTAAGAGTTGAAAAGGGCTTCATGTTTATTTATTTTTGTTTACATAGTCGAGGCTCATGGAAGAGTAAATACAGATAATGGATCAGGATGTAACAGACAAAAACAGGACGCAAAACGTGCATGCATGGGACCATTTTTCTCAAAACGGTGTGGGGTTAGGTGTTCTATGAACTCTCCAGTTCTCTTTTGTGTATTTTTTATTTGCACTGGTGTGTTTGATCTACAGGGTTATACAGGTACTTATTAGTTTTGTATTCTCAGCTTCTGTGCTCAGTGGAGATCTGTTTGAGTTCCTGAGTTTCTCAGAGCGTCACCCTGGGATCATAGTAAATGTTCTGCTCTTCGGCCTAGCCAGTGCAATGGGTCAGGTACTGCTCACTCTTCCTATTCTTTTTTTTTTTTTCACCTCGTAGTTTCCTTCTTTCTCATGCCTTTCATCTTCTTGCCCCAATAAATGCCACACACTCCCTCTTAATCTTTCTGCTTCATATGGCATTGCCCGTCTAGCTTGTTTCCTTCTCTCCCCGACCATTAGAATTTTATATTTATGACGGTGGTCGGCTTTGGTCCCCTGACCTGCTCGATCATAACTACAACGCGGAAGTTTTTCACCATCCTGGCCTCGGTGCTCATCTTCGCAAATCCTCTTTCACCGCTGCAGTGGTCAGGCACCATGCTGGTCTTTGTCGGTAGGCCTAGACCACGAATATTCCTTCTGCCTTATATTCATCACCCCCTTTGTGCAACTTGCTCCATTCATATACCCCTCTGTGCCCCTTTCACGATTTGTCTCCCCTTCTGTGATCCTCACATCATTAATCTTCCCTTTTGTGCCATGTACCTCATTCAGCGCACTTCCTCTTACACCCTTTGCCTCATTTGTCTCCTCTTTTACACCCGTTGTCTTCTTCACCCTCCTTTTTACCATTCACTTATTCCCTCCCTGTCTGACACCTTGCGTTTATTTTATTGTTTGTTCCCCTACCTTGTTTGTCACACACCACACACCTTGCTTGTTCATGTAATTTTTAAGTATTTTGTTGTATTTCCTACCTTTCTGGAACAAAGCAATTTGTTTTGCAAGCTTTATTCTTTACTCCTGCTATTTCAGACAGTCGGTCTCAAGTTTTTAGTTTGTTGCTGTTTACTTGGTTGTTCTATTCCCTGCTGATTTCATTCTCCCCACCTCTTCTCCCCCCTGACCTTTTCCCCTCCAAAGGCCTTGGGTTGGACTCTGTATATGGAAAGACAGCTAAGAAGTGACAGCTCTGCCAACATTCAGATTTTAAATGCCTCGCCTCGCCTACTCGGTTCAAGGACTGGACGATGTCTCGTGTCACCCAAACCTTCTTTTCTTCCCCTGAGCCTTCATGCCCATAGGGTTTCCCATATTTTACTGAGCAGTCCATGTCCTTTTGGCCTGATCTAGCACAGCAGTGCTAAAACAAAAAAATCAGCAGTGCTAGACCTGGCTTCGTCTCCATCCTCCAAAACTATGAAAGAGACGCTTACCTTCGGCCTTCCACTGCATCTCATGAGACTTCAGCTTTCTTTCTGCTGCTGTTTTGAAATTTGATTAAGAAAAATACTGAAGTGAACGTAGCTTAGATGATTTGACACCTGCACTTGGTGACATGCAGCCTGCCTGTTTTTGGTCGAAAGGTTTATTTATTTTTGTCCTATATTTATTTTTGTTTTCCCTCAGATGCCACTGAATATTGTGAAAGCAATTGCGAATGTAATGGCCGAGCCAGTGGGTTGGAAGATAAATGGAGTTTTACTTCGGTTGTTGAAGTTGCCACTTTGTCATCCCAAAAGGTGTGTTTATGGCTTCAATGACCCTGATGTGCCCGATTTCCATTGCCGGGGTGCTGGTCTGTCCCTTGTTTCGTCCAAAGCATCATTTTAACACCACGTGATTGGGATTCTTGAGGACACTCCACTTCGTGTAGTCAAGTTTGAATGAAAATCCTGCTTCAACTTGCGCAGCAAACCTTCTCCGACCCTCCTGTCATTTTCTCCCCAATAGCAGAACGTTTTAGCCAAATAAAAACACGATTGATTGCTCGAGTTTCGATTTTGTCAAACAAAAATGGCCCTTGTTCAATTGTAGGTCATGAAGGTGGTGGTACTTAGTTGCGTGCGTTTGTTTTCCCCTCATAATGCACCTGCACCACTCAAGCAAATTGAATGGGTATGGGCTGGTGCTTTGACATCCAATGAGAAAATGTTTACACTTTTGAAAAATGTATTCAAATGAGAAAACGTACGCATCCTGCGTTTCGTTAAATATTATGAGGTATGTCAGTATGTTTAACTTGTGTTGAAGACGAGGGTCGAATCACGTCATGAACGTGGGCCTCAATGGTTCCATTTTGTTGTGAACTCTTTCTTGTAGGTTTTTTTGTTTTTTTGTTTTTTGTATACAAGATCGACGCTCGTGAAAGAGCTAACATTAATCACACAAAAAGTTAAACCGACACATAAAACACAAAATAAGGGGAGCAGTAGAAAAGATGGGGAGAGAGGGGGCAGGACACAAACACAACATTTGAGAGCAGGGACATCGGGAGAAATGTGGGAGGGGGATGGCTTGGGGGGAGGTGGGAGAGGTATAAAACACATGAACACTGCAAGGACTTCCAGGAAAGAAGTTGGAGTTTCAAAAAAAGTGTATCTGGGGTGAATTAGCGGGGGTAGAAAAGATCAAGGTTTTTCGATGGGGGAAGATAAGAGATGGTGATGAACAGCTGTTTTAAAGACCTGGAGGGAGGAGTGGGATTGAAGGGAGTGGGGGAGTTTGTTCCAGAGGCGGGAGAAAAGGGGAACGAAAGAGTGAAGGTGAGCAGAGAGCCTAGATTTTGGCAGTTTAACCATAAGAGGGTTGCAGGCAGATCTTGTGCGACCTGAAGGAATATTGGGGGGACAGAGCACTGAGAGAGCTGGGGGAGCAAGGCCGCAGAGGAGTCCGTAGAAGACAGAAAGACAACCAACCTGCCTGCGGTGAGTGAGTGAAAGGCCCTCGGAGTTAGCTTCATCGCAGGAGATTCCAATGATTCTGAAAGCTTTGGTTTCAACAGCGTGAAGACGAGCTAGGTGTGAGGCAGGAGCACCGCCCAGAGGGGGGAACACTATTCCATTGAGCTGCGGATGAAAGCCTTGTATGTGGTGAGGAGCTCAGGTGTGCCAAGGAAGGACTTCGCACGACGGAGGATGCCCAGTCGGCGACTGGCTTTGGAGGCGAGCTTGGAAATGTGGTTTTCCCAAGAAAGATCATGGCAGATAGTGAGACCCAAAAGCTTGAGCGACAGAACTTCTTAGAGAGGATTGTTGAGAAAGTGGATGGGAGGGTTTTCCAGTCGGTCTTTTCGGAGAGACATAGTAAGAATGTGAGATTTGTCAGGATTGAAAGACATGTTCCACTTGTTTGACCAGTCTGTGATTTTGTCCAGGTCTGCAGAGAGTGAGGAGGTTGCAGACTGCCGATCTGAGGGATGAGGAATGGAGCGGTAGATAACGGAGTCATCAGCAAAGAGATAGAGAGGATTTTCCAGAGAGTCGGAGAGATCATTGATGAAGGCCAGAAATAGTACAGGGCCCAGAACACTACCTTGGGGAACTCCACCCAGAACAGGAAGGGGAGATGAGAGAAATCCATTCAGGGCCACACGTTGCCTACGGCCAGAGAGGAAGTCCGCAAGCCATGAGTGGAGATTTCCATTGATACCAAAGGAGGAGAGTTTGGTGAACAGAGCGGGGTGCCAGACTGTATCGAAGGCACGTAATATGTCAAGGGAGACTGCTCTAATTTCCTGTTTGGCATTGAGGACCTCCATCCATTTTTGAGACAGCAGAAGCAGCATGTCCAGAGTAGAATGGCCTGGTCTGAATCCAAATTGATGATCAGAGATCGAGACATTGGAGAAGAGGAAGGATTTGATATCCGAAGCAATGATGGATTCCATGACTTTGCTGATAATTGGAAGCAGGCTGATTGGTCTGTAGTTGCAAGGATCTGTTTTTGCACCTTTTTGTGTAAAGTGGTAATGTTTGCTGATTTCCAAGATGATGGCAGATGACCTTGAGCAAAAGAGAGGGTGAAAAGAACAGAAAGAGGGTGGGATAGAGCAGCAGAGCAGGATTTTAGGACCCGTGGGCTGATGCCGTCTGGTCCAGTTGCAGAATCAGAGTCGAGGTTTGACAAAAACTCCTCCACCTTGTCAGGAGAGAAGGACACAGAGTCCAGGAGCAGTTGGGTTCGACTGGGAAAGGTGGGAACAGAGAGAGATGGGTTTGGGACACAAGATTTTGAGGCAAACACAGAGTTGAGGCATTCGACTTTGTCAAGTGCGATGTCAACTGTGTAGCCATTTGAGTTAAGGGAGGGGATGGAGGGGGAACAAACACCAGAAACAGATTTGATCAGACGCCACTAGTATTTTGAGGAAGGAGACAGGTTTGAGAGTTCAATCTTGAGTGTGGAGAGATGGTGCTTCCTGACACTCCTGAGGGTAGACACACACTTGTTCTGAGCTTGGTGGAAGGAACTGAGATTGCCTTCATTTGGATTAGCCTTCCAAGAGGCAAAGGCAAGTTGTTTCATGGCAACTGCCTCGCCACAAGATTCAGTGTACCATGGATGGGAGGAAGGGTACGACAACTGAAGACGAGATTGGATAAATCTGTGCATGAGAGAGAGCAGTTTGCTTTGGAAGAATTCCCAGGAAGAATTGATGTCAGAGGCAGTAGAGATGGGAGACCAATCCAGATGATTGATGGCTGCTTGCAGACTGTGCCAGTCAACCTGAGTGAAATGCCAGACTCGTTGGCGCTGAGGAGGCTCTCTGAGAATGGCCAGAGAGATGTCTACTTTTAACAAGCACATGATCAGAAGAACCGATTGGAGCAGAAGAAGAGCAGCAGACATTTGCAGGGAAGTTTGTCATAACCAAGTCCAGAAGAGAAGATACTCCATTGACTGCGATCCGGGTCGGGAAATTGGCAGATTGTGTCAGTCCCAATGAGGCTAACCCCCGCTCTTGCAGGGAAAATGGCCTTAAAATGCCTGTAGTTGTTGTTGTTGTCAGTCCCAATGAGTCGCAGAAGTCCTTTGCTGAGGTGCCATGGCTGGTAAGAGAGGAACCCACACCCAGCCAGCTGGCATGATGACAGTTGAAGTCGCCACATATGAGGAAGAGAGAGTTTGGATGAGTTTGTAGAAGTTGGTCCATGTTGTCCGAGAGCGAAATGTAAATGGAGTCATCACTGTTTGGAAGACGGTACAGAACACATATGAACAAAAGGTGGGAGCAGAGAGGAAGCCGTAGCCAGAGGTACTCCTGGGGGTGGGGTGGAGAGAGGGCAGTGCAAGGAGAGTGAGGAAGAGAGTTTTTGATAAAGATAGCCACCCCACCACCAGGACGAGGCTCAGGTCTATCATACCGGAGGAGGGAGTAACCAGGAAGAGATATTAAGGAATCAGAGACATCTTGAAGGAGGAAAGTTTATGTTAAGCAGATCAAGTCTGGATTGTCAGAAGCAACCTGAATGGAGAGATCAATCAGGTTTGAGCGAAGGCCCCGGATGTTTGACGTCCATACCGTTAATGAGGAGAGAGGGGGAGCATCGGGTGCAGGACAGGGGAGGGAAGGGGTAGGGTCAGATGAAGGATGAGAGGGGGAGGTAGGAAGAGCAGTTGATAGTGTGTCAGAGATTACAGAAGAGTTCCAAGAAAGGGAAGGATGAGGAGGACGAAAGGTTTGAAGGTGATGGGATGAGGCACAGTGAGGGGTTGTTTGAGGGGTTGGGGCAGAGGAAAGTAGAAGGTTGGGGGAGGTGGAGGTATGAGATAGAAGGGAGACGAAGTGGGGAGTAGGCAGCTTTGAGAAGGAGGAGGGAGAATTTGGGAGGGATGGTTGGGGGGGGGGAGATTTGAAGGGGATGGGTTGGGGGGAGATTTTGGAGGGGAGAGGCAAGGGGGGAGTTTAGGAGGGGAGGGGCAAAGGGGGAGTTTAGGAGGGGAGGGGCAAGGGGGGAGATTTGGAGGGGAGGGGCAAGGGGGGAGATTTGGAGGGGAGGGGCGAGGGGGGAGTTTATAAAGTGGATGATTAATGAAAGACGAACATTTATAACAAATTGGGTTTGTTGTGATTTTCAAGTTAGCGATCCGTTTAAGAACGATGGAGGAGGGGTGGAATGAATGAGAATTTAGAGCATGTAGTGAGAGAATTATAAGAGATTGAATATTTTTTTGAAATGGAATGAGTTGAAGAGGAAATTGAAAAGAGCCTTTTAAATAGGAAGAAAAACAGCGTGTTGTAATGTACCACTGAATAAAACACTGCAGGGGAAAATTTAAACATATTTAAACAGAACCGTGAAGAACAATCTTATATTCACAAAGATACCAACGGGGAGAGGGCCTCGAGGGACAACCACGAGTCACGTGAACAGGGCAAAAGGTGGAAGGCAAGGCGATAATCAATTGGATAATCAGTTGGATTTGAAGCCCAAGGAGGGAACTTGTGGTCACGTGTTTTGAGGATCTCGAATCGATGAACTGCTCGGTTAGTGCTGCCCGTTTTTCAGCTCGCATGTTGGAAGTGACTTTAATCAAATGGTTTGAAAGAGAAATGTCAGAAAGAAACTATTGATCATGTACATTGCAGATATGTGCAAAAAGCATTGCTTCACAAGACATTTCGGGTATATTTATATGTCATGTTCATCGAAGAATTAAATGTGGAAGCATGCTGTGGCCATGTTTTTATATAGAACAGGACATCAGTCATTTATTAGACTCTGTATCATTAATGTTCTATGTATCTGGCGTGAGCAAATGGATCGATTCTCGCACCTGCTGGTGTTGATGACAGATCATTTGTCAATGTCTCTTTTGCTATAATGACTCGATTGTAAATCTTGTATCAAATACAATATAAAGTGAATGATTCTCTACAATCGTAAGAACTTGTGACATAGCACCCCCTGCAAATGTATGGTCTTTTTTATCCACATGAAACCGTACCATGTGGTTCAGTTTTACAAAAGAAAATGGCTGCAATGCAGGAATAATCTAAACAGTGCAAATACACCATAAATGTTTTTAATGCAAAATGGCAATAAAATTTAAACTTTTAAATATTACTGTTTCCATGACAGTGTAGTGAGCGGCTAACTTGATGAAAAGGAATGGCACCCTCATATGGCAATTATATGTACCTTTGCTAGTAACATATAATTCCCACCCCTTTCCCTGCCTCTTCCCACCTTCTCACACCCCTTCCCCTCCCTCATCCCACCTTCTCACACCCCTTCCCCTCCCTCCTCCCACCTTCACACCCCTTCCCCTCTCTCCTCCCACATTCTCACACCCCTTCCTCTCTCCTCCCACATTCTCACACCCCTTCCTCTCTCCTCCCACCCTTTCCCCTCCCTCCTCCCACCCTTTCCCCTCCCTCCTCCCATCCGTTTCCCTCCCTCCTCCCATCCGTTTCCCTCCCTCCTCCCTCCCTCCTCCCACCCCTTCTGGACTCCCTCATCCCACCCCCTCCGGACTCCCACCCCAACCCTTCCCCTCACTCCCTCCTCCCACCACTTCCCTGTTTTCTCCTACCTCCTCCGGACTCCCACCCCATCCTTACCCTTCCCTCCCTCCTCTCACTACTTCCCTGTTCCCTCCCACCCCACCACTTCCCTGTCTCCTCCCACCCCACCCCCTCCTCGAGTCACGGTCGAGATGTTTATCCTCGTCACCATGTAATGAATCCCCGGGGTGTGTTGATTCACCAAGTTTTTTTTGAGTGCTCGCCAAGTCACTAAAGCACTCAAGCAAGCACTCCGTTCAAAACCGTTGATAAGGAACATGACAACTTGTTAAGTGCTACCAAGCTGCTTGGTAACTGAACACATCGCTGGACATCTCGACAGCACACAGAGAACATACAAAATGTCGACAGAAAGACATTTTTTTAAAGTAAAGATTTAAAATATGAATCGATGACTATTTTCCTGAAAAGGAAAACGTATCTTGTTCAGTTTTAAACGTGTTTTTAAAATGTACATAAATTCAGAGGTCGACTGATGTCGTCGTGATGTCGACTGTGCAAAAGTGTTCAAACTGTACGTGTGCATAAGCTCTTTAAAGTGTACTTCCGAGGCGGTAATGAAGGCATTGTAAATAAAAATAACACCATGTTCTGTGAATCTGCCTTCACTTCCCCTCTCTCTGAGCGGTGTTCGTGCCTTTATTTAATGACAACTAAAATGCAATAACTTCTAAAATCTATTAAACTGAGCGAAATTTCAACATTTAAATTGCGGAATCGTGGTTAGCAATAGCTCTGACTGCTAAAAAAAGAAAGAAAAAAAAAGTGTTCATTTGCTAAAAAAAGAAACGGAAAGTGTTTCTGGACATCTCCAGGCGGTGTTTAGTATGACCTGGCTTATCTTGAACGCTACTTCAGCCACACGATTATTTAGACTTAGAGCATAGATGATACAAACACAACACTTACCTAAATCTTCTCAGGAAACACTCTCCAACTGGTTCAGGCAAATAGTCTAAACCCAGCTCACATTCCCTCTTAGTGGGCGATCAATCCAACGCTTGGTGAATACGCTTAGTTATCGATGTGATGTGACTGTCGTTCTGTGATGTGACTGTCTTTATCAATGTGATGTGACTGTCCAGCAATGTGACTTGTGAAATCAGTAATTTCTTAAGATTTTCAAATTTCACTCCAGATTTCAGTCTGGTGTTGGCTTAGCGGTTAGGGTGCCGGCTTGGGATCCTAGGATGCTGGATTTGAATCCCGGTCGATCGCTGAATTAACGCCAGGTGGGTTGACTCAGCCTGTCATCCTTCCGAGGTCGGCAAATTGAGTACCAGTTCACTGGTAATTCACTGTGTGTCGCAAGAGGCGACCAACAGGGTTGGCGGCAGCAAGGGCGTCCGGCCATAAAACATTGCTTCAAAAAAGGGGACCACGGTGCCTGAAAAAGGCCAACCCCTGCTCTGCAGGGAAAAATGGCCTCAAAAGGTGGTTCTCACTCCAGATTTCAGCACTTATTTAGTCCACGAGATATGATCCTCAAAGCCAAACGCAGATTTTGATTATATACTTTAATTAGTCCATGAGAATATATCGTGTTTCCAAGGCATGGCACCATTGAATAGGCAGAAACAAAATGGCGGCTAAGACCGCTGCAAGATGAAGCTGGGCTGACCAAGGACGAAGCATTTCATGAAGGTAAGCCGTTTGTTATCTTCAAAAGGGGGTGTTTTTTCATTTACCCAAATACTCGGTTTGTTTTCATTTGAGTACCAGTTCACTGGTAATTCCCTGTTTGTCGTTAAAGGCGGCAAAAAGGGTTGGTGTCAGGAAGGGCATCCGGCCGTAAAACATTGCTTCAAATAGGGGACCGAAAAACAACAACAACCATGGTTCCCGAAAAAGGCCAACCCCCGCTTCGCGGGGAAAAATGGCCTCTAAAGGTGTTTTTTTTTTTTTTTTTTTACTCGGTTTTCATTTGTGCACTCTTTTGGTGTTCCCTTACTATGCATGCAAAGTTTGGGGATGCCAGGCTTCATGGTTTTGGAATTATGGAGGAGATGCACACAATGACACACAGTCTTTTATTATTATAGATGTTGATCAGTTGAGGGTGGACAGGTGTCTCAACAATTGGTAACAATTGTATAATACAGTACAGTGTGCTTGTTTATTAATTATTTATTTCATAAATACTGTATCGTATCAGGTCAACTTCATTGTCATAGCCTCTTCTTCTTCTTTTTATGCCTCCGCTGACGAAGTCACCATTATGTTTTCAGGTTGTCTGCCCGTGATACGTTTTCATTACTGCGATAACTTAAGAACAGCTGAAGGGATCTAAGTCAAACTTGGTACAAGTATGTACAACGATTGAAAGATTAACCAATTAGATCATTGTGTGGTCAAAAGGTCAGAGGTATCGTTAGGTAAAAATTCTGTTACTGCCCTAACTTGTGAACCAGTGATGTGATTTTGACCAAACTTGGTACAAGTATATATTTTGATGCAAAGATGAGCTGATTCGATTGTTGTGTCAAAGGTCAGAGGTCATGTTAGGTAAAAGTGTGATACTTGAGAACAACTGAAAGTATTTTAATCAAACTTGGTACAAGTATGTATCATGATGTAACTAGATGGTATTCATAGAATACTTACCCTGCGCAGTCAAATTGTTGCGAGACAACCCTTTTGTTTTTGAACATTTTTTTTCTTTGATCCAATATGGCTGCCAGACCACGTGAGCGATGACATCATCAATTTATATTCTCTTATATAATTGTTGCATAGATCATGCTCAATACATTTCAAACTGATCAGACTAAGCGTTATCCCTGTCAAATTATGACATCATAATTATGGCAGCAATGACGTCATCGTTAACAACACCTATTCCCCATATGGAGTTCTTTACATTTAGCCATGTTTAAATTTTTTCCATGCAGCAGTTTTGGAGATATGGCGGTGCAACATTTTTCGGTTTTTCCAAGATGGCGCCTGTACCACATCACCTGTGCCGTCATGATTATCATTAAAAAATTCTACAGGAGGAGCCGCACATATTCTGAAAATTTCATGTCCATCGGACTAACAGTTGCAGATAGTCTAGTAGGAAGACTAGGTCCCCCTGCACCCCCCGGAGATATACTTCTAATCAGTGTTTCTAGATTGGAAAAAATGTGTAGAAAATGACTAGCTATGGCCCCAAGCTGAAAAAATGTCCCACATACCATTTTTATGCAAATTACTGCTGCCATTATCAAAAAAACGATTTTTGACATATCTCAGCCAATATTGCAGATAATTGAAAAATGAAGGTGTCTAGACCCATGTTTTGAAGGGCATAGATCATGATAGAACTATTCATAACATGATTACATGTGTCTATGGTATACTAGTATGCTAATTAGTGCTTTATTTACAAAATAATCACAGTTTTACGAAATAATAGACTCATATTAAGGTCCGTCTACACAGACGTTAACACAAAGTTTTATTTTTCTAAATACCCTGTGAAATTCACCGAATGCCCTGTGAAACCTGGGATTCTTCTCCAGCTTTTTCAAGGGCCCGACTTTTCCCTTCCCTTTGAAGGCACTGGTGCAGTCTTCTCCGCTGAACACATAGTACCCCAGGAGAGTGGCACAGTAGTCCTCTCCCAGGGATTCTGCCAGCTCAGAGACGTTGACAAGTTGGCGATGCTTCCCTGACCCTGTATCCAGGTACACCGTCAGCTTGATGTTGTGGGCATGGTGGAGCAGGATCAGGAGGATGTCTGTGTCCGGTGTTCTGACTACAGCGTTCTTGTATCCGATGGTAGCAGCATGATGGAGGTACAGAACCACCCTGGTATCAGTCTCTTCCTGGTTGCTGTAGATCGTGGGGAGTTCACGTACCTCGACCTGAAACACAAAAAGGCACCGCATTTCAATCACCAGTCACTGCCAGTTTCAGTATATCTCCGGGGGGTGCAGGGGGACCTAGTCTTTTTTTGATAATGGCAGCAGTAATTTGCATAAAAATGGTATGTGGGACATTTTTTCAGCTTGGGGCCATAGCTAGTCATTTTCTACACATTTTTTCCAATCTAGAAACACTGATTAGAAGTATATCTCCGGGGGGTGCAGGGGGACCTAGTCTTCCTACTAGACTAAGAGGAATTTTTGTTTTATTCATACTGATCAGATCAAGCATTGTACATGTCGAATTATGATGTCATAATTAAGGCAGCGATGACATCACCATCAACATATCTTATTCCCCATGGTGAGTTCCTTACAATGCGCCATGTTTCAATTTTTTCCATGCAGCAGTTTTGGAGATATAGCGGTGCAACATTTTTCGGTTTTTCCAACATGGCGTCCATGCCACGTGACCTATGACGTCATAATTATGAATTTAAAAAATTCTACAGGCGGAGGCGCTATGCCTTCTATGGCATAGGTCATGTCAATCGGACCAACGGTTGCTGAGAAAATGAATTTTTAAAATGCAGACACGTACGGTGCACACACGTACGACACACGTACGTAACTGAATGTTTAACCCCGCTTTTCGCTTCACAAGCGCAGGGTAATAATGTGGATGGAGGCATATCGGTCGTTGTTGCGACGTCGAAGAGTGCCGTTCAAGTATATTGTCGTGCGACTCTGGTTAACACCAGAGACCGCGGATAGGCCTGAACGGATTTATTTGGAGGCAACAAACAACCAACAACAGGTTGACTCAGTCTGTCATCCTTTCGAGGTCGGCAAATTTGAGTACCAGCTTGCTGGGATGAATGATCCCGGTGTGTACCCCGGTTTAGAATAGGTACACTGTATCCCTGCACATCGTAAGAGGCGACAGGGTTGGCGTCAGGAAGGGTATCCGGCCATAAAAACATTGCCTTAAACAGGGAACCATGATTGTCATGGGGCCCGCAAGGCTAACCCCCGCTCCAGTGGGGAAAATGGCCTTAAAACGATCATTCATATTCATTCACTCATTCATTCAACAACCAATATGGATTTGACTCTCAAACGCGGGAGGGAGAAGGAAAATGGAAGGCTGCGCAAGCGCTTACCTTCGACGAACCGACGTAGCTTCGATCCTGCAGGGAAATTAATTCAACCGGGCACAGGTTTAACAGGGGATGAAAAATAATACAAGGGGTTATTGCAAAGAAACATAGGGACAGCAAGACTCGATATTATACAAAGTTCCTAGATTGGGATTCCACACACTGACGTCAAATACAGACGGGGGTGGGTGAACAACCAAAATAACACGTCAGTTATGTAATTGGGTACGCGGAGCTCGGTCTTATCTGTCTTGTCGTCTTCAATCTCCGGCCTGGAGGAATCCTCGCACGCGCCGCTCGGCCCGTTCACAGCACCGAGCCTCGCTCCCGCACAAGCACCGCTCCAAGCACCACGAGGTCGATCTTCACACACGATCGATAAGCCAACTCTCAAGCCAACTCAACCAGGGCCAAGACTGCCAGCCAACGCAACCAGGGACAGGACTCTCTCCACTCGAGATCGCACCGGGACTGCCAGGACCAGGAATCTGCGCGCACAGTTCCGCGTGCTCTTTTTTATAACCTCGGGCGGTGACGTCAGCCTCGGCGTGGCACCTAACCAGAGCCTCGTAACTTCCCGCCCTTTGTCGACCCGCTTCGCGCCCCTCCGCGTCCATTCGCGCCAATCGATCACAGCCCTCCTGGGCGTGGTATAGCACGTAGCGTGTAGCGACTGTAGCGTGGTGATAGCTTGTGCGTGTAGCGTGATCATAGCTCATAGTTGCAGCTGGCCATGGTACATGTGGCAGCGCCCCGAGCCGCCCCCCCCCCCCCCCCTTGCTTGTCCGTTTTCCAAAGTCATGTCAGGGAAGGGAATCATTTAGTGTTGGACTAGGGACCTAACTGCATGTCTAAATGAGTGCATTGCCATACGGGACATAGGTTTGGCTACCAGGTGTGGACACACAGGGGCGCTACTTTTTAATCCCTACTCTACTTATCACGTGAACATCCTGGTATGTCCACAGGTATACATCTTAACCGACAAATCGCCTAAACACACAGAACTTATTACAGGTCAGATTCCTTACCGCGACAGACGAATACCTACCTACACAGATTTATCTGGCTCTACATATTGCTACCCTACCGACAGACAATATTTTCTTTATTTTGTGTGCATAGTCGAGGCTCCTGAAAGATTAAATACTAGTACACTGAATGATTCAGGAAGCTACAGCACAAAAGGAACAGGAGAGAGAGGGGGAAACACCAACAGCAGACTCGAAGGCCACGATAGAGGCAGACTTGGCCAAACAATGGGTGTGGGGAGGAATCAGGGCAGGAGAGGATGCATGGGGTGGCCAAGTTGGATACAGAAGGAAACTCATAAGGGGAAACTGGAAATTTGGAAGGAGGAAGGCTTGGGGTGGGTTGAGGGGATGGGTGTGGGGGTTAACGGGGGTAGAAAATATCGTGGTTTTGGATTGGGGAGATGGTGGTGAACAGCTGTCTTGAAGACATGAAGGGAGGAATGAGATTGAAGAAAATGTGGAAGTTGGTTTCATAGTCAGGAAAAAAAAGAGGAACGAATGAGTGGAGATGAGCAGTGATTCTTGATTTAGGTAGTTCCACCAGAAGGGGTTGATGGTGGACTTCATGTGCCCTGTAGAAACCTGGGGGGACATAGGATAGGAAGGAGCAGAGGGTCCAAGACCAAAAAGGAGGTGGGAGAGGACAGAGAAACCACTGACCTGTCTGTGATGAAGAAGTGATAAGCCCATAGACTCAGCTTCAGCGCAGGAGATTGAACGCATCGCAGGAGATGCAACGCATCGCGGGAGATTCAACGCATCGCGGGAGATTCAACGCATCGCGGGAGATTGAACGCATCGCGGGAGATTGAACGCATCGCGGGAGATTGAACGCATCGCGGGAGATTGAACGCATCGCGGGAGATTGAACGCATCGCGGGAGATTGAACGCATCGCGGGAGATTGAACGCATCGCGGGAGATTGAACGCATCGCGGGAGATTGAACGCATCGCGGGAGATTGAACGCATCGCAGGAGATTCATTGCATCGCAGGTTTCCACGATATCAAGCTGAGCAAGATGCTAGGCAGGGGAGCCAGTCCAAAGGAGAAGGAACCAGATGAAGTCCTTCTAGGACCTAGGTGGATAGAAGTGCAGGTGTGCCAAGGAAGGAACTTTGTACGATGGAGGATGCCCAGTCGGTGACTGGCTTTGGAGGGCCAGCTTGGAAATGTGGTTTTCCCAGTAAAGATCATGGCTGATGGTTAGACCCAGGAGTTTGAATAATGAACTTCGAATGGAAATATTAATTGAATGATTATCTTTGCTTGAGAAAGTTCATTTCCCTAGTTTTTTTTGTTATTTCTACCTTGATTTCTTATCGCCGCTGGTAAAACGTAGTTTTCACTGTTCGTAGTTCTATGTTAACCTTTTTGTGTTATTGGTGAAGCTCTGGGGTAAAAACAACAGTACCCAAGATTGGTGTCTTTCCAAACCTTTGCTAATCTATATACTGTATAATGGAGAAAGTGTTGGTATGTCCGCTCTTTTGTATGTAGACAGCTGGCTTGACACCACAATGGTAACCTGAAAAAAGATCGCATGTCCTCCATCCTGGTGCTATGGTAAGCCAAACGCATCTTTAGAAGTGTTGTATTCACAATCGCCATGCCCTCCCACCATGTTTTCCATTCAGTGTTAAGCAACCTAAGCAACAGTTAAAAGGATAATCAAATAGCGAAAGGTTGGAACCGATAGGCGTCATGGGCCTTGTGAAGGCGACAGTACGTATATAGGCTTCAGGCCTCGGTTGTCAGCCTGTGCGCCAGTGGAATTGCAATTATCCGAGCTACATAACGACGATGTACACACGTTTTTGCTTCATACACGCAACCCGGGTTATTTTTTTCCTTTTTGGGAGCAGTTAAAGCAGCAGGCTTGTAGTGAAATTGTGCCTAAGTTTGAACCCAGGTGTCATGCGGCTTCTGTCCACTGCGCGGCAGTTATAAGAACTCAGACAGACAGTGCTACAGTCATTCCTGTGACATTTATTGTGTGTAATGTTGTGCATAATTAGATGGTGCGCATCATTCCTTTGTTCCAGGCTTGCTTGTGATAGTTTGCAAATCCATTACTGATTCCTATGAATGCTGAATATTAATATGTTGCTTGTTGGTTTTCTTTCAGGTATTGCTAGAGATCGATTCAGAATTAAACTCACGATCTGAGACAATGTTGTAACTCTGTTTTTTACAACAATTAATTCTGAATCCTCTCTTGTCTTGAACGGGAACACCATGACTCATAAGCTGATACATGTCCCGATATTCGGAGCGGATCCACAGGCGCCGGACGCGCCTGCCCAGCTCCAGCCTTGGCTAAGTCTGCTGACAAGTTACCTGGGTGCCCAGGAGGGTCTCACGGATGCAACCAGGCTTGCGGTGCTGAACTCCCGCGTGTCTCATATAGTTTTCACGTACATATCCCAGTGCGGCACGTACGCCGCCGCTGAGGCAGAATTACGACGGATCTACATCAAGACTCGGAGGGTGGTCTACACTCGATACCTGCTCGCGTCACAGCGACAAGACCCATCGGAGACCATCGACCACTTCGTCCAGGAACTTCGCCGATTAGCGAAGGACTGTACGACGGAAGCACGGACACACGAACAAGTATGTGACGATTTGATGAGAGATTCATTTGTTTTGGGGCTTCACTCGCCGATTAATACGACATAGATTGCTTGAAGAAACGGATCTGACGCTGGAAAAAGCTCATAAATTATCGCTCGTGTACCAAGAAGCACAGACACAATCGGAAGCGTACGATCGTTCGTACGTCACTGCGGGTTTAACCGGCGCGACACGACCGGAGAGAGCTACTATCGTGGAGCAAATGGATGCTGAACCTCCGCCGGAATCGGGAACAACGGACACTCTCGAGGAATGTTCGCTGTTCGCTCGCGAACGGGAGCGGCAGCCTCTGCTGCCGCTCCATCAGCTGGAAGTAACGCTAAGTGCTTCTTCTGCGGGAACCGGAATCATTTAACGTCAGTTTGTCCGGCCCGAGAAGCGACCTGTCACTCGTGCGCTCGGAAAGGACATTTTGCGAAGGTTTGTCGCTCGTCACGGGGCCGGCGAACTCGCTCGACTTTGTCTGTGATTCTCTCTCCGCCCGAGAGACAATCGACACCCTGCGCGGCCTTGATTAGGATTGCCCTCCCACGCAGGCCTCGCGCGGCTCGCGCGACCATGACTAGGATCAACTTGCCGACGAAACAAGTGGCGCCTCGCGCGGCTCGAATGCCCTTGACTGGGATCCTTTCATCGCATGGGACTCGTTCGGCTTCACGATCGATGCTGGCTGGCGTCGCGCCCACGCGCGTGGCTCATGCACCCCCTCTGGATGACTCGACGACTACCGGGCCACCTGGACTGTCCAACGCTGTTATTCCAATGATGATTGAGGGGCAGATCGCAAACGCCTTAATCGACACGGGTTATACTGATAGCTATGTCGATTTACGACTCGTTCAGAAGCATGGCTGGCCGATTCTCAGGACAACACGCCAAATTTTTATGGCTTCCCAAGGGCTATGGCTACGCACTTGAGGGGAATGCCGGCTTCAGCTTGTGATTAATGGCCGAATGTTTCCGGATGTGAACGGATCACATCCGGAAGACCTGCGTGGGGAGGTGATCCCAATCAAGGCCGCGCGGGGCGCCGATTGTCTCTAGGGCGGAGAGAGAATCACAGACAAAGTCGAGCGAGTTCGCCGGCCCCTTATCAGTTGATGGTATTACCAGAGTTATGTGCGGAAGTGTTGTTAGGACATGATTTTCTCCGTCGGCATGGTCGTTTAGAAATGGAGTTTGGTGGTGGTGACACTCTTGCTGTGTGTGCTCTGGCAGGGATGGAAATGGAACCATTGTCGCGGTTTCCCAATGTCACTCCTGACTGTACACCGGTTGCCGTTAAATTGCGACGCTATTCACGGGCTGACACGCAATTCATTGCTGAGGAGACTGGGTGGCTACTAAAGGAGGGCATAATCGAACCTAGTCAATCACCTTGGAGAGCCCAAGTTTTGGTAGTTAAGACCGAAACTCACCGCAAACGCATGGTAATCGACTATTCGCAGATGATTAATCGGTTTACGCAATTGGACGCCTACCCACTCCCGGGATTGGATTTTCTGGTTCGCCAGGTAGCACAGTACTCGGTATATAGTACTTTAGATCTCCGCAGCGCGTATCATCAGATTCCAATCTCTGAGGCAGATCGCATCTTCACCGGGTTTGAATCCGGACAGAGGTTGTACCAGTTAACCCCTCTGCCTTTTGGGGTCACAAATGGGGTTCCTGATTCCAAAGGGCCATGGATGACATCATTGCTAAGGAGAGCTTAACCGATGTCTTTGTTTACCTGGATAATCTCACGGTTTGTGGGTACGATAAAGCTCATCATGATGCTAATCTGAAGCGCTTCCTCGAGGTTGCGCGCAAGTACCGCCTGACTATGAACGAGGCTAAATGTCGCTATTCCACTCGAACGATAGATCTCCTGGGGTACACCGTGACCCACGGCACTATCACCCCAGACAAGGAGCGACTGCGACCCTTGCTCGACATGGCCCCGCCACATGATCGTGCTTCTTTGAAGCGTGCTCTCAGGCTTTTTGCTCATTATTCAAAGTGGGTTCAAAATTTTCTGAGAAGCTTCGTCCACTTGTGGATTGCAAAGAGTTCCCCATGTGTCACGCCACTAAGGCCGCTTTCCATGGCCTGAAGTCATACATCGCTCGTGCCGCTGTGTCGTCTATTGATGAAAACAAGTCCTTTGTTTTGGAAAGCGATGCGTCAGACCACGCGATAGCTGCCACACTCTCTCAAGGGGGGGGGGGGGGGGCGACCTGTGGCCTTCTTTTCAAGGACTCTCTCCTCTGCGGAAAAACGACACTCGTCTGTTGAACAGGAGGCGTACGCCATTGTTGAGTCTATCAGGCGCTGGCGGCCATATTTGCTTGGCAAATGTTTTGAGATCATTACTGATCAACAAAGTGTCGCTTTTATGTATGACACGCACCATGCTCAGCGCATTAAGAATGATAAAATCACTCGCTGGAGGATTGAATTAGCCGATTATTGCTACACTATCAGCTATCGCCCAGGGCGGGATAATCTCGCAGCGGATGCATTATCACGGCCAGCGGTGTATGCACGTCTCACCTCCTTTGAGGACCTGCGCGTTCTTCATGCCTCATTGTGCCATCCCGGCATGACGCGTTTAGCTCATTATGTGCGCAGTCGCAATTTGCCCTACTTGATTGAGGACATTCATCAGCTATGTCGCACTTGTTCCGTTTGTGCTGAACTCAAACCTCGCTTCTACAACCCTCGGATGGGTATGCTGGTCCAGGCTATACGGCCGCGGGAGAGATTGGCAATGGACTTCAAAGGGCCCCTGCTGACTTCGTGTCTACCGCCTTGTCCGGGTATACCGGCTTCGGGTAGTTCTCGTTATCTTCTAACGATAGTTGACGAGTTCTCCAGATTCCCTTTTGCTTTCCCGTGCGGCGATATGTCCGCTGCAATGGTTATCCGGTGTCTGCAGTACTTTTTTTCTATGTTTGGGAATCCGGTCTACGTGCACACCGATCGAGGAGCGGTGTTTTTGTCCCAGGATGTGAGAACCTTCTTGCTCCCACGTAATATCGCTTCTAGCTCTACTACTCCGTATAGGCCACAGGCGAACGGACAGGTGGAACGATTTAATGGCATTATATGGAAAGCCATTACTCTGGGCCTTACGTCCCGCGGACTGGGACTGGACCAATGGGCCTGGGTGGTACCCGGGGCGCTAAGCTCGATCAGGACTTTATTGTGCACCGCTACTAATCAAACTCCCCACGACCGTATGTTTCGTTACTCGCGTCGTTCTGGAGGTATCCGTCCTTTGCCGGGTTGGCTTGCTGAGCCCGGACCGGCTTTCCTCAAACGCGCGGTTCGTTCAAGTAAATATGACCCGCTCGTTGACAAGGTTCATATCCTCCAAGCCAACCCCGAGCACGCTTGAGTGCTGCTGCCAAATGGACGGGAGTCTACAGTCTCGGTGCGTCATCTTGCCCCATGCGGGTATGCTGTTGGGCTGGACCTCGGCCCGGTTAATCCGTCGATGGGGAATCCACCGTCAACCCCACCACCACACGCGCCCGATCCGGATGGCCTTGTGTAGCCACCGCCGTCACCCGAGTTAGGCGGTTATTCCGACACGGGGAAATTTGGCCTCGTGGTTGAAGCTCCTGATGCCTATCGGACGCGCGCTGGAAGAGAAATTTTCCGCCCCGATCGCTATGGCTGGGACTGACATGGATTGCTGCTAACTGATGTTTCTATGCTGCTATAGCTTGCTAGCTTGGTTTCCACCACGAGCGGTAGTGTAGTTTTAACGCCGGGGAGAATGTAATGAAATTGTGCCTAAGTTTGAACCCAGGTGTCATGCGGCTTCTGTCCACTGCACGGCAGTTATAAGATCTCAGACAGACAGTGCTACGATCATTCCTGTGACATTTATTGTGTGTAATGTTGTGCATAATTAGATGGTGCGTATCATTCCTTTGTTCCAGGCTTGCTTTGTGCTCGTTTGCAAATCCATTACTGATTCCTATGAATGCTGAATATTGATATGTTGCGTGCTGGTTTTCTTACAGGTATTGCTAGAGATCGATTCAGAATTAAACTCACAATCTGAGACAATGTTGTAACTCTGGTTTTTACAACAAGGCTGTTGCTTATACACCGCTCCAAAAAAAGAAGAAGAAAAAGATAAGATCTCCGCTGGGCGCGAGCCCAGAGGGTTTAGTCACATGCCCAGAGCATCAGACCAATTCCCTCAAGGTTCACCCTTATCAGTTGCGGAGGCCATTACACTATAAGACAAGCATTCCTGTGTTCAATTCATATGGAAATTGCAAGTTGGCTTTGCAGAGGAGATACAATAACACATTTGAGAGAACTTCGACCTACATTCTGTTCTGAAGAATGCAAGGCCAAATTAAAATGGAAATGAAATTACTTTTGTTTCTTATTATCGCCAGAAATGGAAAAATGGAAATAAATTAAAAATGAAATTACTTCGACACAACCCGGGTTATTTAATTTTTTCAGGAGCAGTTAAAGCAGCAGGCTGTTGCTTATACACTGCCCAAATAAATGGACGTGTCAGAAGACCTTGTTGCGCACTCGGACCAAAATCACCTGCAGGGTAGATACTCTGCTCGTCCACATACCCATTGCACCTGTCCCTTTAGGGTGGTGGTCCATAGCGTGGGTTAAATTCCTGACCTGAATATGAACTGTTGGATTGGTGCTTCGCAGGCAAGGAGATGCATCAATGTGTTCACCATCATGGACATCAAGCTGGGTTTGCCTTCTGCTAGCATTAGTTGATGAATGTTAAATATCTCAGTCTTCCATGAAAAGTAGGCGAGTGACCCTGAATCACCCTGAATCGCCTGCACCCTGAATAAGTTACAAATTCCTGACCAAATCTCCTTCAGTTGAATGTCAGGCCACCACCACACGAAACATTGTAGTTGCAGTCCTGAAAGAAACCAGCAGAGTGCAAACTTAGACAAAGGATCAAATGCCCTGCGATTTAAGTTATTACAAAGATCGTGCCAAGGCAAAGGTTGTGGTTATATATACTTAATCAACACCTAAGGGAGACAACATGTGAAACGCCTCATTATTTGGTAAAGAACTCGCTCATCATTTCAAACTACACATTTAAGATGGTAAACGACTACAGTCTCAGAAAAAGAATGTAGCTAAACATTTGATCACAGAAATGATGTCGCAGTTCTCAGACTGAAGACAAACTTGAGTAGATCAAGGACTAATGAGTTGTAGTCACGTGGGCTACATGCTGTTCCAGCGGAGCAGTTTTTGAATTTGGTGCCACTATGACTTAGTCTTAGTGTATTGATCTTTACGAAGGACTAAATTATTAGAGTATAATAAGATTAATGACTGAACTTGAAATTTTATCTGCTTGCACGACCTTGCACGTATGGATGTTTTTCAGCTCCTCAACTCCAACCGAGCAGAACTTTGAGAAAAACGACAGTAATTGACAAAAGGGAAATGATTATTATTGATTGTTATTGTTATTTTTTCATTATCCACCAGTTTTATTTTACTTCCTGAGCTCTTTCTGTTTAGAAACATTCTTCTTTGCTTCTCCACTTCAATCTCAATACCTTTAGGCTTTATTAGAACACAGACAGGCATGATGGGACAAATTAACTCCTCCGGTCAAGTGGGCCAAAGTGCATAGGCCAAATGGTCAATGGTTCAACGTTCCAATTGTAGATCTACTGGTGTTGTTGTTTCGTATGTAACCTGTGGCTGCTGGTTGCATCATTTTTCTGGAAGTGCATTTGTGCCGCTGATATAGTGCCCTAATTACCAGTGAGCTGGTACTCAATTTGCCGATTTCGGAAGGATGACAGGCTGAGTCAACCCCTCTGGCGTTAATTCAACGATCGACCGGGTATTAAACTCGGGATTCTAGCTAGGATCCCATGCGAACACCCTAACCGTTAAGCCAGCACCAATCTGTATATCTACTGATATATCCACTGATATATCTACTGATATATCTACTGATGAATCTACTGATAAATCCACTGATAAATCCGCTGCTAAATCCGCTGATACATCCGCATGCGATACATCCACTGATACATTATATATATATATATATATATATATATATATATATATATATATATATATATATATATATATATATATATATATTGTTGCGGATTTGAGAATCCTGCACGTTGATTAATTGTTGTAAATATCACCCTCTGTAAATAATAGTAATTCCTTGTAAATACCTCCATTAATTGTAAAGGTCAAAGGTCGTCCCTTTAGCTAGTCCATCACATACACGTAGAAAATCATAGGATCTTCTAAATAGTTATCTCTTTATTCTATGTCAGTATAAGGCTCTGTTTCCCATTCGTTGACTCTGCATTGCACCAAATGAAATAAGGTAGAATCCCCTTTCAATTGCCACCAAAACGCAATTGCTGGCAGCGTTCGCTGCCCTTTGGTTGGGGCTCGCTCGAATAGCCCCAAAACCTCCATTACGCACATGGTTAAGCTGGAGAAGAAGGAGGAGCCGTCGGATCACGGCGTGGCACCACCTCGTCATCAAAGGTGGAGCCAGTGAGCCCCCACCAGCCAACCAGGGCTGATGAGATACCATCACGGGCATGGCGCGCATTGATCTTGAAGCGCGTTATATAAGCGCCCGCGCAAGCCTTTTCGCGGCAGATGCGTGACCCAGCTGAGTTCTGCACAAGAGAGATTTCTGCAGAGAGCCGCTTCAACCAGCCCCGTTTCAACCAGCCGCGTGAAGCCCTGACGGGGCAGCGAGTGACCCTGCCGGTGTGTGGTGTAAAGCCGAATACGAGGAACTGCCAGCTCTTCGCTTCCCGCCCGGAGCGGACCCGCTTGCTGTGCCCTGTGGTCCCACCTTCGCATCCTTCCCGCCATTCCTGCCTGAGAATTCCCCATTCGTGTACGTGAGTTTGTCACGTGAGGGTGCGAGCAGGTTCGGGGCGTATCTATATAAGCGTTGCACAAAGCCCCCGAGAGGACTTGCCCCTGAGAGGACTGCTGCCCAGGGAGGACTCGCGCGCACTGACCAACCAGGAAGAATCGTTGACGAGCAGGAGTTGAGAGCGTCAAAGAACTGTGAGAGATACGCGGGTGAAGAAAGATGCGCATAAACCGGATTACGCGCTATTATACTGTGATGCTCGGTTGAGTTGGAGGCCGATCCGCATTCAGTGCATTAAGTCGCGCGAGTGATAACGGCTGTGTAATCACCAGCCGCGCTGAGAGACGCACATTCTCCTTAACCCTCATCGGCTGCCATTGTTCGGGAGACACGCTACGAGGTTCCTTCCACCGCCTGCTGCCATCTTCGTGGGACGTGCTGGGACCGTGGAGAGCTGGACGGGGCCGTTCCTGGACGACCACGTCGACGCGTCTGGCTGGGACATCAATCCATCTGCAATTCCCTGTGTGAGTGTGACGGGCCCGAGTCCGGGGGATAAGATAAGACTGACGAAGTGCTGCTCTGTGTCTCTGCGTCCCGATCACTGTATATACGTGTGGGAATAATTAAACCTGTGTTCTTCCTTTTCCATTCGATCGTTCCTGTGGTTTCCTCATTGGCTAAGCGTGGTACGAATAGAAACGCTCGAATCGGGTTCCACTACCTAAACTGCACGGACCACGTGGTACTCAATCCGCTCGGCATACCCAAACCACACGTGACTCGTGCGAGGCTTGCTTCCTCGCTTCCATGGCGGCGCAGGGATTTAGGTACGAGCGAGACTTGGTCCCGAAACCCTACTTTGCGTTTGCCCGGGAGGGGCGTTTCAAGTCTCGGTTCCGCCAAGCCCAGAAAGAACAAGCGGATTAATCCCCCCTTGGTAAGGGGAAGAAGGGCGGCGGAGAACCGTAACAATATATATATATATATATATATATATATATATATTGTTACTGTTTTTAGAACCTTCACATGTAAATTTAGTAGTAAATTCCCTTATAAATAACCCCTGTGTACATTTCCCCTTAATTGGCTGTTAATTAAAGATTGCACCTTAGTTAGTCCATGTACAACATGTAGGACACCATAGGACCTCTCAATAGTTATGTCATTAGTATGTGTTTCAGGTACGGCTGTGTTTCCAATAGTTGACTCTACGTTGCATCAAACAAATAAGATAGTTCCTCTTTCAATTTTCCCCAATCGCCTCTGCCCAGTGCCAGTGACAGTTGGGCTGTTTCGTTGGCATTACACCGCCAAAACTCCATTGCCCACGAGGCCAGGATCGGAAAAGAAGGGCGTGGCCCCACCTCGTCATCAAAGGTGGAGCCAGAGAGCCCCTAATGACCAACCAGGAATCGGTGGGCATGGCTTGATAGGGCGTGGCAAGAAACATCTAGAGGGTTCGAGAGAGTTCCACGGGCGTGGTTATAAAACCCTTGGCGCGAGGCCCCCACGAGAGAGACGCAGGAGGAGGTGAGAGAGACGTGGGAGGAGATTCAAGAGCCACGGTGAGAGGCGGATGAGCACGGAGCGCTGGAGAGACACGCGATACCAACCAGCACTGACGACTGGATTTTCGCCACTGCACCGGAGCATGATGCTCAAGCGGGACACCAACGGCGTGCCGCGATTCCCGAACCTCCCTGCCACCAGTTCTGTGGACCGTCTGCCCTTCTCATCCTTCCCGCCATTCCTGCCTGAAAACCCCATTAGTGTACGTGAGTTTGTTCTGTTTGTCTTGTCCCTGGGTAGAAGTAAGCTTGTATAAGGATTTGCGCTGTCTTCTTCTTCTTCTGTAAATTACTTTCGTTTCTTCTTTGGGTTTGGTTTTTGTGTATAGTAATTAATAAATACCTGTTCCTCCTTATTCTTAGGTTTTCATTCTCGTCCGATCGTCTTCGTGTTTTCCCGAATTGAATATCTGTGGCATGATTTTGGCAGAACCGCTTATGAATCGGGTTAGTCCTTTGCTAACGGCTCGGATTCCGGATTGCTAAACCGCTCGGCAAACTCCATCTTGTCCGGGATTCGAGCTGTACTTGTCTCCCTGTTTTGCGGAGGGATTGATAAAGGTATTCGGGCTAATACCTGGACCAATAACCCTGATCAATCCCACCCCGCAAAAGAGCGTTACAAGTACCAGGACCGGTCGGACGGCCAGCTTAACAGGACAAGGTAATTAAACCCCCCTTGCTAACGGGAGTGCCGTCCCCCAGATCCGTAACTATATATATATATATACAGTCACGTGATAAAGTAAGTACACCCCATGTGAAGTTTTGACTTTTTCGACATACAGCTATTTGATCTTCATTTCAACAATATTGATAGAAAAAGGTGATATAATATAACAAATATCATGAAACATTTACATTTTGTAGTCCATTGTATAATTTATATAAACATAAATGCAAATTTCGCATGTGGAAAAAGTAAGTACACTCCGACATTTATCACTATTTCAAATCCCTAAAATTAAAATGAGGTGCACAAGCTCAGGTGCAAATGATTAGAACATCGTTAGAGAGGATCTTGGAAGAACCTGTCTTATTTAAACCTCAGACATTTCGTTTGGTTTGCTCTTTGTTGTTGAAGCGTGCGGCGTCGCCATGCCGTGATCAAAAGAGCTCTCTGAGGCCTTCAGAAAGAAGGTTATAGATGCCTACGAGTCTGCGAAGGGATGTAAAAAGATCTCCAAACAATTTGAAATCAATCATTCGACTGTCTGGAAGATCATCTACAAGTGGAGAAGATTCCAAACAACTGCCAACTTGTTCAGGCCAGGCCGCCCCTGCAAGTTCAGCCCGAGAGCAGACCGGAAGATGCTGAAAGAAGTCTCTAAGAACCCCAGAATGTCATCACGGGACCTACAGGTAGCTCTTGCCACTGTTGATGTCAAAGTGGACGAGTCTACCATTAGAAAGAGGCTGCACAAATTTGATCTACATGGGAGGTGTGCCACGAGGGAACCTTTGCTGTCCAGAACGAACATCAGGGCAAGACTAAAGTTTGCCAATGAACACCTTCGGCAAAGACCAGCACTTCTGGAACAATGTGCCCTGGACAGATGAGTCAAAGATAGAGCTATTTCTCCACAGTACCAGAAGACATGTTTGGCGAAAACCAAAGACAGCATTTGACCAAAAGAACCTGATACCAACTGTAAAGCATGGTGGTGGAAATATTATGGTTTGGGGCAGCTTTGCTGCATCAGGGCCTGGGCAGCTCACCATCATAGAATCCACTATGAATTCTTCATTGTACCAGAGGGTGCTTGAGGATAATGTGAGGCCATCTGTCGGGAAGTTGAAGCTCAACCGAAGGTGGACCTTGCAACATGACAATGACCCTAAACATACCCGTAAATCCACCAAGGAATGGCTGAAAAGAAAGAAATGGAGGGTTCTGGAATGGCCAAGTCAAAGCCCGGATCTAAATCCCATCGAGATGTTGTGGGGGGATTTGAAATGAGCTGTGCATGCAAGAAACCCCTCAAACATCGCACAGCTGAAAGAATTCTGCATGGAGGAGTGGGCAAAAATTTCTCCCAGTCGATGTCAGAAACTGGTAGACAGTTATAAGAAATGCCTACTTGAGGTTGTTTCTGCCAAAGGGGGCAATACCACGTATTAAAGCCAAGGGTGTACTTACTTTTTCCACATGCGAAATTTGCATTTATGTTTATTTAAATTATACAATGGACTACAAAATGTAAATCTTTCATGATATTTGTTATATTATATCACCCATATCTACCAATATTGTTGAAATGAAGATCAAATAGCTGTATGTTGAAAAAGTCAAAATTTTACATGGGGTGTACTTACTTTTTCACGTGACTGTATATATATATAGTCTAGTAGGAAGACTAGGTCCCCCTGCACCCCCCGGAGATATACTTCTAATCAGTGTTTCTAGATTGGAAAAAATGTGTAAAAAATGACTAGCTATGGCCCCAAGCTGAAAAAATGTCCCACATACCATTTTTATGCAAATTACTGCTGCAAATTTTATGCAAAATTATGCAAATTTTATGCAAATTTTTGATGAGGAGTAGAGTTGAGGGGTCTTTGAGGGCTTCATCGAGGTGCTCTCGGTTGCAAGACTGGGTCATTCTGAGAAGCACAGCAGGGTCAGAGATCATGATGTTCTCCTCCTCAGTGAATCTCTCCATCAACAGCCTCTCCATTGCCTCACACACTGTTTTGAGGCAAAAGAGGGACTTTACGTAGGCCTTTCCACTGAGAACACCTTTGAGAGATCCACTTGTTACTAGTTGTGCCTCAAAGAGAATCTCTGCATATCCAGAACCACGCATCTTGTGTCCAGTGAGCATCCCGATGTAGTTCATGGATGTGTGGAAGGGTCCAATCGTTACTACATGACTAGCAAATTCATTTGGCCAGCGCCAGATGATGGGAAGGGCTTTCATGCAGACACCCAGATCAAATGTATTCAGGACCCATCTCTGACCCACCTCAGCAGTTGCTGCCTCGGAACGCTTCAGTAGCTCACGAACAACTGCGTTGTCTGTGATCGGTTGGTGGATAGGCGTGCAGTAGTCGACTGTTGATTTGCTGGGTGGGGGAGAACCAGTTGCAGAGGTGAAACCCCCTAGCCCAGGCACAGGCTGCAGGCCATTGCCATGCCATGCAGGCACCAGGCACAGACCGATCACAGACAACGCAGTTGTTCGTGAGCTACTGAAGCGTTCCGAGGCAGCAACTGCTGAGGTGGGTCAGAGATGGGTCCTGAATACATTTGATCTGGGTGTCTGCATGAAAGCCCTTCCCATCATCTGGCGCTGGCCAAATGAATTTGCTAGTCATGTAGTAACGATTGGACCCTTCCACACATCCATGAACTACATCGGGATGCTCACTGGACACAAGATGCGTGGTTCTGGATATGCAGAGATTCTCTTTGAGGCACAACTAGTAACAAGTGGATCTCTCAAAGGTGTTCTCAGTGGAAAGGCCTACGCAAAGTCCCTCTTTTGCCTCAAAACAGTGTGTGAGGCAATGGAGAGGCTGTTGATGGAGAGATTCACTGAGGAGGAGAACATCATGATCTCTGACCCTGCTGTGCTTCTCAGAATGACCCAGTCTTGCAACCGAGAGCACCTCGATGAAGCCCTCAAAGACCCCTCAACTCTACTCCTCATCAAAAATTTGCATAAAATTTGCATAATTTTGCATAAAATTTGCAGCAGTAATTTGCATAAAAATGGTATGTGGGACATTTTTTCAGCTTGGGGCCATAGCTAGTCATTTTCTACACATTTTTTCCAATCTAGAAACACTGATTAGAAGTATATCTCCGAGGGGTGCAGGGGGACCTAGTCTTCCTACTAGACTAATATTGTAACGAATTTGGAAAGTGTAAAGAATGTGAGAACTGGTTTGCTGTGTTTTAACTGACCCTCGTAGAGTAAATAAGGTCGAAGGACGTCCCCCTAGTTAAATCCATGAAACTTACACACAGGCCACGATATATCTTTTTAAATAGCTTATTTCCTTATTCTATGTAGGCTAAATATGTGTTTCCCACTAGATTGACTCTGCATTGTATCAAACGAAATAAGCGTAGGCCCCTTTCAATTTCCCCAATTAGCTCCGCTCTCCAAAGTTCCTTTCAAAAGCGGTGCGAGTGGTGTTCAATCCCGCAAGCCGCCATTGCCCATGTGCTAATCTCGGAGAAGAGGGGGGTAGGAGCCGCCAACTCACGGGCGTGGCACGTCGTCATGATCAAAGGGGGAATCGGACAGCCCTAACAGCCAACCAGCACCGCGGTGAGCGACCCGGTAGGCGTGCCCTCGCAGCCGGCGGCTTGATTCCGACCCGAGTAATAAAAGCGACTGGAAGGGACTGCTTCAGCAGATGAGATGAGATGAGATGAGAGATGAGCTGTGAGATGAGAGATGAGCTGTGAGATGAGAGATGAGAGACGCTCCAAAAAGGAGAGGTACTTGGAGATGAAACAAGCTTTGGAGAGACGCGCTGAGAGGAGGGAGACGGCTCCACCAGAAGGAGAGGAGCAGGTGTGACCGAGCCAGCGCGTGACGTCAACAGCATCAGCAGCGTCGACGCGACCGAGGGTTTTCCCGCCAAAAACGCGAAGAGTGGGAGCTGCTACCTCCAGCCCTGCCGGTTGCAGGGACCTGACCCTGCCTCCCTCTCCAGCAACCCACCTCCGCCATTCCTGCCTGCAATTTCCCCCGTGTAAGTGTGAACGTCGTCTGTCTTAATCGTTGTCCTGGGGTTAAGTAAACTGCATAGATAAGCTAACGATTCACTGTGTGACTGCTTCTTCCATCCATTGCTTGTAAATAACTTGATCGCTCCTTCTTTTTGCTTGTGTGTATAATAAATCCTGTTATTCCTCCGAACTCTGTCTTCTTCTCTCTTCCTTCTCTTTCGGTCGCTTTAGAGGTTTCCATATTGAATATCTGTGGCGCGACTTTGGCCAACGTTCAGGAAGTTGGGCTAATCGGGGATCCTGTAACGGTCGCGGTTGACCATCCGCTCGGCCCAAAGTAACATCTTGTCCGCGACCCGTAACAATATATATATATATATATGTATGTATGTGTATGTATATATATATATATATACAGTGGAACCTTGACTTACGAGTTTAATTCGTTCTGTGACCGAGCTCGTAACTCAAATTGCTCGTATCTCAAATCAAATTTCCCCATTGAAATGCATTGAAATGCTATTAATCCGTTCCAGCCCGCCAAAAACCACACCAATTTTTTTTTAAATATACAGTATATATAAAAATATCTCGCGCTTTATATTTCACCTGTATGCAGCATACAAGTTGGCAGGATGGCCTGGACTGGAGGTACGCACACTTGACTCTAAAGTCTAAACTGTCCAGCCTGGGTTTGAATCCCGACCCAGCTATAACCTGTCATGGGTGAATCACAGGCAGGGTGATTCATCAATGTGTGTACCGCTAAACTGGGCGCCCCGTTTGCGTCCCATTAGTTGTTGGATGTTAAGGATCTCACCGTGTTTTCCACAAAGAGAAGGCGAGCTATCGCCGGCATTCTGAACAAGTTGTGGCCTGGCATGCTCTTCTCCTCTGCCGTTATATACGTCCTCCTCGACACCTCGCTCATGTTTTTCGACGATTGCGTGTTTTATATCCAAGCACATCATCCTCTTCTTCTTCTCAGCACTGCACTTGCCACTCACTTTCTTAGGCCCCATGGTTAAAACTAAGAAAATTTCCGAAATAACCAAAATGCGAAAAAAAAAATGCAGCGCTGTACGACAGAGATACGTACTGTACTTGCACGGCAAGATAACCACGTGACCAGAACCCACCTGGCGGCGTGAACTCGAAATAACCAAAATGCGGAAAAAAAAATGCAGCGCTATACGACAGAGATACGTACTGTACGTGCACGGCAAGATAACCACGTGACCAGAACCCACCTGGCGGCGTGAACTCGAAATAACCAAAATGCGAAAAAAAAAATGCAGCGCTATACGACAGAGATACGTACTGTACGTGCACGGCAAGATAACCACGTGACCGGAACCCACCTGGCGGCGTGAACTCGAAATAACCAAAATGCGAAAAAAAAAATGCAGCGCTATACGACAGAGATACGTACTGTACGTGCACGGCAAGATAACCACGTGACCAGAACCCACCTGGCGGCGTGAACTCGAAATAACCAAAATGCGAAAAAAAAAATGCAGCGCTATACGACAGAGATACGTACTGTACGTGCACGGCAAGATAACCACGTGACCGGAACCCACCTGGCGGCGTAAACTCAAAATAACCGAAATGCGAAAACTAAAATGCAGCGCTATACGACAGAGATACTGTACTTGAACGGCAAGATAACCACGTGACCGGGTGGCGAAAGCTCGTAACTCGGATCTCGGCTTGCATCTCAAAGCAATAAACCGCCGGAGCGACGGCTCGTATCTCGAAAAACTCGTAAGTTGGGGCACTCGTAAGTCAAGGTTCCACTGTATATATATATATATATATATATATATATATATATATATATATATATATATATATTGTTATGAATTTGGTAATGCAACATCTAGAGCTAGGTAGATCTGAATAGGTAGGTACTCGGCTGTCGTGACAGGGACTCTACATGTAATAAGTTATTGATGTTCAGGCGTTTGTCGGGGTAAGATGTATGAGTGTGAATCTACCTGGAGATTCGAGTGTTAAATAGTGAGGGATTAATGGTAACGCCCTGTGAGTCTCACCTAGTAATCAAACCTTTGTCCTTTATGGCACTGCAAACCACATAAACATTAGTTAGGTCCTTAGCGCAACATTAAATAATCCCCTTTCCCTGACAAGGACTTCGTATTAAATTGACAGGAAACCAGGCCAAAAACACCGCCACGGCTGGCCGCCACCGTGTACACCTCCAAAGGCCTACAAACCGGGCCGGCACGTGTTATGCCAGGACCGCAGGGTCGCGTAACGGGGGAGATGTTAGGAGTCGCATGCCGTAGAGGGCGTGACCGGCGAGCTGGGACCATATGATTGGCTGAGGAGTGCGCGAATGTGACGTCATCGGGGAGAGATATATGCGACGGTCGGACGCCATTTTCGCCAGTTGAGTCTCTCTGAGTTCGCCAGTTGAGTTGAGTTGCGATCTGATCTCGAGTCGTCCCAGTTCGTTGAACAGTTGAGTAGAGCGTCCCAGTTCGGTACCGGAGTGGCAGTTGAGAGGAGTGAGAGCTCGTGGCAGTTGACGGTTCGTGCCAGTTTCTACAGTTCGTGACCACAGCTCGTTGCAGTTGGCAGTTGGCACTCGGCACTCAGCAGTTGGCAGTTGGCACTTGGTTTTTGGTTGCTTCGTGCAGCCCTGCGTTGGACCGACGAGGCCTGGTGGCGCTTGGAGGCGGAGGCAGAGGGCCGTGGAACTTGGAGCGAGGTGTGCGATCGGGCCGAAAGGAGCGGTGTTGGACGGCAGCCACAAGGACGACAAAGACAGATAAGCCCGAATCCGCGTACACTGTACACGACGTGACTTGTTATTTTCGTATTAATCTCCCTCGTTTGTGTCTGATATCAGTCGTGTGGGGACGTCCCGATTTAGTTATTAGTATTACCGGCGCGTGCTTTTTCACTGGCTTTACTTTTAATAATAAATCCTTATATTATTTTCTGTACATATTTGAACGCAGTTTCCTGGGTGTTTCATTTTAATAGATAAGGCTGCGGAGCCTTCGCTGCGTCCCGCCATTTCGCGCGTTGGTGTTGAACTCGAGTCCGCCATTGAGTTTTCGCCTCGGGAGTGTAAAGTCTCGCAATCGGTCATCCGTAACGGTGGTGTTAATCACGGTTACGCGACAAGTGGTGTCAGGAGTGTAGGATTCGAATCCGTCGGACAAATTTTTTTGTCCGCGGCGAGACATCGACACGGTCGGGCGTACATTGCGTCCGACGTTCGAACGCAAAATTTGGATAGGCGAGGCGGAGAAATTTAATAATCAATTGGGCATACGGAGCGCGATATCGCGTCTTCGTCAAATTTAAATTGTGTTTTTGGAATTAAAATAAATACGCGCGCGGGAAACAATCTTCCGGAAAGCGGATGTCGGAAATTGATGAGATGGAAGTACGCAGCGAGGCCTCCGTCAGCGTTGGGAGTGAGCCGGAAATGGGGGATAAGGAGGATAGCGTTGGAACTTTCCCCGCCGCTGGGACGGCCCCGATAGATCTCCAGACCATAGTAAATTTAATAAAAGACATGAGGGCTCAGAGTGAGTCCCAGGGGAAGGAATGTAGGGAAGGAATGAAGGGAATGAGTGATCGATTGGAGGAACAAATGGGACAAATGAAAAGTGGGTTGGAAAATAAAATGGAGTCCCAGGGGAAGGAATGGAGGAATGAAATAAAGGAAAGGAATGAACAATTGGAAGGAAAAATTGGGGAAATGGCACAGCAGCTGGGGGAACGAATTGATGGCATAGAAGGGAGAGTGCAAAACCAAATTACGGACAGACTGGGGAAATTTGAGGGTAAAGTAGAAACTCAAATGGGGGAGATGGAAAAAGCCATAGGGGTGGAAATTGAATTGAAACGGGAAGAATTAATGTCAAAAATAGAGGAGGGCGTGACGCAGGCTGTCCAAATGGGGGAAAAGTTGGAGGGTCAGATTGGTGCCACAAATGCTCGAATTGATAAAGCTAATGGGGAATGTTTCCCACATTCTGGCCTGGTTGTTTATCGGGACCGTGTGGATGTCACAACACCCCAACCGGGGGATGAATTTGGAATTGTGCAGCACCAGGGCGGTGGTGCGGAGCAAGAGGGGGTAGAGTTTTTGGGGGTCCGTGCAATGGAGCCGGACCAGGTATTTATTGGGGATATTGATCAAAGCCTGGCGGGGCCAGGAATGATTTGTAATGATGAGGATGATTTGATCCAGCGGCTGGAGACCTGTGACAGTCCCATGGAGGTAGAGCTTGTTCAGGCCCAAAGGAGTCTGGGGGAAGAGGTGAGTTGGTCCGAGGAGGTGGTTGGAATGACCGAGGGGACGCTCACTGTACACTGCTATTTGGAAACAGAGGCTCCAAAATTGGACAACCAGTTGGGGGAGTGTGTTGGCTCCGGGCTGGATTTGGATCTTGGAGGATCGGGAGATAGAGCTTCTGGAGATTTGGTCCCTGTAGGGAATTTGGATCAACTGCAGGGAGGGGCAGAACAACCGGTGGTAGAGGTTGTTCCCTGCAGCTGCGGTTTGGCAGTGGGAATGAAAATTTGTAAAATAAAATTTAAAATAAAATTACAATGGGAAATTGATTTGGAGCAGCCATGGTTGGGATTGGTCCCCGGGCTGCGGGATCTGGACATGGAGAGGTCATGGGTGATGGCCTCGGGCAAAAGTTGCCCCTTTCAAAATTTGGGTATGCCAGCCAGCTGGGGGGCTGTGATGGCGAGATTTGGACGTGGGGTCCAGCCTTGGGTGTCGAAGTACGACCTGGGTCCCACGGGGGGTCTGGTGGAGTGTGGCGTCCCTTGTCCGTCGGGGCGCCGTCCGAGCTGGTGGCTCGGGCCGGCAGGGTCACCGGACCCTGGTGGGGGTTAAGACCTCCAGGGAGGTCCGAGGTGGTTTCTCAAGCCTGGGATGGCAAATATTGAGGACCACTGGGGGGAGGTGTTGTGGGTCGCGCTTTGGTGGTGGCACCGCAGATGGCCAGCTTGGGCCTGATGTAGTGATCACCCGGGCATGCGACCTGACACCCTCTCCCTGAGACTCTGGGACAACCAGCATGTGGTGACCTGGCATGGTGGTTGATCTATGGACTCGGGTCAAACCGAATGGACAGGGATGGAGATAGCCTGCCGGACAACCATTGGGGCATCTGTGGAACGTGATGGTGTGAGTGACCTTCCACAGATGCTCCGTTGTGATTTATGGACTCTCGGGTTGGGAAGAGAGCCATGGGGATGTGAATCGGGAGATGTGTAACGCGCCGAGCATATGGGCCATGCTCGGCTGGCATGTGTATGGCAAAGCATCCTTCTTTGGTGAGGTGAGTGAAATGTGACAAATGGTTGGCATGGGTAATCTGTGGGTTAGATGCAAATTTAAGGGTGGATTGGGAAATGCCATGGTGGACACTGTACAGTGACGCCATTATTGATCCAGGTGTGTAGACCAAAGTGTTGGAGGCTGTGATGAAATTAATAGGGTAGCAAGACACAGCTTTCAACTGGTTGCGGGGGCAACTGTGCTGATATTTGGGACGCGGGATGATGGGGATGTAGTTGTGTAGCCTGAGGGTCAACGTGGTGCTGTGCGTGTCCGAGGTGTGTGGACCATGTCTTCTGGGTGGGTCTCCTGGTGGAGCATGGCTGTTGACTGGACCTTGGTGTGGTCAAGTGTGGGTGAGCACTGGGGGGGCTGCAGTTCTGTAGTCGGACTGGGGGATGATGGGGAGGTGCAGGGGACGTGGCTGTAGGGATGCCACGCACTGCGACCGTGCCCCCCAGGGCCGAGGTTGTGTGTGCGGTAGTGTGTGTTGTGGCAGCAAGTGCTCACCACATTGGCCAGCTGGGGCTGCTGCAGCTGTGTTCCTCGCAGGGGGGCCGAAGGATGGATGGTGGGTCGCGCCCTTATGGACACTCATGGGCCATGTTGGCGTTTTGACTGCTCACCTTGTCCCGGTGACCCTTGCACGGTAGAGGTGCAGAGCTGTCGTGGCCACAGGTAGTTGTGTAGTGATGATCACCGTTGGATGCGGATCCACATACCTGCCAGTGTAGTGGGGACAAAAGAGAAATTTGGAAGGATTTGGTAGGCCCAATGTGAAATTTTGGGAATTGTATGGGTGGATTGCACTCTTGAACCTGACCAACCTGCAACTACCTGCACTTGAGGTGAGTGTTTTGAGGAGTACTGTCCCAGGCTTCAGGATTTGCTTGGGAAATTGGGGACATGTAATTTGGAGTTGGGAGGCGGGTGAGAGTGATGACATGGCCGGTGAGGGGATGGAATGGGAGCCACAGTGTCTTGTGGGTGGCGTATGTTTTTGTATTGTGGTTATGTGTTTTGATGTGGTCGTGAGAGTGGAACCTGGAGAGTGTGTGATGATTATTGGAGATAATGAGGGGTGATAATTGTGCTTTTGGAAATGTGCTTTTGGGAAGATGTGATGATTCGAACTGTGAATGGGATTTCACATTGGCAGGCCATGGCAAGCCTTGTAACACCTTTTACACCATCTATGGAATTGTACTGAATTGTGCTGAGTTGTGTGGAGAATTGAATGGCAGCGGGGGAGGAAGTGTGTTTTGGGGTCTTGTGGGTGGGAAAGGTGTGTGTGTCCGCAGGTACAGAGCAAGCTCTGAGGAGCGATGCCTGCGGGCCCCCCTCTGCGGCAATTACCCCTGGCAGCCGGTGGTAACTGGAAATTGGAGCTCGTCGGTGGAGGGTCTGGTTGGGCGCCGCGGGGTGAGGAAGTCCCCCGGTGACCCGTGTTGCTGCGTGAAAGCAGGAGGCAAAGGAGCCTGGTGTGTGTGGAGACCCTCACCGGCGAGGTAAAGGCGGAAAGGGGCTGTTGGGCTGTCATGGGGCCAAGAGGTAAAGGGGGGGGGGCAATGAATTTGTAAGTCGGTTGACTTGTTTTTGGGACTGCGGGCACCACAGCCTGATGCGCCCCCACCATCTTTTGTGCGGTACCTCCCCGCTGCCTAGTTGAGGAATGCACACACACGTGAATGACATCAATGCCATGGTCCTGCAGGGGGTGTATTGGGAATAAGTGCTTTGTTGATTTTTGAAATGCCTTGATGACCTATGGAATGAGAATGAGTGGTTAAGGGGTCTGTGTTGCATGAATGTGGGCGAAATCCACCGAGCCGTGTCACTCACCTGTAACATCTGGACAGGGCCCGTGGAAATTTAGGGGGGATGCATTGGGGATGGCCCCGCAGGTAAGGTTGAGTCTTGTGGCATCCACCGGGGGACGCGGTCTGTAGACCGGGGTATGTACAAAGGTTAGAGTTTTGAGTTTTGGAAAGATGGTTAAGTTTTGTGGTTAAGTTAGTGTTGTGTGTTGTTGTTTCCTCCCTCCACAGGAACAACGAAGAAGATGTACATACTTGCATGATGGTTAAGGGGTTCAGCATGTTAAGGAAGTGTAGGTAGGTAGTCCGACTCACTTCCCACAGCCCTTCCTGATTTATTTCGTAGGTTAATTAAGTGTGTGACAGTAAGTGTTAAGGCTGGAATGGTAGCCCTGCGGTGAACCTTGCAGGAGCTACAGTTCCAGGGGGGGGGGCTGTGTTATGAATTTGGTAATGCAACATCTAGAGCTAGGTAGATCTGAATAGGTAGGTACTCGGCTGTCGTGACAGGGACTCTACATGTAATAAGTTATTGATGTTCAGGCGTTTGTCGGGGTAAGATGTATGAGTGTGAATCTACCTGGAGATTCGAGTGTTAAATAGTGAGGGATTAATGGTAACGCCCTGTGAGTCTCACCTAGTAATCAAACCTTTGTCCTTTATGGCACTGCAAACCACATAAACATTAGTTAGGTCCTTAGCGCAACATTAAATAATCCCCTTTCCCTGACAAGGACTTCGTATTAAATTGACAGGAAACCAGGCCAAAAACACCGCCACGGCTGGCCGCCACCGTGTACACCTCCAAAGGCCTACAAACCGGGCCGGCACGTGTTATGCCAGGACCGCAGGGTCGCGTAACGGGGGAGATGTTAGGAGTCGCATGCCGTAGAGGGCGTGACCGGCGAGCTGGGACCATATGATTGGCTGAGGAGTGCGCGAATGTGACGTCATCGGGGAGAGATATATGCGACGGTCGGACGCCATTTTCGCCAGTTGAGTCTCTCTGAGTTCGCCAGTTGAGTTGAGTTGCGATCTGATCTCGAGTCGTCCCAGTTCGTTGAACAGTTGAGTAGAGCGTCCCAGTTCGGTACCGGAGTGGCAGTTGAGAGGAGTGAGAGCTCGTGGCAGTTGACGGTTCGTGCCAGTTTCTACAGTTCGTGACCACAGCTCGTTGCAGTTGGCAGTTGGCACTCGGCACTCAGCAGTTGGCAGTTGGCACTTGGTTTTTGGTTGCTTCGTGCAGCCCTGCGTTGGACCGACGAGGCCTGGTGGCGCTTGGAGGCGGAGGCAGAGGGCCGTGGAACTTGGAGCGAGGTGTGCGATCGGGCCGAAAGGAGCGGTGTTGGACGGCAGCCACAAGGACGACAAAGACAGATAAGCCCGAATCCGCGTACACTGTACACGACGTGACTTGTTATTTTCGTATTAATCTCCCTCGTTTGTGTCTGATATCAGTCGTGTGGGGACGTCCCGATTTAGTTATTAGTATTACCGGCGCGTGCTTTTTCACTGGCTTTACTTTTAATAATAAATCCTTATATTATTTTCTGTACATATTTGAACGCAGTTTCCTGGGTGTTTCATTTTAATAGATAAGGCTGCGGAGCCTTCGCTGCGTCCCGCCATTTCGCGCGTTGGTGTTGAACTCGAGTCCGCCATTGAGTTTTCGCCTCGGGAGTGTAAAGTCTCGCAATCGGTCATCCGTAACGGTGGTGTTAATCACGGTTACGCGACAATATATATATATATATATATATATATATATACTAGATGGTTCCTCTGGAACTTTGCAGGCAAGGCGGACGTGCATGGCGATGACGTCATGTTGTCCGCTCATTAGGTTGGAGAACCAGATTACAGATACCATTATTAGTAACTCCCAACCGCAACCAGGTCGACTCCATATGATGAGTGGATATCAGAGATAACGTCACCGCGTGGCAGGCGGTGCGTATCGCTCCCAGCAAGGTGCAGCAGCAGCTGTATGGGACACCTCGCTGGCGGTTCTCCACTGATGATATGAAGGTCGCATAGTGACTGATATATATATATATATATATATATATATATATATATATATATATATATATATATATATATATATATATATATATATATATCTACCTACCTACCGGAAGCCAGGACATTGACCCCTACTGCTGACAACCCTGACTTGGGAGGCACACACTAGGACGGGCAGGCCGAGGCCACGCCCTGACGAGTCGTGATTTGTCATGGTTTTGATTGACACAAGGACTAGTAAGAAGCAACTCGCTGATTGGAAAAGCAAGACAGATGACGTCAGAGCCTGGACGTTAAAAGAACGCTCTGACCGTCAGAGAAGGCTCTGACAGTTAATACATTTATTTTGTATTAACGGCACTCCGTTTAAAGCCGGCACTTATCTGACGTCATTTTTGTACTTGAGGACTGCCGACGGGATCCGTGCAGGTAAGCGCTCTTCAGCATCATCATCCTTCCCCTTCTTCCCCGCCCCCCCCCCCTTCTCCTTCCTCCTCCCCTCCTCCCCACGTGTATTAACTCTGCCATACATTTGAACTGAACACTTCGGAGTAACAGCTTGTTCGGCTATCCATTCCTTGGAAAGATTGTAATCACTAGGAACGCGACATTTGGTGTCAGGAGTGTAGGATTCAAACCTACCGGACATTTTGTGTCAGGGTTGCGAGTTGGACACTGTTTGAGGGCAAATTGCGCTCAGCTTTCGGTGTTCAATTTTTTTTACAATTGTCTTTCCCTCGTAGAGGGGAAGGTAATTATAGTACCGAGGTCCAAATTTTAGAGTTGATTGGGGTGTACGAGGCGCAACATCGCGTTCTCGAGAAATTAAAATTGATTTTTTTTTCCCTGAGGTAAAAATACGCGTGCGGGGAACTACTTTCTCACCGCGGATGGCGGAAGCGAGTGAGTTGGCCGTGCGGGTTGGGGATGCTGAAGACAATGCAAGTGAGCCGGGGATAGAGGGGTATGAGAATAGAGTTGGAACTTCCCCCATCCCAAGCATTAGTCCACCCCCTCCCCTCCCCTGTGGGGGAGCCGGGAACAATGGGAACGGCCGCGATACCCGACCAGGTCTTGTTACAAATGATAATGGGACAAATTAAGGAATTGACTGGAATGAGGGACGACATGAGGGAAATGAACAAACAATGGGGGGCTAGATTGAAGGGCTGAAATATAGAAAAGAAAAAAACGAAAGAAATCAAAGGCCAAACAGAACAAACAAATGAAATAAAGGAAGAACAAAATAATGAAAGTGGGGCACAGGAGAAGCCATGGACGGCAGAATTTGAATCAAAACGGGGGAATTAACAGTGGGAATGGAAGAGTGTGAGACCCAAGCTGATACGCTTTGGGCAGAGGAGGTGGCATGTTTGGAAGTAAATGGGGAATGTTTGGAGGTGAATGGGGAGTGTTTTTAGCTCTTTCACGAGCCTCGATCTTGTATACAAAAAAAAATAAAAAAATGGGGGGAACTCAAATTTAAATGGGGAATGTTTGGCTGAGGAAGACCTGGAAGGCTATCGGGCTGGAGTGGATGCCGGAATACACCAACAGGGAGAAAAATCTGGACCTGTGCAGCACCAGGGCAATTGTGCGGAGCAACAGGGGGTAAAAATATTGTTGGTCCATGTAACGTAACCGGACCGGGTGTGTATAGATGACGACCTGTTGGGGCCAGGATTGATTGGGGGATGATAATGTGAATGATTTGACCCAGCGGCTGGACACCTGTGACAGTATCATCAGGGAGGAGGTTGCTCAGGTCCAACAGAGTCTGGAGGATGAGGTGAGTCGGTCCGTTGATGAGATTAAAGAGACCGAGGGGACCCTCACTATGAACCACGATTGGGTACAAGAGGCTCCGACCGAACCTGGATACCCAGCAGGGGGGGTGGTTTGGCTCCGAGCTGGATTCGGACATGAAAGAGTCGGGCAATAGAGCCTCAGAAAATCTGGTCCCCATAATGAATTTGGAGCAGCTGCAGGGAGGGGCAGACAAACCCGAGGAAGGGGTCGTTACCTGCAGATGTGGTTTTTGGGCACGCAAGGACAAAATGGTAAAAAGGAAATCTAAAATTAAATTGCAATGGGAATTTGATTTCAAGCAACCGTGGTGGGAGTTGGTCCCCGGGCTGCGGAATTCGGACCATGAGAAGTCATTTGGGTCGGCCTTGTGTAAAAGTTGCCCCCTTTCAAAATGGGTTTATGCCAGCCAACTGGGGGGCTGTGCTGGCAGGATTTGGATGTAGGGTCTGACCATGGGTGACATGGTACGACCTCGGCCACATGGGTGCCTGGTGGAGTGTGGCGTCCCTTGACCATCGGGGCTCTGCCCGAGCGAGTGTCTCAGCCCGGAAAGGTCACCAGACCCTGGTGGGGGTTAAGATCTCGGGGAGGTCTGAGGTGGTTTCTCACAGGTACCTGGGATGGTGTATTATGAGGACCATGAGGGGGAGGTGTTGTGGGTCGCGCTTTAGTGGCGGCACCACGGACGGCCAACATGGGCCTGTGGCCTGGCAGCCTCTCCCGGAGACTCTGGGACAGCCAGCATGTGATGACCTGGCATGCTGTGCTGGTCTATGGGCGCGGGTCGAACCGCATGGACAGGGATGGATTATAGCCCACTGGACAACCATTGGGGCATCTGTGGGACATGATTGTGTGAGAGTGATCTTCCACAGATGTCCTGTTGTGATTTGTGGACTCTCAGCTTGGGAAGAGAGCCATGGGATTGATTAATTGGGAATTTGTAACGAGCCGAGCATATGTGCCATGCTCGGCTGGCATGTGTATGTTAAAGCATCCTTCTTTGGTGAGATTAATGAATGGTGAAAAATATTTGGCATGGGTAATCTGAGGGTTAGATGAAAATTTAATGGTGAATTTTGTGAAGAGGAATGGTGGACACTGCACAGTGGCACCATCATTGATCCAGGTGTGTTCGACCAAAGTGTTGGAGGCTGGGATAAAAATGGATAGAGTAGCAGGACACAACCTTCAACTGGCTACGGGCGCGACAGTACCACTATTTGGGGTGAGGGGTTGTGGAGAGGTAGTTGGGTAGTCTGGGGGTCAACGTGGTGCTGTGGGTGTCCGAGGTGTGTGGACCATGTCTTCTGGATGAGTCTCCTGGTGGAGCATGGCTGTCGACTTGACCTTGGCGTGGTCAAGTGTGGGTGAGCACTGGGGACTGCAGTTGTGTGGACTGTGGGATGTGGGCGGTGCAGGGGACATGATTAGGATGCCACGTACTGCGACCGTTCCCCCTAGGTCTGAGGAATTGGGAATGGTGGAGTTGGCGGCACATGCTCACCACATTGGCCAGCTGGGGCTAGAGCAGCCGTGTTCCTCGCAGGGGGGGCGAAGGATGGATGGTGGGTCGCACCCTTATGGACACTCATGGGCCATGTTGGCATTTCGGCTGCTCAGCGTGTCCCGACAACCCTTGCACGGTAGAGGTGCGTAGCTGTCGTAGCCAAAAGTAGTAGTGTCGTGATAGTCCCCGTAGGAGGCGGATCTACATACTTGCCAGTACAGTATGGATAACAGAGCAATTTGGTGAGGAGAGAAGAGGGAGACAGGACAGGTTTGAGAGTTTGTACTCCTCCTTTCTGGTCTAGAACCCTTTGCTCTTTCTATGCTTTGTCCCCCCAGGTTTCTGCAGAATACATTCTGTCCACCATCAACCCCTTCTTGTGAAACTACCTAAATCAAAGATCACTGCTCCCCTCCACTCATTAATTCCTCTTTTACTGCCTGTGGAATCAAGTTCCACATTCTCTTCAATGTCATTCTTCCCTCCAGGTCTTTCGGACAGCTATTCATCACCATCTCAGATCATCCCTCATTCAAAACCATGATCTTTCTACCGGCCCCACCTCCCCCAACCCCAAGTCTACTTCCAATTTTCCAGTTTTTCCTTTCTGGGACTGTGCTCCTGTATTTATCTTGTCCACACCGTGCACCCTCCTCTTCCCCTCTTTCATCCCCACACACATTATTAGCCCCCGTTGGACTTATTCCGAAACGTGGGCTTATGGATTTGATTTTGTCTGTCCGTCCACAACCATATCTCGGAGATGTATGGACCGACATACTTGGCACATAGACAATACATGATGGTTTACAAAAGTACATCATTTTGTTTCACGATACGATCAAAGATGGCCGACTGGCAGCCATTTTAGTTGTAAAAAAAACAAACCCTTTTGTTGAACACGTCAACCATTTCTCGGACATGCATTTACTGATATTGTTCAAACTTGGCACACAAATAATGAATGATGGGTTACATATACACGTCATTGTTTTTCGAGATCAGATCCAAGATGGCCGACTGGCGGCCATTTTGTTACTTAATCATGTCCCCAACCATTTGTCGACATGCATGGACTGATTTTGTTCAAACTTGGCGCAACGAGAGTGTACAAGAGTGTACATATGCAGAAGATTTTGTTTTGTAATCTGACCAAAGATGGCGACTGATGTCCTTTAACTCCGTGCAGCAAAATTACTAAAACCACGTGGGGCCATGAGATTTGTCTTTTTCTCCTCGTTTCTCCAGGTTTCCCTCTATGTTGTCCCTCATCCCTGATGTTGCTGTGTTTCTCCCTCTTTCTACTTTTACGTCCCTGATCCGTTCTCTGTTCTAACTCCACGAGCCTCGACTTTGTATATACTGTATGTATATATATATATATGTATGTATATATATATGTATGTATATATATATATATATATATATATATATATATATATATATATATATATATATGTATATATATATGTATATATATATATATATATATATATATATATATATATATATATATATATATATATATATATATATATATATATATATATATATATATATATATATATATATATATATATATGTATATATATATATATGTATGTATATATATATATATGTATATATATATATATGTATGTATATATATATATATGTATATATATATATATGTATGTATATATATATATACAGTATATGTATATATATATATATGTATATATATATATATATGTATATATATATATATGTATATATATATATATATATGTATATATGTCAAGTAGTAGATTTGTTATTGCCTAAAGTTCAGATATAGACGTTGGTCGCTAATGTGTTATGATTTAAATCTGGTTTAAAAATGCTATTTTCATGAAGTTAATAAAGGGTTTTTGCTTCGTTTTAGTTTTGGATGAGGAGAGGCTCGCTGAGGTCATGCTGAACAAATTGTATACGTGTGCTTTTTCAAGGCTAGATAACATAAACCTGTTGTTTTTACCATATGTATTTTGTTTTAATCTCAGCAACGCATGACTCTGTATAAACATGCTTTGGATTACTCATGTACACAAACCCATAAAATATATGGGTTTGTTTGGCTAAGCATACACTCTCCTCTTTGTGAGTTACATCTCTGTTTTCTCGGAGCCCAGAGAAACAATTGGTCCAAATGATAAGGAAGGGCTGACTCCCCCGAATGATAACGGTGGGAGGGACTCTCGCCAGTCGCTTCGTTCTCTCGGAGATTTTCTGATAATCATATTCGTATATAAGTGAATGAGAATCAATGCGTTTTCAGGAAGGCTTGACGTGGCATGAGACTGGCTCTTGCTATAGATGTCTTGGCCTCCTCCGGATCTGTATAAGTTGGTTTTTAATAAAGCTGCGCCATTCCAGGCTATTGTGGACTTCTTTTGCAACGAAGAGCTGATTCTTCACAGATGGTACCAGGAGTGGGGTGTCAACAGACGCGGAGGACGGGAAACGGAGCCCGAAGGACAGGAGGAAGGCTGCTTGAGGCCGGCGCCGGCACGTTGATTTGATTAAAGGTGGGAGTTGTTTTATATCAGAGGGCTATTATTCCAAATTCGTACCTTCCTCCTTCGAGCGGGTTCAGTCTCCTTGTCTTCCGCGCTGTCTGCACTCGAACAGAAATTGTAAGTAGAGGCTCATTTAGGCCTCAGAATGACGTAGCTTTGTTAAAGCCAGGATAAACAAGTAAGGATACAAGTAAGGACTTAACAGTAAGCTTAAAGTTACAGTTAGCACCAGGAGGGGAAAATGAGGTCGGACAGCCATATAGGTTGAAACCGGGTGGCCAAGATTTTTCCAGGAAGGAACAGCCCAGAGACAAGATGGGGTATGCCATTGCATGCCAGGGAAGGAGGGCTGTGGTTAACTTAGACGGCCAAAGGGACATGGCCAGGAAGGGTGAAATGCGTAGGTACCAGGTAGGTTTGACAAGAAGGTAGTGACAACTACGAGGTCAAGCCAGGAAGCTCTAGACTAAGTTCTAGACAAGAGGTCCAGATAAAGCAGGCCAGGATCTGGTGGACAAGAGAAAATAAATAAGCTCACAGGAAATGGGCCAGGTGGCCACAGGGTGAGAAGGACAGGTTAGGTTTTGAAATATTGAAAATTGAAGCAGGAGCTGCATTGTAGGAATTTGAAGCTTCAGAGCCAAAGGAAGCAAGTTCAGGAAGCAAAGTTCAGGACAAAACAATTAAGGAGGTAGTTAAACAAGTAAAACAGCGAGTGATGCCGCTGGACCAGATACCAGACCAAGACCCCCCAACCCCCCAAGACCTGAGCTCAGTCCCGGGGCTCTAGGCAACACCCCCCACCCCCCCCCAAGACCTGAGCTCAGTCCCAGGGCTCTAGGCAACACCCCAACACCCCGCCCTGCCTTCCCTTTTTTTCACCTCAACCCACCCCCCGTCCAACCAGTCCCAAAAATCCTTTTCCTTGAATGAGAGACGTAACATGAATGAGCAAAGATTGTTTGGGAGTGGCTGGAGAAAGGCATGATTTGAGTCGATCTGAGTTTCGCGCGAAGAATGGGAGACTCACTCGTATATGAATGAGGAATGAATGTATATTGGGATGTTAATTGACGTGTGTGTCTGGCCAATGTGTTTGTCTGTGTGTCATGTGCAAAGCAGAGGGTTTCGGTGTGAAACTTTGTAAGCGATCTGCTCGACTTGGGGGAAATTCAGGCCGGGAATGTCCATTTTAACGTCTATCCGAGAGAACAGGCGAGGTCCTGAACTGAGTCCGGATTTTCATCTGTTTGGGAGTTGTTTGGGAAGCGAATTGATATAAATCGGGTCAGGAAAGCACCCGGAGTGCCCTTGTCGATCTACTGTTGATATGAAGCGGTTTCTTGGAGATGGTTGCAGAATTCGAATCAATATGTGTGTTTTACTTGAATTGAAGAGTTCATTCAATGGCAGATATTGTGTATTGTATGTGTGGGATGTATCGCTGAGGCAGCTCACCTTTGGAATTGGTGTCATATAGTGCATTTTGGGTCAGAGAGGTCAAGCGTCGGAGATCCTGTTAGCTAGGGATGAGTTCTGACAGCTCAATGTTCTGACAGCTCACTACATGTCAGGTCGTAGATTTGTTATGACAGCACTTTGTTATGACAGCCGACTGCATGTCCCAACGCGAGGTAAACCCCGCCGCGAACGCGAATAGAGCGGCGTGCAGGGAGTGTTGGGATTCGTGTGGAGGCACGAGGGTGCGCGCCAGGACGGAGGGCGGCGTGGCGTCGTCGCGTTGAGATGGTTGTGCCAGGTCGATCGGCGATCTCTGAATTTAAATCGGATTTTTGTCATGTGTGTTGTGAAATTAAACGTCTATCCGAGAATCCTGGCAATGGTCGTTTAACTAAAGTGTGGTACAAACCTGTGTTTCCGCCGTGCGGCTCCGTGGAAGTTTGGGTAGAGGGATATTGGGTGTTCAGACAGGAGACGAGCGAGCCGCGAGTCACGGGTGTGCTGTATGAGATTTGCTCAGAGTGCTGGCGATAACTCGCCCACTCTCAGAGGAGGATATGTGCCCAAATGCATTGTGGGTCATTTCGACTTTGCTGGATGTCGGACGTTCATGTCAGACGAGCCATGTCGGAATAGTGGCCGGCTGCGACATATATGCCAGGCAATGTCACAGGACGAATACGTTACTTATAAGATGGATTTTTATTTAAGATGGATTTATAAGATGGATAGATGGATGGATTTATTTAAGATGGCTAAAATAAACGATTTCAAGACAGAATAATTAATTTCCGGAGCCAAGTTCCAACAGGAAGTCTTGTTCATACAGTAAGGTACAGTGCGGAGTGGCGGCTGGAAGATGCATCGATGCATTTGTGTTGACCAATTCGAAGTTTGACCTTTTAAAGTTTAGTTGACCTTTGTTCGAGATATGCAAGGGAAAGGTCAGAGGTAATTCACTAACCTTGGAAGAACGACAGGCGGAGTCAGTCTACAGGGTGTTGCTTTAACGACAGGATATATAGGACTTAAATCTGGAGAATATCGGGACATTATATTGTGGGTAAAACCAAAATCATGTACATAATTAGTGGACAGAGAATATCGAGTTTTTTGTTGTTGTGGAAGCGTCAGTCAGGTACAGTACGCTTGGAATTTAATTTAACCGGGTCGAGTACAGTGACGTGTTCGATCGAGCTGTGGGGATTTGAGATGGATTTGAGTCACGTTAAATGGAGGACATTTGGGAGGATGAAGAGATGCAAGTAACGTGGATTAAATTGTGGTATCACGAGTTGGGTGCCAGAGATATTGTGGTTATTATAACTCACTGAGTATAGGGGGCGCTGGGCGCACCGAGTACAGATCGGGTTGCATGATGGAGCACGCATGCATGGATTTTGGCTTTGCGAGGCTCCGGATAGAAATTGGCATTTCGATGCTGTGGATTATATTATGCCTGCCCGGAAAGGGGATGTCCTGTGCTGGGGCTGGCGACATGCCTCTGTTATTTGTCTGTCTGTCGGTCTGATTGTAAGTCTTTGGTACTGGGAGGGCTAATTGAGTGCTCAGGCGTCATTGTTCCATGGAGGCAGGAGCTGTGAGTCACAAAATGTAAATGTAACACAGAGAGATGGACAGGACAACAATGGAGTTTATATGGACGGGTTTGGGGCAGTTTCAATCTGACGATTACAGAGTGCTTTGTTCCGTTCACGAAACATGTAAAATTCATGGAGTTGAAGTCGTTTGCAAGAAGGCAGCAGAGTCAGTACTGGGATGCAACTTCGTCCGGGGGTTTTGGTCCAGCCTGCAAGGAGTCCAGGGGCTTGTTTTAGGGCTGGGTCGCCAAAAATGGGATGCTGTGCCCATCTGGATGTAAAATTATCCATCAAGGACGGGGAATAATGTGCAGTGTGATTGGGTAAGAGGTAAAGGCCATAAAACACCAACCCCATGAGGAACGAAATAAATGGAGAGATGTTGGGATCACATGATGGTTGGGATTGAAGAACAACCTACTGGGATTTCAAACCTGTGTTTGGGTCTGGGGCAACTGGGTGATGGGCAACAGTGTATGAGTGAGTAATTATGATCTGTTTAAGTGTAAGAGGCGGTGGAGAAGAAAGGGGTGATGAAAAGTTATTTGTTTTAGTGTGAAGTAGGTTGGTTGCTTATTTGTCACAGTAAGATGAGAGTTGTGTTTTTAAGCTTGGTCTTTGAATGAATTGTTGCTTGGAATGTGTTGATTGGAAAAGTGATTTCTGATCGCTGATCCGATCTGGTTTTGAATTGTTTGATTTAATTTTGAATTGATTGGAGGTAATAAGGATTTGTGTTGATTTCCTGATTTGAGTTCATCTGGAAACAAAGACAGATGGGATTAATGTGTATATCAGGAACAATTTGGAAAAGAAATATGGATATATGACATTACTAAAATATAACCAAGCAATTGAGAGTTCTTGGGTTAATGGGATATAAATAAATGCATCTACAAGTTGATGGTTTATAAAAATTTAGTTCTGGATGATACTTAAACGATGAACAATGTTGGCAATATACAAAGAATGTGACTTGTTTTTTGGGGGGCAAAGTTATGAGTGGTTGTGGGCAAACGAAGATTAATTTAGATTTATCATAGTTAAGTTCGAGGAAGTTGATTTGAAGCCAGAATTTTATTTGGATGCCAGAAAGGAGAAAGGAGATGCTGAAAGCCAGAAAGGAGATGCTGTTGTCTACTCTGAATGACAGGTGGCGGTATCCAGGGCGCTGAGGAGTTTGTTCACGTTGTAAAGTTTGTTTATTTAGTTTGTTTATTGTAGAAAAGAGTGCTTTTGGGATTCCGGAGCCAGAGTGGATAATTTGAGGGTAGTAGGTGGAGTAGAGGACATCTTTGCAGTGCTGTAGGTGGTCCTTGTGGGGCTTGGGAGTGAACTGATTTGGGTTTAATAGGCACAAGCTGGTCTAAACAGGGTGAGGAGGATGGCGTGATTGATGATGTCAAAGGAGGCGTTGAGGTGAGGAGGATGAAAATGTTGAGGTTGCCGGCATCAGAGGAGAGAAAAGGTCGCTGGTGATTTTGAGGAGAGCAGTTTCAGTACTGTGGCTGGAGCAGAATCCGGATTGGGATGTTTCATACAGGTTATTGGCAGAGTGGTGATGTTTGAGTTGAGTGGCCACAGCACGTTCCAAAACTTTTGACAGAAAGGGTAGATTGGAGATGGGTCTGAAGTTATTTAGGGTGTCAGGGTTTAGTCCAGGGTTTTTCCAGAATGGGGGTGAAGTTTCACGAGTTTTGGGGAAATCGGTATGTGAAGCTGGATTAAGTTGGAACTGCTTGATGAGCCATGGAGATGGATTGGGTTTTGTTGTTGGTTGTCTGGGTGTTCGGTTGTTGCATTGCCAAAGGTTTCTGTGTGGTGGACACACTCGTTGGCTGTTGTCTTGTGTGACGTGGATGGAGATGTATGTGGCTGTGTGTGGCTGCCTGGAGGGGAAGGCGGCTACAGTGGTTGATATTGGTTGTGGGTTGTCCGGGGTGCTTCGATTTGCATAAGGGGTGAAGATTGGGATATTACATTATTTTGAGTAAGTATTGGCATGAGTAATTACAGAAGTAATTATGAGTTATTATGAGTAATTAGTGGTATGAGTATTAGTTATGAGTTCCAGGTGTTGAGCTAGTTATGCTAGTTATCCAGCTAGTTATGAGTAAGTGATTATTTTAGTAAAATTACATGTTTCGCTGTGTTGTTGATCTGGGGACAAGCTAGTTTGATGGGTACCCTGGGGTCTTCAGCGTGTCTATGTGTTTGTCTGGCTGTTACACTAGACTCTGGGATGTGTTTTCATGAGACGAATTTCAGAATTGATGACAATTCAGTGAGTATGGTGGACAACGTGAAGTGGCTGGTGTGAAGGAAGGGGTTGGGAAAGATGGACCCCCTTCACGAATACCCAGTAGGGTAGCTTAATTTCAGACATAACAGTGAGAATCTATTGTGAGCGAATCACAGTGGGTGAGGAAAACATTGTGTGTGACCAGACACCAGAACTGACCAGAATTGAAATTGGAAGTAGACCAGGTTATTTCTATTATTTGTTTATTCGTGAAAATAAATAAATAATAGGGGGAGGTTCATGGAGGTTAATGGTGGTTTGTTTGTATTAATCGAGGTTAATGGTGGTTTGTGTTTGTGTTAATGGAGGTTAAAGGTGGTTGGTTTGTGGTAATTCTAGTTGAAACTCTCGCTGAAGTAATTTTCGTTTATTTTTATTTTTTGATTCGATTTGAGAGTTGAGATGATTGATTTTTTATTAATTTTATAATTTTATTTTTATTGATGTTGGAAACAGGTAATGGGATGCTGAGAGAAGGATTGAATTTAATTTGAATTGGACTGGATTAAATGGGATTGAATTTAAAAATTGAATATTGGATAAAATTGGATCCACTTGAAAAAAAAGTGGATTAGGAAATTGGAGAAAAGGTGTTCTATGAAACTATGAATTGAATGAATTGAATCTATGAATTGGAGACCTGTAGACCAGGCGCTCCCAGGAGACTTGTGGACCAGGTGTTCCACCAGAGGAAAAAGACCAGGTGTTCGTGGAGCACTTCACCTGCAAGAACGCCTTGGAACCAAGGTGGAAGGGACCAGTCCAGGTGTTGCTGACTACACCAACGGCAGTCTTTTGCGAGGGCAAGACTTTGTGGATCCACGCCACGCACTGTAAGTTGGCCATACAAGCACCAGACACTACACCACAGCAACCACAGTAAGGATGGGCCTAATCATAGGTACGATACTATTGGTAGCGACAGCAGCTAGGGGAAACTCCGATTCCAATAGATGCGAAAACGAAACCCGACACCTCACCGTAACATGGGGACAAAGAGTATCACTACCATGTTTCGAACAGAAAGCCCTGCACACAAATTGGGTGAACATAAATTGGCTAGCACCGTCGGCAGGGCCTGGACGCGTTGGCATGGTACTACAAAAGCAACGAGAGTTCCGGGAAGACGGGCAAGCTAGCATTAAGACCTTGGCCCAACCAGGATACCAATGGGGAACCCCTGATTTTAAGCTACAAACACGCACACGCCTAGGGAAAGACATGACCATGCAGGTCCGGTGCAGCGTCTGGACCCCTGGCGCGGCCGGTGGCGAAAGGAACTACATACCATGCATCGAATACATACTCACGCCACAACCCCAGAATAAGGCCCCAAAGAAGGGTGAAAACACATATTGGAAAGTGGCCAGGGAGGTGGCAACAATTCAAAATAGGACACACTGCTGGTCGTGCATGCGCTTTCCCCAAGCAGGCACCACAGGAATACACATGATAGTGCTACCTCTGTCCCTCAATGACCTCTGCTCACAACCTATCGATTCCCCATGTTTAGTCACCACGCTGGAAAGAGAAGGGGTTGACAACGGCAAGAGTTGCAATCGACAATTTAATTATCGCCCGTCAATGATTGCCCATGTGGCCGAGAGGCCTGCCCCCGTCTGGGTCAAACCACAGAAAGGGAGGGTCTGCCTCCAGGGTTCCGGCCACTTGCGTATGGGAGAATCAGAATGCGCCTACACTCTCCCCGGGAAGCTGGGACAAGGGAGCTCGGGGATTACATTACGAATAGTACTGCAAGATAAACGCAACCACAACATAACGGCTATAACATTCTCTAGGGGGGTTAGTAGGATTAATGGGGTGGTAAAGGGACTCCAGTGCTTATCCACCCACCTGGTCCCACCCCATGGGACAATGTTTATATGCGGCGACAAGGCTTACCCCTATTTACCAAATAATTGGGGGGGCACATGTTATCTGGGTTCAGTTCTTCCTGACGTTGAGATACTGGGTGAGCTAGACCCAAAGTCCTTGGACAGGCGTTATAAGAGGTCAGTCATGAACGAAGATGGAACCACTAAACTACACGGGAGCCTAGGGGAAAAGGTGTTTGGTTTCTTCTTCCCAGGAGCGGGCACAGTCATGGATAGTTTCCGGATAGACAAATTGGCTTTGGCCCTAGAAAAGGTGGCAAACGACACCGCTACGGCTCATGACATACTATTGGATCGATCGGATCGCGCGCGAAAATTCTTATACATTTAGCTGGCTCACTGGCTGGTTCCAGGGATGGACGGGCACCATAGTGAAGTGGTTATTGACCGCACTGGCTGTGATAATCGGGGTAGTAATTTGGGGGGCACTAATGAAATCTCTAGTCCTCCTCTGTATGAGAAAGAACTTTACAGGATGGAAAGTGAAGAAGCCGCCGACAACGACTATGGCTCTGACCACAGAGGCCGTCGACCTGAACGGGTCCTTCAACAAGGCAGTTGCGACCGGCGCTCCAGAAAATTGCATTGAATTTTGTAATGACTGTGATACTTGTGTGGATCCCATGTGGGAACTGGCTGCTGCCTGTAACGGTGTATGTGATGACTGTGATACTTGTGCTATAAACCCCTTGCATGTACTGGCTAACGCTGCTTATGTATTACAAGCTGACAGCTGCACGCCCCCTTTCAACCCAACTATGGATCTGATTGCGACGCTGGGTCTGGCGGTCGAGGGACCCGACGTGGATATCCTAGACCCGCAAGCCGACCAGGCGCCCAAGGGAGACTTTGACATAAAGGAAGTTCCTCTCTTTGCTTCATATGTATTAAGTTCAAATGCTTCAAGTGAATCGGATTTTTACGCTCTGTACCCTGACCAGGAAATTGAGACACAAGATACTGACAATATTATGTATTCCCCAGAACAGCAGCACGTGAGGGACCTCATGGGCATGATCGTTGATTAACCTCGAAGATCTGCAAGGACTGGGTCTGCAAAGGGTGGGGGGAGCAAGTTCCGCAGGGGAGGTGATGGGCCCTCTGGCGGAGCAGAACCTCATCTGGACCAGACACCTTCGTTGTGGATCCGAAACGTTAATGGACTTTCATGTTCTGAGCCCTCAGGCTCCGAGCACGCACCACACGACACGTTCGCCAAATGCACGGGCGAGGCGCTTTGGGCGCACGATATGCCCTTGGGAGATACCCGCATTACACAATTATTTTTCAATAAAGCCCGATGTGGCACGTTGTCTCTTAAGATACTTTGTCTCGACGAGACAAGAGGAAGGAATGTCAAGTAGTAGATTTGTTATTGCCTAAAGTTCAGATATAGACGTTGGTCGCTAATGTGTTATGATTTAAATCTGGTTTAAAAATGCTATTTTCATGAAGTTAATAAAGGGTTTTTGCTTCGTTTTAGTTTTGGATGAGGAGAGGCTCGCTGAGGTCATGCTGAACAAATTGTATACGTGTGCTTTTTCAAGGCTAGATAACATAAACCTGTTGTTTTTACCATATGTATTTTGTTTTAATCTCAGCAACGCATGACTCTGTATAAACATGCTTTGGATTACTCATGTACACAAACCCATAAAATATATGGGTTTGTTTGGCTAAGCATACACCCTCCTCTTTGTGAGTTACATCTCTGTTTTCTCGGAGCCCAGAGAAACAATTGGTCCAAATGATAAGGAAGGGCTGACTCCCCCGAATGATAACGGTGGGAGGGACTCTCGCCAGTCGCTTCGTTCTCTCGGAGATTTTCTGATAATCATATTCGTATATAAGTGAATGAGAATCAATGCGTTTTCAGGAAGGCTTGACGTGGCATGAGACTGGCTCTTGCTATAGATGTCTTGGCCTCCTCCGGATCTGTATAAGTTGGTTTTTAATAAAGCTGCGCCATTCCAGGCTATTGTGGACTTCTTTTGCAACGAAGAGCTGATTCTTCACATATATATGTATATATATATATATATATATATATATATATAGATATATATATATATAGATATATAGATATATATATATATAGTTACGGATCTCAGTCGTCGGCCTTTTCCCCTTACCAAGGGGGGGGTTAGCCCCTTGTCTGTTACTGACCGACGTGAGTCCTGGAAATCCCAACGCTCCTTCCGGTCGGGAGCAGCCAGGGTAATTGGTCAACGAAAAGTCCCAAGGACCTGAGTGCCACTCCTGACCGTGAAGCAGGGAAGAGACTCCCGCTCGAACCACGGTTTTAGATAGACTAGTTGCCGAGCGGTTTTTAGCAACCCGGAGTTAGAACCATTTAACAAAGACTAACCCGATTGCGGAGCTTTGGCCGAAATCGCACCACAGGAACTCAATGGGGAAATCACTAAAGTGATCGGATGTGAATGAAAACCAAAGTGAAGGAGAAACAGGTATTTATTATTATTATTATTTACACAGCCAAAGAAACCAAAGGAGAAGGAAAGAAACGAAAGTAATTTACAGAAGAAGAAGAAGACAGTGCAATCCTTATAACAAGCTTACTTATACCCCAGACAACACAAAGGACAGACGACAGGCAGACTCACACGAATGGGGAATGAAGGCAGGAACGAATGGCTGGAAGAGAAGGTGGGACCACAGGGCTGGATGAGGTTCAGGTCCGTGCAAACGGCAGGGCTGGAGGTCCGAGGATCGTGGTACGACGTCGCGGTTTTCGTGCACGCCCTTGTTCGTTGGAGGTTGGTTCCGGCAGTTGCCGTCGGTGTTGGTTGGTACGGCGAGCACGCTCCGGATCCTCTGCGCATCTCCGCCTCCTGCGTCCTCGAAGCTCCTCCAACACCCACGGAACTCTTGTACGGTTTCTCTCCCGTGTGAATTAGTCTGTGTCTATTTAAAGTTGAAGAACAACGAAGACCTTCAGACACACGGAACACTTGTTTGGCTTCTCTCCCTCGGGACTCTCCTCACTCGTCTCGTCCAGCGCACCTCCCTCAGAACTGAGGTGGGGGCTCCTCGCAACGGGTTATATAGGCCACACCCTCGAATCTTCGCGAACCTCGATCGTTCTCTCTCTGCCCTCTCAAGCCAAACCCACTCATTCTCGGTTGGTTGATCGGGGCTGGCTGACTCCTCCTCCTGATGACGATGGGCGGGCAACGCCCTCCCAGTAGGCACACAGACATTGGATCCACGTTGAATGAACGTCAAGATTCGACGTGGACCTGAGGTTGAAAACGAGTTGGATTTGCAAATTGGATCAGTCATTTTTCCAATGTTGAATAAACGTCGTTTTTCCAACATTGATACAACGTTGGTTTCCAACGTTGATCCAACATCAGGTTTAGACTGGATATCAACGTTAGTTTTCAATATGGAATCAACGTCGGTTTTCAACCTAATTTCAACATTATTTCACCTCAGAACTCTGTAATTTATGCAAAATCATAACGTGACAAAGTAGGATCAAGTGGTAATTAACATTTTTATTATCCACTGCTGTACAAAGCTATTTGAATTTCAGTTCTCTTCTGTCTTCTCTCTGCCACCACCTCCCCTCCTGTCCGGGGCGTATTTCAGGTTATTTCCTACGGCATGCGTCACCATGCTTTCGCTGCTCCCTTTCTTACCCAATGATATTGTCGATTTTCTAGACGAGTTTGTCACCTTTGTTTCCGTTTTTTTCCAAGATGGCAGCGTCTTCTTCAAACTAAAACGAGGCTGTACCTGGCCCAGATACGTCACGCGGTGCCACGAAATTGTTTATCAGAATCAGAATTAGTTTATTGGATAAAACACATAGTAGTACATCCACATAGGTAGAAAATAATAACACAAAACAAAATCAAATCAAAGCATATTAAAACTACCAAATTACTACATATAATTGGCTATCCTAACAACGTCGAATAAACGTTGATACAATGTCACACTTTCAACGTCGTGTAGGGTCGAACAACCAACATTGAAACAATGTAATTTATTCGATTAAAAAATCAAGCCAAGTTGCCAACGGTGAAACAACGTTGAATGACTGTCGGGTTTTCATGTAGGTATTAATGTTGACAAAACGACGTTGGTCTCGGGTTGGGTTTTGGTTGTCCGACGTCGCGACCTCATTCCAACCGTTATTCGACGTTGAAACAACGTCGTGTGCCCGCTGGGCTTCTTCCCCGAGTTAGAGCACATGGCAATGGCGGCGAATGCAGTTGGAAATGGAGGCTTTGGGGAATTTGAAAAGGGGATCTATCTTATTTGATTTTGGTGCAACGTAAGATCGACTATTGGACACACAGCCTTATACTGATACACATAATAATGAAATAACTATTGAGGGAAGCCTATGATTTGCTACGTGATGCGATGGACTAACTAAGGTGCAATCAATTAACAGCCAATTAAGGGGAAATGTTCACAGGAAATTTACTACTAAATTTACAAAGTGGAGGTTCTAAAAACCGTAACAATATATATATAGCACGTCCAACGTCCAATAGTAAACACGCATTCATGAAGCTTCTCCGGAAGTAGCACGCAAACATGTATTTTTAACAATAACTGTACATCTTTGTGCACACCATGGTTGGTGTAGGTGTGCCACATCGTGTGCCACCGGAGTCTTTTATGGAAGATCACTCGTTAATCATTTTAATTGAAATGGTGCGTCGAACAGCACACGACCCAATACACAACACACCATTTTGTTTGACAAAAAGAGCACGTTTGTGGCTTCGTAAAACACTTCCATCCCATTCGGTCTTTGTCCCATAATGCTGCCACCTCCACCCGTCCCGAATCCCCATCTGTCTGCCTCTCTCTCTCTCTCTCTCTCTCTCTCTCTCTCTCTCTCTCCCTCTCTCCCTCTCTCCCACTCTCCCACTCTCCCACTCTCCCACTCTCCCACTCTCCCACTCTCTCCCCCTCCCTCTCAACTCCCAATCGCCACCTGACGAGGCAGCTGCAATTAATTATGGTAATTAGCTTAACTTGATTACGTTCTGTCGGCACGCAGTGCGCTTCATTATGTCGACAGGGTGAGGTCGGATGACAGCTGTCTTGCCTGGGAAGGTGTTGCTGGGAAGAGTGAGCTGTGGCGTACCAGGTTGCACGCAATGCCTCGAGCTTTTCCCCCACGAGTCGTGATCAACGATGACTTCACCGAGTATCAGTTGCGATGAACATCCTCCTTATGGTTACCATGTTTTGTTCACCGATGATGCAAGCCGAAACTGGCAGCAATTAACGGTTGGCAGTTTCCAAGATGTTGCAATTTCGTGTATTAATTAATTAATTAATTCTACTTCGGAGTGGTCGTCACCCGGAGTTGTGCACCACGTGCCAGGTGTTTAAGTACCTTCCTAAGGTGGAGGCGATGGGTCATCTCAGCATCTGCAAATTGCAGCCACGTGACGCGTCTTGGGGCATAGTTGTAACACCCGGAATTTGTCATTTGTTCATGATGCCGGTGATAACTCGTCTGCTCTTCGTCATGGTATTTTTCAGCATCAGACTGCTTAACGTCTTGCTGCAGCCCAGCACGAAACGAGGGGTTGATGTTGAGAGAAGAGAAGGTGAGAGGAAAAGCAGAGATCGAGAAATTAGGGGAATCATAGAAGAAGAAAAAACCAAGCGTTCGATTTGTCGATATATTACGTACGCTATTTTTGAGTACGTATTATGTTTATGGCATTCAAGATCACATTTCTACAATGATGCACATACACTTATTTGTGAGGCGTATGTATCCTCTTTACTAGTTGCAAAAAATCCCAAAAAGTTGTGGGCGGATTCGGACCAAATTTGGCAGAGATGTAGCGTATGTGACAAGGACGAAATGATTCGATTTTGGTGAAGATCCGGATTCGGATCCGGCTACTATGATTTTTTAAGTGATTCTTCACCATTAGTGTAGCAGCATAGCAAACCTGTTGTGCATTTTGTGATACAAGCACCAAATTTGGCACAAATGTACATTAATATGTTGCGAACATTTTCAGATATTGGGCCACTTGAAATTCCGTAATTTTTTTTTTCAAATTTTTTCAAATTTCGTAATTTCAAATTTTTCGGGTGACACCGTCACAATTTCGGTCTTCGAGGCCGGCCGATATAGTGGGGCGGCTTAGCCCAAATATTCAAAAGAATTGTGCATTTTGTGATACAAGCACCAAATTTGGCACAAATGTACATTAATATGTTGCGAACATTGTGTGGTCAGCAATGAAGACGAGAGTCTGAATTACATGTATGCAAAAGACCTTGTGAACCAGTGAAGCAAATACACGGGTAAGCATGAATTAAATCTAGGGCATGATATAATTTCCATGATGTTTACCTCTACACTCAATGGTGGAAGGAGGTAATGTTTTGATCCCAGCTTGTCTGTATGTCTGTTTGTCTGTTAGTCCACAAAATTCCAGACAAAGCTTGTAGTAGTGGTAGTTGTAGTGGTAGTGGTGATAACAGAAATTGTTATATAGAACTGAACTTATATTATTATTATATGCAGAAAATAACTTCATTTCTATATGCCCTGCAGTGGACAGGTTAATTGGTTTATGCACTGAAGGGGTCACCCTGGTGTGCACTGCTGTGTTCTGCCTCACTGAGTTGTTCAGGTATGATGTACTCAGCACAAGCTTCCGGTCGGCCCGGAGGTGGGGGTGCGGGGCCTGTCACGGAACGTCAAAACAAACGGCCTGCCGGGGCCGCCCAAAAGTCGGGCGTGAGGGGCGCGTCCACTAATGGAACGCCTCTCGCTTCCCAGATCGAGGGCCACGTGGTCAGGAGAACCTCGTCCCTTCCGGTCACACTTTGCCTATCGGCCGGCCTCGAAGACCGAAATTGTGACGGTGTCACCCGAAAAATTTGAAATTACGAAATTTGAAAAAAAAATTACTGAATTTCAAGTGGCCCAATATCTGAAAATGTTCGCAACATATTAATGTACATTTGTGCCAAATTTGGTGCTTGTATCACAAAATGCACAATTCTTTTGAATATTTGGGCTAAGCCGCCCCACTACATTGGGAGGTAGGCACAAAAACGATACATAGCAGAATATCTCAAAAAGTTATGGAGGGATTTGGACGAAACTTGTTGGACAGGTTGGGTGTGCGACAAGGAAGAATCAATCAAATTTTCGTGAAGATCCGGATCCGGATCCAGTTAGTGGAATTTTTTAAGTGATTCTTCACCATTGAGTGATATGGCCAACCAGGGGAAGGTATGCTCTCGACTGAGTGTCGTTCTAGTTTCTCCCCTACATCCTCCATCCAGAGCCTGGTGTTGGCTTAGCGGTTAGGGTGCTGGCTTGGGATCCTGGGTTCTAATCCCGGTCGATCGCTGAATTAACGCTAGGTGGGTTGACTCAGCCTGTCATCCTTCCGAGGTCGGCAAATTCAGTACCAGTTCACTGGTAATTCCCTGTGTGTCGCAGGAGGCGACTAACAGCGTTGGCGGCAGGAAGGGCATCCGGCCATAAAACATTGCTTCAAAAAAGGGACTACGGTGCCCGAAAAAGGCCAACCCCCGCTCTGCGGGGAAAAATGGCCTCGAAAGGCGGTTCGTCCTCCACCCAATATCTTCCCTGCGACTCCCACCTAAATGCTCAACTGCGACCCCCACCCAATTTCTCCCATCGCAAACACCCAATGTCTCCCCTGTCCTCCACCCAATTTCTCCCCTGTGATCTCCAAGGTGATTACCTTAATCGCAGTACAAACGGTGTTGTTAATGTCATGTTTGATCCAAACATCCCTTTTCCGTCGATACAATGTCCTCTGTCCTCTGTGAAGCTCAAGACCCACAACCCACATCTTGCCTGCGAACCCCTTTCCATCTGTCGTTCACTCTCCAGACTTCGTTTGTCAAATCAAATTCTAATGCTAAATGGCATTAAAGTGCAGGTGACACTGTGGCTATAATGCAGTGTCAATAAAAACCCAGCTGCTTCACTTATGACCTTCAGAGAGACGGAATGCCCCCAGGGCATCTTAGCGTTAGAACTATAATGTTGCAAATAAAAGGAAATGCCACTCACGTTCCCGGAAACAAATTAAAACATATTAATTGAGGAAGCATTGCAGAATGAGAGTTTATGATTTATAAGGTGGTTTTCATTATAAGTGGTTATCAGCCAATATGTACAATGCTGACGTCTTTGCTGACGACTCTACTATCTGTCGCTCCATTCCTCATCCCTCAGTTCGGCAGTCTGCAGCCTCCTCACTCTCTGCAGACCTGGACAAAATCACAGACTGGGCAAACAAGTGGAACATGTCTTTCAATCCTGACAAATCTCACACTCTTACGATGTCTCTCCGAAAAGACCGACTGGACAACCCTCCCATCCACTTTCTGAATAATCCTCCCCAAGAAGTTCTGTCACTCAATCTTTTGGGTCTCACTATCTGCCATGATCTTTCCTGGGAAAACCACATTTCCAAGCTGGCCTCCAAAGCCAGTCGCCGACTGGGCATCCTCCGTCGTGCGAAGTCCTTCCTTGGCACACCTGAGCTCCTCACCACATACAAGGCTTTCATCCGCAACTCTATGGAATACTGCTCTCCCCTCTGGGCTGGTGCTCCTGCCTCACACCTAGCTCGTCTTCACGCTGTTGAAACCAAAGCTTTCAGAATCATTGGAATCTCCCACGATGAAGCTAACTCCAAGGGCCTTTCACTCACTCACCGCAGGCAGGTTGGTGGTCTTTCCGTCTTCTACCGACTCCTCTCTGGCCTTGCCCCCCCCCCCCCAGCTCTCTCTGGGCTCTGTCCCCCAAATATTCCTACAGGTCGCACAAGATCTGCCTGCAACCCTCTTATGGTTAAACTGCCAAAATCAAGACTTTCTGCTCACCTTCACTCCTTCATTCCTCTTTTCTCCCACCTCTGGAACAAACTCCCTCACTCTCTTCAATCCCACTCCACCCTCCAGGTCTTTAAAACAGCTGTTCACCACCATCTCTTATCCTCCCCCATCCAAAACCTTGATCTTTTCTACCCCAGCTAATTTCGGTCCCCTTGTGTTTTATACCTCCCCCCCCCCCCCCTTCCCACGCCTCCTCCCCCCAAGCCCTCTCCCTCCCACACTTCTCCCTGCTCTCAAATGTTGTGGTTGTGTGCTTCCCCTTCTCTCCCCATCTTGTCTTCCGCTCCCTCTTTTTGTATATTTTGTTTGTCTGGTTGATTTGTTTGTGAAATAAATGTTAGCTCTTTCAAGAGCCTCGATTCAGTATACAAAAAAAACAAAAAAAAGGCCTGTAGAAAGTATTCACACCCCATGACTTTTTCACATTTTGTTGTGTTTCAGCCTGAATTAAGATGAATTAAACTGAGATTTTCTGTCAATGATCTACACATAATACCCCATAATGTCAGTGGAATTTTATTTTTTCGATATTTTAACAAATTCATTTAAAATGAAAAGATGAATTGTCTTGAGTCGATAAGTATTCAACCCCTTTGCTATAACGCTCCAAATTGAGATCAGGTGCATCCAATTTCCTTTGATCATCCTTGAGATGTCTCCACAACTTGATTGGAGTCCGTCTGTGGCCAATTCAATTGATTGGTCATGATTTAGAAAGAAACACACCTTTCTATATAAAGTCCCACAGTTGTCAGTGCATGTCATAAGAGAAACTCCACCATGAAGTCCAAGGAACTGTCCATAGAACTCCGAGATAGAATTGTGAGGAGGAATAGATCTGGGGAAGGGTATAAATAATTTTTAGAGTGTTGAAAGTTCCAAGAGCACACACAGTGAGCACCATTATAAGGATACAATAGGAGCACCATTATAAGGATAAAATAAACCATTATAAGGATAATGGACAGAATATGGAACTAACCAAACTCTTCCTGGAGCTGGCCATCAAACCAAACTGAGCAACGGGGCAATAAGGACCTTGATCAGGGAGGTGACCAAGAACCCAAAGACCACTCTGACAGAACTACAGAGTTCCTTCGCTGAGATGGGAGAACCTGCCAGAAGTACAACAGACAACAGCAGCACTTCACTAATCTATGCTTTATGGAAAAGTGGCCAGGCGGAAGCTACTACTGAGAAAACGGCACATGACAGCACACCTGGAGTTTGCAAAAAGGCACGTGAAAGTCTCTGAGAGCAAGAGGCAAAAGACTCTGTGGGCTGATTAGTTGAGAATTGAACTCTTTTGCCTGAATGCAAAGCACTACGTCTGGTAGAAACTGAGCAAAGCTCATCACCTATTTAACACCATGCCTACCATGAAGCATGGTGGTGGTAGCATCATGCTATGGGGATGCTTTACAGCAGCAGGGACTGGGAGACTTGTAAGGATAGAGGGAACAATGAATGGAGCCAAATACAGGCAAATGCTTGAGGAGAATCTGCTTTAGAGTGAAAAAGACCAAAGACTGCAGCGAAGATTTTACGTTGCAACAGGACAATGACCCCAAGCATACAGCCAAAGCAACACTGGAATGGCTTCAGAACAAGAAGGTGAAAGTCATTGAGTGGCCCAGCCAAAGCCGGGACTTGAAACCCATTGATAATTAATCTGTGGAAAGTCTTGAAGATTGCTGTTCACAGACACTCCCCATCCAACTTGACAGAGCTTAAGCAAATCTACAAGGAAGAATGGGAGAAACTCCCGAAATCCAGATGTGCAAAGCTGATACAGACATACACAAGAAGACTCGAAGCTGTAATCACTGCCAAAGGCGCTTATACGAAGTGTTGACTCAGCGGGTTGAATACTTATGCAAATTAGATATTTCTATATTTCATTTGATTTGTAAAGATTTTAAAAAGAAATTCCACTTTGTCATTATGGCGTATTGTGTGTAGATCATTGAATTTTTTATATATTTAATCCATTTTAAATTCAGGCTCTAACACAACAACATGTGAAAAAGTAATGGGGTGTGAATACTTTCTGAAGCATTGTATATGTAGAATTAGAGTTGATATTAACATGTGACCCACAAAACTCAAAACCTGTACGAACAGCTCTTGATATTAACGTGTGACCCACAAAATAACAATTTCCTTTCATTGCATGCTGGGAAGAAGTCATTTTTAGCACCTGTAAGCTTTGTAATGTGCAAAATTAAAAAAAATAAAACCAAAAATGCTCTCTGTTTTCAGATTAATTAGCTCAATTCTTATTTTTGGCCACTGATGATGTTATCATCATCAACAGCGAATAACCTCTACCTCCTTTTATGTAAACACAAGGAGTATAGAGATGTAAATGAAGATCAGAGTGGTTGCTCTTGTAACTACACTTAGGAATTGTTGTCTTCCATATCCACTTCTGGCAGCAATCACCGCATTGCATCATCGTCGCATTGACCGTATGAATACTCAAATCTGAGCCTGGATAATGGCATCCCATGCCTGAATCGGCTCCAGTTCCAGCTCAGAGGGTCTGTGGCTATCTTTGCAAGATTTGAATGTGATGATCAATGATGTCCCAGAGTTGTTCAACAACAACAACAACAACATGCATTTTAAAGGCCATTTTCCCCGCTAGAGCGGGGGTTAGCCTTGCGGTCCCCATGACAATCTTCTCCATTTTACCCTATTTTCTGCATCTCTCCTTGTTAACCCCCTTGCCCGCATTTCTTCTTCCACCATCTTTAGCCAAGTCTTTCTCGGTCTTCCCCGTCCTCTACTTCCTTCGACATTCATTTCCATCACTCTTCTCAACCAGTCACTTTCATCCTTCCTCAACACATGACAAAACCACCTCAACCTGTTCCTCTTCACAGCATCAATCACAGGCTCTATTCCCATCATTTTTCGCAATTCATCATTTGTCTTCCTCTCTCTCAACGATACTCCGCACATCCATCGAACCATTCGCATTTCCACCCTTTCCAGCCTTCGTTGCTGCTCTACGTTCATTACCCATGTCTCGCTCCCATAAATCATAACACTTCTCACACATGCAGCATACACCTTTCCCTTCAGCTTCAGCGACACTCTCCTCATCATCAGCACGCCACTCAGTTCCCGAAACTTCTTCCATGCACATCTCACTCGAGCAACCGTTGCCGAGTCTGATCCACCTTCTCCATTCAGCATGTCTCCTAGGTAGCAATCAATCTGGGTAGTCTCCCAGAGTTGTTCAATTGGATTTAAATCTGGCAAGATGTTAGGCCAGGGTGTCATTGCATTAACGTTGGCATCGACCAATGTTCCTTGTTCAAATGACTGTGATCGGGTGCATCATTGGGCATAAATATGATTATTGGGAAATGTTGTTGAAGGGAAGGCAACACGTTATGTTACTGTAAGATCTCGTTAATGTATCGATCTGCCATCAGATTGCCATGGATACGCATTAAGTTGGTGCAAAAGGTTGCGGCAATACCACCACACACCATGGCACTTACTTCCATCTTACTATAATTCACCAAATGTCCATCTGTCTGTCTGTCCGTTCCCAGGTATCGCAAAAACGGCTGAACCGATCGCAACGAAATTTTGGGTGAGTAATCCTGGGACCCCTGGAGTAAAATAGGCGATTTTGTTTTTCGAATTTTTTTTTCATTTTTCCAATTTTTCCAAACACGATGGAATAATATTTACCGATATGAACAGTGATGTGGCTTTTATTGAAATTCTGCAAATACTGTTTAGATTTTGATGATTTGTGTGTGATATGATTTAACGGATATTTATATGAATCGTTTAAAATAAAAAAAAGTCTTCAATTTCTGATATTTTACCGTTTCATTTGGGCCTCCCAATTGAAGCCCCGCCCTTAGGGCAGGTACCGTTGCTAGTATACATAATGTGCGGCTTCCTGGACACAGACTGGGACAGACTCACATTGCTTGGTCAGTGGGCCCGCTTAAGGTCATCGTGCCTTTCAAGGAGAAACCTCGATTTGTCACTGAACACATCGCCATCACCTCGGTGTCCAATTGGATGTGCTGATCTGACCACTGCATGCTTCTTCTTCCAAGCATGCTTGCATGTGTTCGATGATGCTCATGAAGAGGCCTTAATACGGTGTTGCCACTTATCCTGTGAAGTCTAGATAGGGTGTTTGCAATACTCTGGGCAGTTTGAAACTGATTGTATATATTGGTCATGTGACTATCGTTCATGAGTGGGAGTCGTTATCCTGGGATACTTGACATATCTCTTGTTCTTGGTGTTGTGTTACCCCAGTCAGTTCTGCTTGAACAGAGCAGTGGCACAGAGATAGTTGATCAATCTCACAGGAGCGACCCAGAGATACCTCACATCCGAGATATTGTGCCCTTGCCTTCGTGAAGCCAGGACCGTACAGTCTTCCTGATGGGTTTCGTTGTGCGTGGAGCTACCTGGCAGTGGTTGCAGGTGTCGCCAGTGGTGTCGCCGAGTCTGTTTGGCATGTAAACATTGTGGGTGGTGTCCACACCGAAGGCGTGAAAGGTGAACACGATCAGACCTGGTGGGGGTTTTGTGCCCAAGATAGTTTGGGCCCAGGTTGTTTATTGTGTTTATGGTGATGTGGGTGCGGATGTTGTAGTTTCCGTTGTTTGGTGGGGGGATGTTATGAAGGATGTCACTGTAGTGTCTTTGTGGTGTAGTTTTAACGTGTCTATGTCCCTGTAGGTGGTTGTACATGTAGTGGCATGGGTAATTAGGGTTGGCATTTGCCGTTTCAAGGAACTGTGCACCTCTCGTGTCCAAAACCCAGCATTTTTACTTCTATGTGTATAATTAACAAAGCTCTTGTTGATCCAGTCGCTTAATAATGTCTTCTGAGGTCATAAACAGTTCCTCTCCTCACGTTAAAGAGCCTTGCAATGTAGCTAATGGAAGACCCTTCTACTTTCTCAACAATTATCTCGACAAAGTTCTGTCACTCAAGCTTTAGGGTCTCACTGTCTGCCATGACCTTTCCTGGGGAAACCACATTTCCAAGCTGACCTCAAAGCCAGTCGCCGACTGGGCATCCTCCATCGTGCGAAGTCCTTCCTTGGCACACCTGAGCTCCTCACCACATACAAGGCCTTCATCCGCAGCTCAATGGAATACTGCTCTCCCCTCTGGGCCGGTGCTCCTGCCTCACACCTCGCTCGGCTTCATGCTGTTGAAACCAAAGCTTTCAGAACCATTGGAATCTCCTGTGATGAAGCTGATTCTGAGGGCCTTTCACTTACTCACCGCAGACAGGATCTTAATCTTTGTCTTCTACCGATTCCTTTCCGGCCTTGCACCACCAGCTCTGTCTGTGCTCTGTCCCCCAAATATTCCTACAGAACGCACATGATCTGCCAGCAACCCTCTTCTGGTTAAACTGCCAAAATCAAGACTCTCTGCTCACCATCACTCCTTCATTCCTCTTTTATCCCGCCTCTGGAACAAACTCCCACACTATCTTCAATCCTTCTCCTCCCTCCAGATCTTCAAAACAGCTGTTCACCACCATCTCTTGCAGTGCATTCAGAAAGTATTCAGACCCCTTCACTTTTTTCACATTTTGTTATGTTGCAGCCTTATGCTGAAATCGTTTAAATTCATTTTTTTCCCTCACCAATCGGCACTCAATACCCCATAATGACAAAGAGAAAACAGGATTTTAGAAAGTTTTGCAAATTTATTAAAAAGAAAAAACTGAAATATCACATTTACATAAGTATTCATACCCTTTGGGGTATGACACTTGAAATTTAGCTCAGGTGCCTCCCATTTTTGATCATCTTTGAGATGTTTGTACACCTTGATTGGAGTCCACCTGTGGTAAATTTAATTGATTGGACATGATTTGGAAAGGCACACACCTGTCTATATAAGGTCTCACAGCTGACAATGCATATCAGAGCAAAAACCAAGCCATGAGGTCGAAGGAACTGCCTGCAGAGCTCAGAGACAGGATGTGTCGAGGCACAGATCTGGGGAAGCCTACAAAAAATCTCTGCTGCATTGAAGGTTCCCAAGAGCACAGAGGCCTCCATAATTCTTAAATGGAAGAAGTTTGCAACAACCAGGACTCTTCCTCGAGCTGGCCGCCCGGCCAAACTGAGCAATCGGGGGAGAAGGGCCTTGGTAAGAGAGGTGACCAAGAACCCGATGGTCACTCTGGCTGAGCTCTGGATCTTCACCAAAATCGAATCATTTCGACCTCTTCACATATGCTACATTTCTGACAAATTTCGTCTGAATCCGTTCACAACTTTTTGAGATATTTTGTTCACAAACGGACAAACAGACAGACAGGGGTGAAAACATAACCTCCATCCACCTTTGGTGGCGGAGGTAATTACTCGGATCCGGATTTGGATTTTCAGCCTAATATAAACAATTCTTCCCTCTTCCACACGCAACGTCTCCACCAAACTTTGAGTGCTGCATGTGAAACATATAATCTGAAGTGGAAAGCAAACAGTAATTGTCCTATTCTTGTAGTTGCTCACATGATGCATTATTGGGGGGGAGGAGTGGGTGCAGTGCCACTGATACAAGGACCCAGGAAGTTAGAGCAGGAATTTGGGATTTGTTCATGGTGGCCAAGATTCAAACCCAGGCTAGATGGTTCAGAGGCATGTGTGCATACTTCTGCCCCACATATTGCACATCGTTCGTAACAGAGCACAGCTCCTGAGATCTGATCGAGGTCGTCACAATCTGACAAGAGCCAATTCGAGTTATCGTATTCAGTTGGCATCTTTCCTTTTTTTTTTTGTATACAGGATCGAGGCTCGTGTAAGAGCTAACATTAATCACATAAAAACAAACTGACACATAAAACATAAGTTAACGGGAGCGGGAGACGAGATGGGGAGAGAGAGGGAAGTACAACAGTACAACATCAGAGAACAGGGACATCGGGAGATCTGTAGGAAGGAGAGGGCTTGGGGGAAGGGGGGGCGGGTTGGGAGAGGTAGAAAACACATGGACACAGCTAGGACTTCCAGGAAAAAGTCGGTATTTCAGTAAAGTGGATCTGGGGTGAATTAATGGGGGTAGAAAAGATCAAGGTTTTTGATGGGGGAAGATAAGAGATGGTGGTGAACAGCTGTTTTAAAGACCTGGAGGGAGGAGTGGGATTGAAGAGAGTGAGGGAGTTTGTTCCAGAGGTGGGAGAAAAGAGGAATGAAAGAGTGAAGGTGAGCAGAGGGTCTTGCTTTTGGCAGTTTCACCAGAAGAGGGTTGCTGGCAGATCTTGTGCGACCTGTAGGAATATTTGGGGGACAGAGCACAGACAGAGCTAGGGGAGCTAGGCCGGAGAGGAGTCGGTAGAAGACAGAAAGCCAGCCTGGCTTAAGCCTTAAACTGGCTTAAGCATTCAAACGAGACTCCGTTCGAAACCAATGATAAGGAACAGCTGGCTTGATAAGCGCTAGCTTATAACAGAATTAATTTATTCAAACAAATTTTACAATCTTTATTTTATTTAAATTTAATTATGTACTTGTAGACTGTAGTAAACAAATCACCAAAATACTTCCAAGAACCTCCAGTTCTGCAGTGCTTTAATTTAAGTAAAGGTTCAATGGGGTGGTGTATAAGGGTACTGTTTGGGATTGTGTGTGGACTACTTCAACAACACTAAACTTTCGGATTTTTCAAACGATCGTTAACATCATCATTTTATTAAATTTAAGGTAAAATGAAGTAACATGGGGATATCGTGTTCTATGAACTCTCCAGTTTGTATTTTAATTTATCTTGCCGTTTTCTCTCCTTTTGATTCCTCCTCATCATTCCTCCTAAAATGTATTTCGCTTCATTGACTGTGCGTGTAATAAATTAATGAATGTGTTGATTCATCTCCGGATTTATCCTGCTTGGGATTGGTCCAAAATAGCGTTCCCGGGGGGGCGATTGGTCTGAGTTCACAATTGTAATGGTAGCCTATGTAATGCAGTACATGGTGGTGATTCACTTGGCCAATTAATTAACCACTGCGTAGTGGCTTGTTGGGTTCCCGTCTGCCACTCTTAACTCATCGGCACGGTAAACCGACTCTGGGCGCGTAGATCCGGCCTGAGTTAAGCGTTGTGGTAAGCGTCCATGGTCTCTCGAGACGCACCATCCTCGCGGAGTTATCCTCGCTGTTTTTCTTTATTTATTTACCATTGGAGCTTTTGTCATCAAATTTTCAACAAACCTTTGTTGCTAGCCGAAACCCGTGGAACATCCACGGAAGGGAGGATGTGGTGTATGGATAGAGTGTACCATTATGGATGGCATAGGGGATTTGCTTGTCCGAGTAAGAGTTAGGAAGAAAGATGAGAATGAAGAGTGCGTATATGAACAACGATCGCCGACACCGGCACAAATGCATGCTCTGGATTGTCCACTCAGTGGACGGCTTGCTTTCGCCTTCGCCTGTCCAATCAGCGGACGGCTTGCTTCGCCTTCGCCCAGCAGATGCCAATACGATGGCGTCGTAAGATGGCGTCGTATCGGCAGTTAATCGGATGCTTTTGGGCCCCAACGTCGGCTAATTCAGATTTTTCGAGTATGTCTGTACGTGACAAACAAAGAACGCGGTTTGTAGATCGTAAATCCATTAGTGCCGTGGGCATCGGGTCACTGGGTGTGGCGTAAAAGGGATAACAAAGTCGAGTCCTTACGCTATTATAATATAGATGAGAAAATGGAGAACACAAATGAATAAAATGTACCATTTTTTAAGCTGGTGTTTTCATCAAGTTTAGTTTGAGTACCAAGTGGACATGGATGGGCTTTGCATTTTGAGGTGTTTTCTAGTTAAACCTGTGTCGCTTAACGAGTGCTGTTTATTTTGTGTGATAATTTTGTTTCTGCCATAACTATACCGCCCTGTCAAACTTGACCACGTGTGCTGAAACAACCGCACTGTTAAATAAAATATAACCACCGCATCGTGGCGGATTAATCATGGATGTGCAGTTTCACCTCCGCTCGGCATCTTGGAAGTTAATTCTCTGGCGGTCTCGCGTTGCCTCAGTAAAGTGAAGGAGAGAGAAAACCATCAGTTTAGCAGTACTTGGGAAAAATTGAACGCCGTCTCGACCAATCAAATTTGCCGTGCGCCCTGAGGGTGGAGTAACAGCGAGATGCAGACAAAATGATGGACATGGCACCGGTGAGATCATCATACTAAAATACGCCATTTGTGTCTGTCTGATGAAGATGTCATCAGGGAGACCAAGTGTTTTACAATATGCAATAGTGAGTATTGCATATATTATTCGTATATATAGAAAGGTTAAAGGTATATAAATAAATAATTAAATGTGGTATATCAGCAGTCGTGATAAAGTGTATATTTAAATTATTCAAGGTAATCTGTTGGTCGCATGATAGTACGAAAGTGCATATTACTAAATATATAATTAAAGGTGTTTTGTAGGTTGTGCTAATGGTAAAGTGAATAAAAATAAATAATGGTTCCTCAAAGCATATATAAATAATCCTGTACTATTCTTTCCAATAAACATTTTTTTCATTGCCAAAATTCGGAAATAAAATTGAGTCCCATGACTTTTGGCTCTGATCCCAAAATTAATTGGATGTATTTCATACCCAGATGTCGAATATGAAAGAAATGCGTCCAATCATTTTTGAGCAGAGGCTCGAGGCAGACAGACGGACGAATTAATGAACGAATGCACAGATGAACAAACAAACTGACAGCCCCCAGAATATAAGCCCCCATCTGGGGGACTCAAAAATGCACCATTAAACAGCAAATGCAGCTTTGGTGAAATTCTGTGGAAGCAGCCATGTCTTGGCATTCATTTGGGAAACGTGACGTCACTTGTGTGTTCCTGAGTGCCAATTGGCTAAGAAAGTGAAAAAGAAGGTTGTCAAGAGAAGCTGATCAGGAAGATCGTTTATGTAAACCAGGAACAGACCAAGGAGGCAAAGTTATAAAAACTGTCCTTCAGCAGAAGGGTCACAGACAATATATACATGAAGAAGAAAAAGTTTCAGCTTACACATGAGAAGAAAGTAAAGTTTGCTCAATTAAAAGGGAGGAGATTGTTATTGGAAAGCTTGGTAAGCACAGCCTGCTGCCAGGCCTTGTTACCGAAAAGTACAAAAGATATCCCGAGAGGCTGGCATCCATTATCGTTTCTGACAGCATCAGGAAAAGGAGCGTGCGTATCCAGTGCAGAGTGGAATGGAGCAGAAGCCAAACGGATACTCTGTGATTGGACAGAAAGTTCTAAAGCAGCAAGTTCGGTAAAATGCTCGCCTCTGACTTGCCTGGTCCTGATGTGATCAATTTTCTTTTAACAGCATGAAGTGAGGATTGCTAGCAATATATATATATATATATATATATATATATATATATATATATATATATATAATATATAATATATATATATATAATATATATATATATATTATATATATATTATATATATATATATATATATATATATATATATATATATATATATATATATATATACACAAAGAATTAAGTTAAGCACCCCCCCCCCCCCCCCCGTTTTTTTACAACCTCGCACATTACAAGTTTGTTGTCGTCAAAACAGTGTAATATACCCATGATATTGCTATATTTTCTGGAGAAGTGATATTATGGTCACATAAAAACATAACAATCATGCCGTTTTCAATATTTTATTCTGAATAATTTAAGGTGAAATTTTTTGGGAATTTTAGGCATATTTTCACCTCAATTTAAGTATGGAGCTATAGGTCCATCACGGACAGTGTGGATGACGTTTATGTTTTCTAACGTACAGTCATTGTTCTGAGAAGACCTCTAGCGATCTTTGCGTCAATAACGTGTGTAGGACCCACGTGATCGGATCACTGACTCAACCCTACGTCTCATAGACCCTGTAAGCCGTCGTATGCGTTGCTGTGGCAGGTTGTTCCATTCCCGATGTAATGCACGTTCCAATTCATCCAGATTGGCTATTGGAGGGACCATCTTCGCAATTTGTCGTCCCAACATGTCCCAAACGTGCTCGAGGGGGTCAGGTCAGGACTGTACGCAGGCCAGGGGATGGTTGTCACAGCACCTTGCTCCAGCAAGGCTCGGACGCGTCTCGCACGGTGAGGCCTGGCGTTGTCATCCATGAAGATGGGTCTGCTGGCGAGGGTGTGGTCATCGAAGTGCGGGATTACGGTGGTATTCAGGATTTCCTCGGCATATCGCTCTCCGTTGAGGTTACCTCGCACAGTTATCAGGTCCAATTTACAGTCATGGGAGAAGCATCCCCAGACCATAATCGAGCCACCACCAAAGGGTACCGTTGGTTGAATGTTTTTAGGTGCATACGCGGTGTTTTTGTGGCGCCACACCCGAACACGCCCATCTGTCACGTACAGCAAGAACCGGCTTTCATCCGACCAATGAACTCGCCTCCAAGACCGGATGTTCCATCCACGTCGCGCTAGGCACCATGCCAAACGCTCCCTCTGATGTCGTTCGAGTAGCCTTGGACGCTTGATCACTCGTCTTGACCTTAAACCGGCCGATTTCAGGCGGTTCCTCACGGTACGGTGACATAGCCTTCTGTTGGGCAGCCAGTTGTCCTTCAGGAAATGGCTCGAGGCGAAGGGATATCGTCGCACCAGTCTCAAAAGCGCTCTATCTTGGCGGACTGTTGTCACGCGAGGTCTTCCAGACCTTGGGCGGTCCTTCACCGCATCCGTTTCCTGGTGTTTCTGCACCAACCGACTGATCACCGAATGGTGGTAACCAAACGTTCGAGCTACAGCTTTTCTGGACATTCCGGACTCGATCATGCCTATTATCCGCCATCTTTCTCCGTCCGACAACCGTCTACGAGCCACCATTACGAGAAAATGACCATGTAACCCCCACACGAGCTCAGGCGTGACTTGCAATAACCCGTGATGATAGTGCATTTACAGAAAATCACGACCACGTGGATGATAACACTTGCTGCACGAGCGATGGGCGTCACAGATGCGTGCACTCATCTGCATTTCATCAATGGATAATTGCTAATGTCATACCAATCATTATTTGATCTCACATACCTTAGAATATATGCCAATGTATACATATACACAAAGAATATATATTAGGGGGTGCTTAACTTACTTCTTTGTGTAGGGGTGCTTAACTTATATATATATTATATACATATATTTATATACATATATATATATATATATATATATATATATATATATATATTGTGTGTATATATATATATATATATATATATATATATATATATATATATATATATCTGTGAGAAATAGCAGAAACTCCACAATATGAGTAGGGTGCCTCATTTGCATAAAATATATATTCAGCAGAAATTAGATATGTTACGGACATAGCTTCAGGATGGTGTTTTATTTTCGACAAATAAAAAATGATAATAAAATAAAATAAAATAACCAAAAATAAAACATAGTCGAAAATATAAGATCGTGCTGAAGCTACGTCCGTAACCTATTTAATTTCTGCTGAATATATTCCTACCTTCGTTCTTCTTCATGCTCGTCCGGTCGTCTTTGTGATTTCCCCATTGAAAACCTGTGGCGCGATTTTGGCCAACGTTCAGGATCGGGTTAGTCTCTGCTAATGGTTTGTGCCGCGGTTGCTAAACCGCTCGGCAATTAACATCTGTCCGCGGTCGCGAACGAGGTTGCGCACCTGCCTCTCCGGAGGGAGCTTGTGCAACTTCAGGACTCACGTCAGGTCAGTCATACGCAAGGGGATTAATCCCCCCTTCTTAAAGGGAAAGGCCGACGTAGAGATCCACAACAAAATAGGCTCTGTTCCCACTTAAATCTACAGTTACCTATGGTCAATCTTCTAGGTCCCTATACATTATCCAAACCCTCCCTCGGCGAGCTTACACTGCCATAAACCCCATAGCTATTGCTCATGTGCCCCGTTTGAGGGATGGTGGATTTGCCATCCCACCACATCGGGCATCTTCTACTATCACACCCCCCCCCCCCCCCAGTCCTCTGACACTACGAGCCCCCGTCGCAAGAGGTACTGGGTCCTGCCTCGGCATCTAGAGCCGAGGCTATCCACGAGGGCGCCTGCTCGCCGGCATAAGGTCTTATCCGGTCGGCATGGACGATCCGAGGGAGGGCCCATGGCCCCATTTTGATTTAAGAGTTAGGTAGAGGGAGTAGGTAAATTGTGGTTGGATATTGGCATCTGTGGTGTGTGTGGAAGAATGGTGTTTGGATGGGTGCATTAGTGACATGGAAATGGCTGGGCGTGTGGCCTGTTAGTGTGTGTAGTTGAATGGGCACTCCGCCACTGTTAGGATGTCGGCCAGGTGAGGCCGGAGGTGGGCTCTGGGAGCGGGTAGAGTTGTTGTGGATGGGGCCCGAGGATCCAAAGGACCCGGGTAGCCCAGTGCCAGAGAGGGCACCGAGTGGGGGAGAGCGCCAGAGGGCCTTCCCCAGGTAGATAGGTTAGGATAAGGAGCAGGTAAGCTCGGAGGCAACTACAGTGGTGGAGGTGTGCAGGTGGGTAGACCTGCTGGGAGAGCCACACGACCCAGTCCTGAAATTGTGCAAAGGCACAGGGAGTTGAATCGGGGGAGTGAGACCCCAAATTGATGAAGCACCACAGTTTGGTCAATGGGAATTTGGTTCTTAAAACCGCATAGAGTAAGATTGCCAATGGATTGGCAGGGAAAGACCCTGGGTAGTGTAAAGTGTGTTCATGTCATTTAGAAGGTAGATAGGATTGGAATCTCCTCGCACCATCTACATCCACTCACCTGAGGTGACAGAACGCCACACCATGCCATGTTTTGATTATTTTTTGTGTGCAATTGTTTGGATTGTGGGATGCATCATGACGTGGGTGTGACATTGTGTTGTGTTCCATCTCTCCCTCCTTATGAGGATTGATGATGAATTGGTGATGGCAAATTTGGATTCGAGGGATTGTTATGACGAATTTGGTATAGGGGAAATATGGGGAAGACGTGACGGTAGTGACGAATTTGTAATGTGTAAATTGTTGTAAATATGGGGTAAGGGCAAGGGTAGGGTAGGTAACGGGGGGGTGGGGGGAGGGGGGGTGACGTACGGTAGGGACGAGCTTTTCTCCGCTCAGTCCCCAGATGCACCTCACCTTGCATTGCCTTATTGATGTGTACCCTTGTGACCTTACCCCTCACTCACCTGTCTTCTCTGTCTTCCTTCCCCGACCCATGGATCGTGCTCTCTGGGCACCGAGGGGAGCGTGCGGGAGTCCGCCATTGTGTGCCCGAACTCTCGCAACCACAGCTGCTTGCATCAATGCACCACTTATGGACCACATGTCTGTGGCTGAGCACCACTCATGGACCCCACGGGTTGGGGCATGGCCCCTCTGCTGGAACCGGCCACAATGGCCCAAGATCTTGCTTGCGGACCTGGTGAGTTGGCACCAAGCCCACAGGTGAACCACTCATAGTCGGCCCCTGTGGGCTACAAATAAAAATGGACACATTTTGTGCACTTTTATTTCCACCAAATAGGCAGCAAAACACAAGTTGACAACATCTGGAAGAACATTGGCCAGCAGAGGGAGCCGAAGAACAAGACACCAACAGGGGTTTGTTTTGTTGTTTATTTTGAACTGTGGTGACTGTGCACTGACTGGTGCATTTATGGTGCTGTATGGGGCTTTATGGTGCTCGTTATTGGTGCTGGTGCATCTATGCAGCGCAGGCTGTCTTCCCCACCCCCCCCCACCCCCCCAAAAGAAACAATCGCAGGTCCTGGGTTGCGTTGCGAAAATACAATTAGTGTAAATTGTAAATAATGCTCCCCACCATTAATGTATAGTTTGAAAACAATTCCACAATTCGGTTAGCTGTGGGCGTAAATCTGTTAGGCAGGGTGCAATGCAGCAGGGGGACATACTTATTTGTGTTTTAAAACTGTCACACTCAGGGTCAGGTTAATTTTCGAGGGAACTACATCTACGTGTCACACTAAAGTTAAAGTTTTATAGGCCCGAGTCCGTGCCTAGAGGGTGAGGGTGCAGTGTTGCGGATTTGAGAATCCTGTGTTTTTTATTGTTGTAAGTGTCATGAATCTTGTTGTAAATATCACCCTCCGTAGTGTAAAGGTCAAAGGTCATCCTCCTAGTTAATCCATATACATGCACGTAGCGAATCATATATCCTTCTAAATAGTTATCTCCTTATTCTATGTAGTTTAAGGCTCTGTTCCCACTAGTTGACACTGCATTGCATCAGATGACATAAGATAGTTCCCTTCCATATCCCAAAGCCTCCATTGCCAACTGCATTGGGCGGGTTTCTGCAAAGCCTCCATTGCCAACTGCATTGGGTGGTTTTCTGCATCTGCCGCCATTGCCATGTGCTGTACCTCGGGGAAGAAAGGCGTGTCTCCACCTCGTCATCAGGGGGTGGAGCCAGGAGAGCCCTTGCCGACCAACCAAGCGCAAGGGGTTTGGCTTGAGAGGGCGGAGAGAGAACGATCGGGGAGGTTCGCAAAGGTCCGAGGGAGTGGCCTATATAACCCGCGGCGGGATGCCCCCACCGAGATGAGTCCTTGGAGAGCACGCGACGCACCCCACCTGAGATGAGTTGAGGAAGGAGATGATTGAGGGAGAGAGAAGCACGCATGAGCTTTGAAACCACCGCAGCTTGAACCACCGCAGCTTTAACCACCGCAGCTTTGGGCTTTGACGGCAGTTTCGACCGTGGCCGCGAAGGAACGCCGCCATGCGAAACCGATCGAGAAGGGGCGGCGGCTGCTCATTCCCGGCCCGACCGTGCTCCGGTTCCAGTTGAACCTTCCTCTCCATCCAGCCATTCGTTCCTGCCTTCATCCCCCCGTGTAAGTCTGCTCGTCGTCCGTCTTTTATGTTGTCCTGGGGTGTAAGTAAGTTTGTATAGGTAAGCTAATATTTGCACTGTGTCTCCTTACTCCTTCTGTCTTTATTTTCGTATTTTTCCTCCTTCCTTGGTTTCTTGTGACTTGTAAATAGTAGTAATAAATTATATTTGTATTTCCTACCTTCATTCTTCTTCTTCATGCTCGTCAGGTCGTCTTTGTGATTTCCCCATTGAAAACCTGTGGCGCGATTTTGGCCAACGTTTCAGGATCGGGTTTAGTCTCTGCTAATGGTTCGTGCCGCGGTTGCTAAACCGCTCGGCAATTAACATCTGTCCACGGTCGCGAACGAGGTTGCTCACCTGCCTCTCCGGAGGGAGCTTGTGCAACTTCAGGACTCACGTCGGTCAGTCAAAAACAAAGGGGATTAATCCCCCCTTCTTAAGGGGAAAAAGGCCGACGTAGAGATCCGTAACAAATATATATGTATATATATATTGTTACGGGTTTTAGAACCGGCACTTGTAAATAATAATCAACAACAACAACAACATGCATTTTAAGGCCATGTTCCCTGCTAGAGCGGGGGTTAGCCTTGCGGTCCCCATGACAATCTTCTCCATTTTGCCCTATTTTCTGCATCTCTCCTTGTTAACCCCCATGCCCGCATTTCTTCTTCCACCATCTTTAGCCAAGTCTTTCTCGGTCTTCCCCGTCCTCTACTTCCTTCTACATTAACTTCCATCACTCTTCTCAACCAGTCACTTTCATCCTTCCTCAATACATGACCAAACCATCTCAACCTGTTCCTCTTCACAGCATCAATCACAAGCAATATTCCCATCATCTTTCGCAATTCATCATTTGTCTTCCTCTCTCTCAACGATACTCCGCACATCCATCGAACCATTCGCATTTCCACCCTTTCCAGCCTTCGTTGCTGCTCTACGTTCATTACCCATGTCTCGCTCCCATAAATCATAACACTTCTCACACATGCAGCATACACCTTTCCCTTCAGCTTCAGCGACACTCTCCTCCTCATCAGCACGCCACTCAGTTCCCGAAACTTCTGCCATGCACATCTCACTCGAGCAACCGTTGCCGAGTCTGATCCACCTTCTCCATTCAGCATGTCTCCGAGGTAGCAAAATGTTTTCACACCTTCCAGCTTCACGCCGTCTCCAAGATCCAACTCAACATTTCCTCCATCTGCAGCTCCCTCTGTGCACACCCTACATTTGAATGTAGCTGCCACACTGGTTAATGACCCTCTCAGACCACTACATTTTTGATGAACCCACTCAGCACACATTGTACATTGAATGGAGTTCACTCCGACACCCTTCCTGCACACAGCACACGGCCACTTCCCAGTTCTTTCCACCTCACCACATGCTTTACCACTTGCCATCACCTTTGTCTTTCCGATATTCACCTTCAGACCTTTTGTCTCCATACATTCCTTCCGCTTGTTCATCTTTTCCTTCAGTCCATCCATACTTTCCGCAATCAACACCAGATCATCTGCATACAACAACTCCCACGGTAAACCCTCCTTTACGGTCTGAGCCAGCACCTCCATCACAGCTACAAATAGTAGTGGACTTAGTACCGACCCCTGGTGCACTCCCACCTTCACCTCAAACTCACCACTGTTCCCGTCCTTCGTCCTTACAGCTGTGCGTGCTCTTTTGTACATTGCCATCACTACTCTGATCAACCATTCCTCCACTCCTAACTTCCTCAATGCCCATGTCAATACTTTGCGTGGAACCCTATCGAATGCTTTCTCCAGATCAACAAACCCAAAAAACAACTTCTTCCTCTTATCCATGTACTTCTCCTGCAACTGCCTCACAATGAAAAGCGCATCTGTCGTTCCTCTTCCTGGCATAAATCCAAACTGCATTTCGTCGATCTTCACTTTCTTCCTTATCCTCCTCTCCAACACCCTTTCCAATACCTTCATTCCATGCTCCAATAACTTTATCGCTCGGTGCGAGCCACACTCCAGAGGGTCACCTTTCCCCTTGTATAGAGGGACGAGGGTACTCAGTTCCCAATCCACTGGAATGCGGCCTTCTTTCACCACCAGATTACAGATCTCTGTCATTCTCTTCACACCCCAACTTCCTGCTGCCTTCAACATATCTCCCACAACTCCCGTCGGCCCTCCCGCTTTTCCACTCTTCATTGCTTTTATCGCTTCCTCAACTTCCTTCTCAGTTATCTTCTCTGCCGGTCCTAAAACTGGGTTACTCTCTATGTTGCCATCCCATTCATTCTCTGTATTCAACAGCATTTCCATATATCTTTTCCATCTTCCTTTAATTCCATCTGGGTCAACAACGATTTGTCCCACTTCATCCTTCAAGCAACTCACCCCCATCACATCACACCTCTCTTTCGCTATGTGCTTTGCAATCCTGAATACTGCTTTCTGACCCTCTTCTGAATCCAAGCATTCTCCGAACATTTTCCTACATGCCTCCTGCGCCTTTGCTACCTCTTTCTTTGCAGCCTTCCTGGCTGCCTTATAACTTTCATGCTCTGCTGTTTCTGCTCCCGTACCCTTCGCCTTCTGCCACTCTTTGAACTTCTTCCTCTTCTCGTCAATCCTCTTTCCAACCTCAACATCCCACCACCATGTTTCCGAGTGCCTCGGTGGTCCTTTTGTCCATCCACATACCTCACCAACGGCTCCCAACAGACTAGCTTTCATTGACATCCAACCACTTTCAAGCTCAACCACATCATCCTCTACCCTACTCAGCCTCTCTTTTAATGCCTCCCTTACTGTCACCTCTTTCAACCTCCACACCTTCATTCTCGGTTGGTACTTCACCCGCCGAGCTCTCCTCGCACCTTTCACCCTTATGTCGCAGACAACCAAGTGGTGCTGTGAAACAGCCTCCTCCCCCGGGATCACCTTTGTGTCCCGGAGGTGCCCCCTATCTCGCCGACGCACCATCAGGTAGTCAACGGTTGTCATCGACCCACCTGACGTGTATGTAACAAGCTTATTGTCCTCTTTCTGGAACTGAGTATTACAAATCAGCTCCATCAGCAAACTCCAAAATCCTTTCACCTTCTCCATTTCTCACACCATATCCGTAACCCCCATGAACTCCCTCAAAACCATCCATACTCCTTCCCACATGTCCATTCAGGTCTCCTCCCACCACAACAACTTCCTCATCTTTCACGTTTTCCATCAGCTTCTCTATCGCACACCAGAACTTGTCCTTCTCTTCATCGCTTCGACCAACCTGCGGAGCATATCCCGAGATGACGTTCACCAAGAGCTTTCCAATCATCATTTTCACCATCATCAACCTATCACTCACTCTAGTCACACTCACCACACTGTCTACAAACTCCTCAGAAAACAGGACACCAACACCATTCGCGCCCTCCGGGCACCCTTGCCACACAAACTTGTATTTCTGTCCCTGCCTACCCTTCACCATTCTCACACCACTTCCCTTCCATCTCGTCTCTTGCACACAACATATGTCCACTCTTCTTCTGACCAATACTTCCACCACTTCACCTGATCTCCCTGTCATTGTCCCCACATTCCATGTCCCAAACCTCAGAAACCGATCTCCACTTCGGGCTGCACCCTGCCCATATGTACTTGTGATTGTCATGGTTCTCTTTTTGAGGCAATGTTTTTTATGGCCGGATGCCCTTCCTGACGCCAACCCTCTTAGTCGTCTCTTACGACACGCAGGGATACGGTGTACCTATTCTGACCAGGGTACACACTGGGAAACGTTTAAAACATGTAAATTCTGGGGGGGGGGGGGGGCGTCAGCATCACGGCTGCGGTTTAAACATATTCCAACAATATCCAAACAGAACGATGAAAAAACAATCCGGGAAAAGTCTCCAAGCGAGAACGTGGATTTGAGAAAGAAGGAGCAGAGGCGGAAGAAAACGAGATACAGGGGGCGGGGCACAAGCCGAGACGAGGAGGAGAGCGAACAAGCACGAGTCCGGGAGGAGAGAAAGAATCAATATAGAATTCTTTGTCTCAGGAGGTGAGGTGAGGGGGAGAAAACAAAATAAAAGAAACAAGCAATACAGCGAAGGAAATAACCCAAACCGACAAAACACCGACGGGGGGAGGGAAGCCCCAAGTCACCAGGCCGCGCACGAGGTACGACTCAGAAAACGATTAACTACATGCAAGTTTGCACGAACCACAAACCAACACCAACTAGAAACACACAACAACACACACACAGCAAAATAACCAGTGGAAATTTGACAAAGACAAGAATGGGAAAACACTCAAACTTCGATGCCGTGGAGAGCTCCTAATCCTTGTAAATATTGTAAATAATAATCCTTGTAAATAATTCCCTGTAAATATTCCCATTTTCTAAAGGTTAAAGGTCGCACCCTAATTAGTCCATATACAACATGTAGGACAGCATAGGAACCTTTCAGTTATTTCATTAGAATGTGTTTCAGGTAAGGTTCTGTTTCCAATAGTTTGACTCTGCGTTGCATTAATTAAATAAGATAGGTCCTTCAATCCCATGCATTTTGATCTCTCTCTCTCCAAGCTACTCCATCATGTGCACCTACAGGCGGGGGTTGTCTCTCTCTTGCTATTACGCGCCTTAGCGCCTCTGCTCGCCCAGCAGCGTTCGCTGCATCAAATGCCATTGCGCACGCGGTCAGGCTGGCGAAGAAGGCGGAGCATGGGGAGGAGGCGTGCCCCCCCCCCCCCCGTCGACTCATCATCAAAGGTGGAGCCAGCGAGCCCTCGCCGACCAACCAGGGCTGAGGTAAGCTCGCTAGTGGGCGTAGCCCTATGAAGGCGGCTTGATTTCAACACGCGAGATATAAGCGCGAGCGCAAAGCCCTATCACGGACTGCGCAGGGGAGGGTTGATTGTCACGTTATGGAGAGAACGGCGCCGAGGAGCCATCAATTGTATCGGACTGCGCCGGGGACTTCTGTTGAACTGCAGCACGTTATGAACATTGAGAGAGAGAAAGCCGAATACCTTCCCCGATATATGAACCCCGTTAAGTAAGGTCCGCCTGCGTGCAACAATATACGAGCAGCGCTACCTGCCGGGTTTCGCCGCGGAGCTGGAGCGTGGATCGGAACCGGAGCGTGGACCGTGGTGGAGCGTGGATCGGAGCCGGAGCCCACGCCGTCCATCTGCTTGGACCTTCCTTCCCTGCCACCATTACTCCTTTCATGTAAGTCTGTTTGTGTTGTCCTGGGCGTGATAATTAAGACTGTATAAGGTTGCGCTGTGTCTGCTTCTTCTTCTTCCCTTGTACATTCTTTTCCTTTAGTTTCCTCTTTACTTATTGGTGTTAATAAATTCCTGTGTTCTTCCTTACTTTGGTTTCTTCTGTCCGATCGTCTTACTCTTTTCACAATTGAATATACGTGGCACGATTTCGGCAATCGCTCAGGATCGGGTTAGTCCACCGCTAACGGCTCGGGCTTCGGATTGCTAACCGCTCGGCAAATTCCATCTTGTCGATGACATCTCCCTGCTTCACGGCCAGGGGTAGCACTCAGGTATTTGGGACTTCATTGACCAATCACCCTGGCTACTCCCGAAAACCTATTTGGCGCTGTCCGGAAGGGACGTAATAGGTCTCGGGTCGCACCAGGTCAGTAAAGACAAGGGGATTAATCCCCCCTTGATAAGGGGAGAAGGCCGGCGACAGTATCCATAACAATATGTATTGTTCATTTGATGCAAGTAACATTTTCATTGTACTTTCTTTAATAGTGTTATTATTGTGTATGTGAGAGTTCTTCATACAATTACTTGTTTTGTTCCACAGTTGCATTGGTGTGATTTTACCATGGTTTATTAGAACACTCAAAATAACAAATCTTTCTGCCGTGTTTCCGTTCCAAACTGGGAGGTGCACCGTAACCAGGGTTTGGGGAGGTAATACGTAACTATATATATATATATATATATATATATATTGTTGCGGATATGGGATTTGGCCTCCATATCCGCTTGTAAATATTCCCCTATTTCCCCAATACTCCCCAACTATCCCCAATCCCCCATTCCCTAGTCCCATTGTCTGTAAACAACACTCTGTAGAACCGACCTTCCCCTTCTTCCCCCATTAAATGTCGTGCCCAGGTCCACCGCATCTCACGTAGACAACTTTCGGACATCTTGCTAGTTATTCTTAGTCTATGTCAGTTAAGGACTCGTTTCCATTAATTCTGACTCTTCGTTGCACCAGAATGTGATTGTATGGCACCAGTAGTGAGTTTAGGACCTCCCCATACCTCCTCCCATCTTCCCCATGAAACAACAACAACAACAACTACCACAACAGCGCGCGGGGAGTGTGCGTCCTCACTCCGGCTCGGTTAGCCGCCATTACCCATGTGCGCCGACGGGGTTACCACGAAGGGGCTGCCTGTCGGCCCCTCGTCAAGGGCGGAGCCCGGTAACCCCCCGCACCCAATCAGAAGCAACGGGCCGATTCCATCTGGGGCGGAGCTAACGAGCCGAGGGCGTGTCACTCCCCGCGGGATATACGCAGCGACTTACCGGACGTGAGGTCAGATGCGCCTCAGCCACGAAGGAGAAACAGACGCCACCTCCAGCGCGACGAGACCTCCCGCATCTCTGGACCGGACCGGGTCGATTTTGCCCCTGAGCCAAGGTGCACCTTGAGCCAGCGACTACCTGCCCCTCCTTGCCATCAATCCCCGTATGAGTCAGTTTTGTCCCGTTTATCTGTCGTCTGTCGGGGCTACTATAAGACCGTGATTAAGTGCCTACCTTCCTATGCTGTCTCTCTTGTCCTTGTAATCTAACGTTCCGCAATATTATAACCTCCTCCGGAGGTCTTGAGAACTGTACCCCTGGTGTCGTGTCATTTAATCCAGCCGTTGTGTCCTTTCCTCAATTGATTTAGCGTAGCGCGACTCGGCCAACGTTCGAGTATAATCGGGTAAACTGTGCAGACGCGGTCATACCAAACCGCTCGGTAAACTAACATCCACAACCGCGTCTGTAACAATATATATACACAAAGAATTAAGTTAAGCACCCCCCCCCGTTTTTTTACAACCTCGCACATTACAAGTTTGTTGTCGTCAAAACAGTGTAATATACCCATGATATTGCTATATTTTCTGGAGAAGTGATATTATGGTCACATAAAAACATAACAATCATGCCGTTTTCAATATTTTATTCTGAATAATTTAAGGTGAAATTTTTTGGGAATTTTAGGCATATTTTCACCTCAATTTAAGTATGGAGCTATAGGTCCATCACGGACAGTGTGGATGACGTTTATGTTTTCTAACGTACAGTCATTGTTCTGAGAAGACCTCTAGCGATCTTTGCGTCAATAACGTGTGTAGGACCCACGTGATCGGATCACTGACTCAACCAATCACTTTTTTTCACTTTGATCACTCAATTTCATCAATGGATAATTGCTAATGTCATACCAATCATTATTTGATCTCACATACCTTAGATTATATGCCAATGTATACATATACACAAAGAATATATATTAGGGGGTGCTTACCTTAATTCGTTGTGTAGGGGTGCTTAACTTAATTCTTTGTGTATATATATATACATACACACACACACACACACACACACACACACACACACACACACACACACACACACACACACACTCGTGCGATATGCTTACAAATTGTAAGATAATGAACCGTGCTTTGTACATTATAAATAGAAGCTTGATCATTATAGGCAAGCATCACCGACCTCCTGCTAGATACAGTCACGTGAAAAAGTAAGGACACCCCATGTAAAGTTTTGATTTTTTCAACATATTTCAACATACAGCCATTTGATCTTCATTTAAACAATATTGATAGATAAAGGTGATATAATATAACAAATATCATGAAACATTTACATTTTGTAGTCCATTGTATAATTTAAATAAACATAAATGCAAATTTCGCATGTGGAAAAAGTAAGTACACCCCTACATTTATCACTACTTCAAATACCTAAAATTAGAATCAGGTGCACCAGCTCAGGTGCAAATGATTAGAACATTGTTAGAGAGGATCTTGGAGGAACCTGTCTTATTTAAACCTCAGACATTTAGTTTGGTTTGCTCTTTGTTGTTGAAGTGTGTGGCGTCACCATGCCTAGATCAAAAGAGCACTGAGGCCTTCAGAAAGAAGGTTATAAATGCCTACGAGTCTGGGAAGGGATTTAAAAAGATCTCCAAACAATTTGAAATCAATCATTCGTCTGTGCGGAAGATCATCTACAAGTGGAGAAGATTCCAAACAACTGCCAACTTGTTCAGGCCAGGCCGCCCCAGCAAGTACAGTCTGAGAGCAGACCACAAGATGCTGAAAGAAGTCTCTAAGAACCCCCAGAATGTCATCACGGGACCCACAGGTAGCTCTTGCCACTGTCGATGTCAAAGTGCACGAGTCTACCATTAGAAAGAGGCTGCACAAATTTGATCTACATGGGAGGTGTGCCAGGAGGAAACCTTTGCTGTCCAGAAAGAACATCAGGGCAAGACTAAAGTTTGCCAATTAACACCTCGGCAAAGACCAGCACTTCTGGAACAATGTGCTCTGGACTGGACAGATGAGTCAAAGGTAGAGCTATTTGGCCACAGTACCAGAAGACATGTTTGGCAAAAACCAAAGACAGCATTTGACCACAAGAACCTGATACCAACTGTAAAGCTTGGTGGTGGAAATATTATGGTTTGGGGCAGCTTTGCTGCTTCAGGGCCTGCGCAGCTCACCATCATAGAAGCCACTATGAATTCTTCATTGTACCAGTGGGTGCTTGAGGATAATGTGAGGCCATCTGTAGGAAAGTTGAAGCTCAACCGAAGGTGGACCTTGCAACATGACAGTGACCCTAAACATACCAGTAAATCCACCAAGGAATGGCTGAAAAGAAAGAAATGGAGGGTTCTGGAATGGCCAAGTCAAAGCCCGGATCAAAATCCCATCGAGATGTTGTGGGGGGATTTGAAACGAGCTGTGCATGCAAGAAACCCCTCAAACATCGCACAGCTGAAAGAATTCTCCAGGGAGGAGTGAGCAAAAATTTCTCCCAGTCGATGTCAGAGACTGGTAGACAGTTATAAGAAACGCCTACTTGAGGTTGTTTCTGCCAAAGGGGGCAATACCACCTATTGGAGCCAAGGGTGTACTTACTTTTTCCACATGCGAAATTTGCATTTATGTTTATTTTAATTATACAATGGACTACAAAATGTAAATGTTGCATGATATTTGTTATATTGTATCACCTTTATCTATCAATATTGTTGAAATGAAGTTCAAATAGCTGTATGATGAAATATGTTGAAAAAGTCAAAACTTTACATGGGGTGTACTTACTTTTTCACGTGACTGTATATCAGTTGAGGTTTTTTTCTTGTTTTTCATTTACGGATGCTTTACGACAGTTCTGTGATTTTATCCTGTGTATCTGCTTCGATGTCCGTTGGCACGCCACATTCCAGCTTTCAACAGAAGCATGGTGGTAACATGCCACACGCTAGACCTCACCGCAATCATTGACGACCAACTGGGATTCCGTGAATCATCGTACCATATTGGTGTCCTCATACTTGGTTGTTATTCACTCTTTCTGGGAAAGTGGAGGTATAAAGTATCAGTTTGCATCTATTTATTTGCCTTTTTGAAGAGAGATGTTACAACTCCTCCTGTCCAAAGGTTTATGCGAGAGTATGAAATGCCCCCTCGTGCGAGCCCCCTTCCCCTACAATGTTATTGTCGTCTGAGAATCATCTCCCTTGTTTCAATTAGAGATATTCAGCTGGAGACTTTGTCCTTACCCTCCCCAACACCTCTCTCATGAGATGCAATCAAAGTACGTTTATGGCAACATTGAAATACGACTGCAACATGCATTTCCAGAGGCGATATTATCGACACAGGACTCTGTAGAGAGACCATCACTGTTCACCTAGCACCTGAGGGTGCTAGGTGAACAGTGATGGGTATACTCGATTGTCATCTTGTCCCAAAATATTTTCACGACACTAAAACTACAGCTTGTACATTAGTTTCACAATATAATTTATAGTTCTAATATTAGTTATATTTAGTGGCTGGCAGGGTAGCTTCGAGGTATGTTCACCTTTGAGTTGGCTCACCCCGACCAACCTAAAAACTGTCATCCTGATGTTTTCCATGCAGGAAGATTTATCATTGTGTGCGCCGGTCCATCAGTTGGACATTAAACAGGGAGTCCCATCTGCCAGCACTGATCGTTAGTGGATATTAATGATCCTACGGTATCTTTCGCAAAGAGTAGGCGAGCTGTCACCAGCACCCTGAATATATTACAATTTTGTGGTACGTTGGTAGGGGTGATGGTAAAGTGAATATAAATAAATAATGGTGTTTTTACTGACTGATTACTAGGAATGCAATGGCAAACCAATTAACATAACCCTTCCCTATATTCTGTTTCAGCAGTGCCAACTCTCTGTCGAGAATATAGTGGTGTTGTGGGAATGACTTCTCGGGGGTAATTGTGCATAGGATAGCGGTAGTCCTTTACCATATTGCATGTTTTAGCATAATCGTGAGGCAATTTAATTGTAATATAGAAAGTGTGCCATTTTATGTGTAGAAAGCTTCTGTCTTCCCTTCCATATTGTGCATCTAAAACCGTCATCCTATCATACCCTTTTAACATTCTCATCTTTGTAATATGTCTTTTATGTGATTTTTAAAAAGGGTCTGATAGGCTGTCAGGCACACGTTTGGGCGAGAAACACTGGCCGCTACCATCAAGATCGGTTCCTCCCCCACTAGCCCCATCTGGGGGACCCACAAACTCAGCGCTGAGGCAATAGTGGCTGAGCAGGGAGGGGCTAGTGACAACATGGTTGCGGGATGGGGGCACAGCCATAAATAGGGCTGACACAACCAGTGCAGAATGAGACGCATCCTTAGTTGACGAGGGACGCTGCGCATGAGCCGCAATGGGTTTCCTCCCCAAACCGACGCTTGTGCCCCCGCAGCTTCAACACGCCCCAGTCCCCCCATTCCTCACTCCTCCCCTCCACCATAGCCAGTGCTCACACACTCCTCTCGAGCTGGGCTCAGGCAGCAGCATGAACTGTTTTCCTGTCGGACTGTGCCTCAATGTGACACTCGCTGTGTCCTGCCGGACGCAGCCCAGGTATTTCAGTCTTGTCATTTCTTATAATCTTGAATCCTGTGGAATGCGTGAGGCATTAAGGACTTAGATAATTAAGGAACTGCTGTTTGTTCATGGATTTAGCGGTACATATGTGGCTAGAGGGATAATTATCCCCATGCTTTTTGTTATTCTGTCCGTCTGTCTGTCGTCCGTCCATCACGCTATCTCCTCCAAAATGATTGTGCAGAAATTCATCAAACTTGGTTGTTTTGATCACCACATGACATGGAGGTGCAAGATCAGTGTCATAATTGGCCCCGCCCACTGGGGAGGGGTCAAAGGGTCATATACCAAAAAAAAACAATTACGGGCACATTTTTGAAATCTTTTAATGAAACTTTGTTTGTGCAATAAACATTACCAGACACATGAAATATGTAATGAGTTTTGTGATTTGACATCCAGTTTATGCCCCAGATTATCATCTGGGGTCACATGGGGTCAAAATGGGGAAAAAAATTAAAACTTAAAATGAGATATTGGGTCATTCCTATTCCTCGTGGAACCTTTTGCCATCTTTCAACTTTGCTTTAGGTTTAGGTAGTAAGCGTGGGGATTTGTGATGGTGTGCCATCAAATTCGCTCTTGTTGTTATTGTATTGCTTCTATATTTGTATTCCCTCCCTTTTTGTTCAAAAACATAATAAAAACCACTTGGTCTCTGGGTATATTTGAGTGTCTGATCGCTGTTAGAACCAATTATACACGTCCGTTGAGGACAGATTGAGTACGGGTGACGACTGTACCTGCGCCCTGCAAATCCATTCGGTCGACATTAGAGAGCGGGTGCATGGCAGCGTGACACATCGACTGGCTCGGTGGTACCATTGGAGTAGGTTATTGTGGCAGACAGGCCCGTGATCCAACTTGGAACGATTAATCAGTCGGCCGTCGCGGCCGCTTTGACACAGTTCATCCGGATACGAATCGAGCAACTGTACGAACCCGCTGGCTGTAACAGCACATTGATGATGATGATGATGATGATGATGATGATGAGGATGATTAGGATGTATCATATTAACAAATTATGTTAGCATATAATGGTAAGGTTTTCCTTCTTCGTGTTGTGGAACGTTGTATTCTCTATACTTCATTATTTTAATACTGGAGTGTTTCAAATTTGAACTTGACGTTTTATTATTTTAATTAAGCCCACCATGTGTTACAAAATTGATACATTTATTTTCAACATATTCCAGATCTTTGGATATACAGTCACGTGAAAAAGTAAGTACACCCCATGTAAAGTTTTGACTTTTTCAACATATTTCAATATACAGCTATTTGATCTTCATTTCAACAATATTGGTAGATAAAGGTGATTTCATTCAACCAATATCATGAAACATTTACATTTTGTAGTCCATTGTATAATTTAAATAAACATAAATGCAAATTTCGCATGTGGAAAAAGTAAGTACACCCTTGGCTCTAATAGGTGGTATTGCCCCCTTTGGCAGAAACAACCTCAAGTAGGCGTTTCTCATAACTGTCTACCAGTCTCTGACATCGACTGGGAGAAATTTTTGCCCACTCCTCCATGCAGAATTATTTCAGCTGTGCGATGTTTGAGGGGTTTCTTGCATGCACAGATCGTTTCAAATCCCCCCACAACATCTCGATGGGATTTAGATCCGGGCTTTGACTTGGCCATTCCAGAGTCTCTCGAGGGCAAGGCACAATGAAAGGCAGCCTAAAATATCTGAAAGGGTCATTGTCATGTTGCAAGGTACACCTTCAGTTGAGCTTCAACTTTCTGACAGATGGCCTCACATTATCCTCAAGCACCCTCTGGTACAATGAAGAATTAATAGTGGATTCTATGATTGTGAGCTGCCCAGGCCCTGATGCAGCAAAGCTGCCCCAAACCATAATATTTCCACCACCATGCTTTACAGTTGGTATCAGGTTTTTGTGGTCAAATGCTGTCTTTGGTCTTCGCCAAACATGTCTTCTGGTACAGTGGCCAAATAGCTCTACCTTTGACTCATCTGTCCAGAGCACATTGTTCCAGAAGTGCTGGTCTTTGCCGAGGTGTTCATTGGCAAACTTTAGTCTTGCCCTGATGTTATTTCTGGACAGCAAAGGTTTCCTCCTGGCACACCTCCCATGTAGATCAAATTTGTGCAACCTCTTTCTAATGGTAGACTCATGCACTTTGACATCAACAGTGGCAAGAGCTACCTGTAGGTCCCGTGATGACATTCTGGGGTTCTTAGAGACTTCTTTCAGCATCTTGCGGTCTGCTCTCAGGCTGAACTTTCTGGGGCAGCCTGGCCTGAACAAGTTGGCAGTTGTTTGCAATCTTCTCCACTTGTAGATGATCTTCCGCACAGTCGAATGATTGATTTCAAATTGTTTGAAAATCTTTTTAAATCCCTTCCCAGACTCGTAGGCATCTTTAACCTTGTTTCTGAAGGCCACAGAGAGCTCTTTTGATCTAGGCATGGTGACGCCGCAAACTTCAACAACAAAGAGCAAACCAAACTAAATGTCTGAGGTTTAAATAAAACAGGTTCCTCCAAGATCCTCTCTAACGATGTTCTAATCATTTGCACCTGAGCTGGTGCACCTGAATCTAATTTTAGGTATTTGAAGTAGTGATAAATGTAGGGGTGTACTTACTTTTTCCACATGCGAAATTTGCATTTATGTTTATTTAAATTATACAATGGACTACAAAATGTAAATGTTTTATGATATTTGTTATATTATATCACCTTTATCTATCAATATTGTTGAAATGAAGATCAAATAGCTGTATGTTGAAATATGTTGAAAAAGTCAAAACTTTACATGGGGTGTACTTACTTTTTCACGTGACTGTACACTTGTCCCGTAAGATTGAAAGTTATCGTTTTCCTTCATTGTTTAATTCTTTAAGACTGGTATGTTATAGCTTATGCAGGACATTATTCTTAATAGCCTCGGTTACCAAAAACTTGACCCCTTGACCCCTTTGACCATAAATGTCAAAAATATTTTCTCTTTTACCTCTTTGTTTTCTCACTTGGTGGCGTAATGGTTGGTGGCGACTTGGTGGTGTAATGGTTGGTGGCGACCTGGTGGTGTAATGCTTGATGGTGACCTGGTGGCATAATGGTTGGTGGCGACTTGGTGGTGTAATCGTTGGTGGCGTAATGGTTGGTGGTGACTTGGTGGCGTAATGGTTGGTGGCGACCTGGTGGCGTAATGGTTGGTGGCAACTTGGTGGTGTAATCGTTGGTGGCGACTCGGTGGTGTAATCGTTGGTGGCGACTCGGTGGTGTTATGGTTGGTGGCGACTTGGTGGTGTAATGGTTGGTGGTGACTTGGTGGTGTAATGGTTGGTGGTGACTTGGTGGTGTAATCGTTGGTGGCGACTTGGTGGTGTAATCGTTGGTGGCGACTTGGTGGTGTAATGGTTGGTGGCGACTTGGTGGTGTAATGGTTGGTGGCGACTTGGTGGTGTAATGGTTGGTGGTGTAATGGTGGTTGGCGAATGTTGGTGTCATGGTTGGAGCATCCGCTCTCAGTCTGGCAGGTCGGTGGTTCGAACCCCGTCCGAGTCATACCAAAGATTTAAAAAGCCACGTACTTGGTACTTCCTTGCTTCACACTGAGAATTTACAAAGAATATAGCACGGACAAACAACCATAGGTTGGCAACCATTGCACAGACTTGATTGGCCTGATGGCCTCTTCCTGCTCTAAAATTCCTTGTGAAGGCCTTCATATTATTTTATTTTACTTTTTTATCCTCATAAAATGTAACCTTTTTTACGTGACCACATTTGTTTATTACATCATATCCGCATTTCCTTTGAAATGTTGTAGGTGTGTGTGTGACATGGTGACAATGTGAGCTACAGCTCAGTAGAGGTGGGTTTTATGATGGAGTGAAGCTGATGTAGATGGTTAAATAGTGCTACCTGCAGTGAATAGACATGCCTCCTGAGATAAGGACAGGAAACAAGAAATGTCTCAAAATGACTTCTGGCCTTCTCCGCAGACTTTTCTGTCTCTTTATACACATAGATAGAAGAAAAAGGAAGATTGTGATATGGACAATAGGGTTATGAAGTCATACTTTCCAGTTGAGTGAAGTGCACCATTGGATCTGCTTCAGCAATTGAAGATGTTCATGCTATGGGTGATAAGGGAGGAACGAAGGCATTTACATGCTCACTCTTGATAAGCAGCTCCGAAGTAAATGCAAAGTACTGTGCGCAACTCCCACAAAGTTGTTCTACAAGAAAACTCAACCTTCTAGGGAACAGCATGCATCACACTTATCTTCAAAATCTCTATCTATTACCCATCCTCCTCCATCGCCATCACAATCGTCCCTCTTCCATCCTCCCCCTCACACCCCACCCTCACAACGTACATCTCGGTACATCCTTCTGCTTCGGCCCGCAACACTCTCCTGGTAATTTCACGCTCCGCCAGAGCCTTGCACAGTCCATCAGATGCCAACCAGGCCTCCATTGTGGCCAAACCACATGGGAAAGACCGCATGAGCCAAGACAGGCAGTTCTCGTTCTGTGCGCAGTTGCCGAGCATGAACCCTAAACCAACCCCTAAGCACAGATGCACACTCCTTAGATTTCTTAAAAAAAAAAAGTCTCCCAAGTTGCACTTATTCTGATGTTAACGCCTTTCTTATTTTCTGTCTCATGGTTTTACCCTTTTTAATTGTTAGTCTCCTTTCTCTCATCTTATTAACCTCATTTTAATACCCACTGGACTCGATACCTTAAGAAACCTTCACCATGGTCTAATTGCATTGATTATGCAACTTCCTGGTGCCTGAAACCTAAACTATTCTATCCTGATCCAGTGATCCATCGTCTCTCTCTCTCTCTCTCTCTCTCTCTCTCTCTCTCTCTCTCTCTCTCTCCCTCTCTCTGTCCAAATTCTGATCTTACAAGGAACAGTGAAATTATTTTTCGAATCACTATGAACGAAATGACTTGCACTTGCAAAACTCAGCACAGATGTCTGGCCTTGTCTCTGCAGTTTCCATCCAGTGTCATATCTCTTTCTTTTTTATGTTTTCAGCCCTGTCTGTCTGTCTGTCTGTCTGTCTGTAAACAGGATATCTCAAAAAGTTGTGGACGGATCTACAAGTTGTACAGAGAAGGTTACCCCCTCCAATTTCAAGGTGCGTGTTTTGAGCCTGTGATGGGTGGATGTAAATCCAAGTGTAGCACAGCCAGCCAGCTGCAAGTGATTCAGGAAAAGCCTGAAGTGCATCCTCGCATGTGGTTGTGATGTGAGTAACTTGTTGCAATCCAGCTGGCCAATAGACTTTCATTCTACATGTCGAACCTCCTTCCGTGTCATAAGAATTCATTTTCGATGCACAAGAGCTATTAATTTACATTCTAATTGGTGCAAAGTCTATTTTTCGCTTAGGAAGATGTATTTTGTGATTTTTCAGGCATTTGTTATCGCATTTGCACCACTTAAGTGTGTGCAGAGCCTGGTGTTGGCTTAAGGTGGCTGGCTTGGGTCTTGAGATCCTTGGGTCTTGAGTTAAAGCCCCTGTTTTCCATTGAATGAACTAGCAACGGTACCCGCCCTATGGGCGGGGCTTCAATTGGGAGGCCCAAATGAAAAGGCAAAATATCAGAAATTGAAGCCTTTTTTTATTTTAAACGATTTATATAAACATCCGTTAAATCATATCACACGCAAATCATCAAAATCTAAACAGTATTTGTAGAATTTCAACAAAAGCCACATCACTGTTCATATCGGTAAATATTATTTCATCGTGTTTGGAAAAACTGGGAAATTGGGAAAATTTGAAAAAATTGGAAAAACAGTATAGTCTATTTTACTCCATGAGATCCCAGGATTACCCACCCAAAATTTTGTTGCGATCGGTTCAGCCGTTTTTGCGGTACCCGGGAACAGACGGACAGACAGACAGACATTCGGTGAATTATAATAAGATGCTTAAGGTCCGTCAATGCATAATTGATAAAATGTCAAATTCGACTTCATTTGACCTTGAAAATGACCATCAAAGTCAAAATCAAAGATGGCATCTGCCCACATCATGATTGGCATCCCATGCCCTATCGAACTCGGATGGTTATTTGCTGTAAACATGAAAAAGGTGTCCTTTGCAAAAACCAAGCTATTGGCAGGCCTACGATGCATATTGTGTACAAAAAACTATTGCAAACAACCTTTTGCCAAAAGTCTTTTCCAAAACAGTGTTCTTAAGTATCTAGGGAATGTTGTGGAGCAAGTGTAAAGGAGGAGGACAAGAAAGGAAGCAATGCATATGAGCAAGACGACAATGAAATTCAAACGGAAAGTTGTCTCTCGAGGGCAAGGCACAATGAAAGGCAGCCTAAAATATCTGAAAATGCAAGCACGTCCACCGGAAATTTCAGAGGAACTCCGCAGCTTTGACAAAGGGCAGAAGGGGTGATTGTAAACAGTTTTGGAGAGTTGTATAAATATACGGCGTGGTAAATCAGACATGGGAAGAGGCCATTCGGTTTTATCCTGACAACAACATGTCTTGATCCGTCCCCATGATGGAACTTCTTCTTTGAAACCTACACTTTAGAAGATGACAAGGAGTAGTTTGTAATGGACAACTAGTCATAATTCCACATAAAATTGCCAAAAGTATTGCCATTCCCCACAATGAAGCTGGGTTTCTAGGCCTATCACAGACAGGTTGGTGGTCTCTATGTCTTCTGCAGCCGCCTTTCTGATCTTGCACTCTCTGCTTATTCCATGCTTTGTCCTCCCCCCTCACCTCCCCACTCCCCATCTTTCTGCTGGGACCATGGAGTCCCCCATCAACCCCTTCTCGTGAAACTCCCAAAATCCAGCATCACTGCTCACGTCCACTCATTAATTCCTCTTTTCCTGCCTGTGGAACCAACTTCCACATCCTCTTCAATCTCATCCTTCCCTCCTGGTTTTCAAGACGGCTGTTCACCACCACATCAGATCATCCCCCATCCAAAACCATGTTATTTTCTACACCGCACCCCCAAACCCCAAGCCTCCTTCCAAATTTTTAGTTTTACCCTCCTAAGGTTGCTGCCGTATCCATATTGTCTATCGCATGCATCGTCCCTTACTCCTCATTCCTCCCCACACCCCTTATTTGTCCCAGTCTCCCTCTAGTTTGTCCCTCAACCCTCTCTCTACTCTTCCTTTTGTTCTGTTGCGTCTTTACCCATTCTATATTCTATCTCTTCCACGTGCCTTGACCTTGTACACAAAAAAGCACTAACCAATACAGCTAGCAAGTGCATCTTTAAATTGAATTTAATTCGTTTCACTTCTGAGACACATCTAGGCCTCTAATGTAATGCTCAGTAAATTTGGAATTTGACCGGTTACCTGTCCACAATGGCCTACACTTTTCATCAAGCACTATTACACTAGGCTTGCCGACTTCCATGGCTTGCCATTGACTTTGGTCGCAGTCAACGTGTGGGCCGAAATGGATTTCTCTCATCTCCCCCTTCCTGTTCAGGCTGGAGTTCCTCAAGGCAGTGTTCTGGGCCCTGTGCTTTTTCTGGTCTTCATCAATGATCTCTCCGACTCTCTGTAAAATCCTCTCTATCTCTTTGCTGATGACTACACACTCTGTCGCTCCATATCTCATCCCTCAGATCGGCAGGCAGCTGCCTCTTCACTCTCTGCAGACCTGGATAACATCACAAACTCGTCAAACAAGTGGAACATGTCTTTCAATCCTGACAAATCTCACACTCTCACTTTGTCTCTCCGTAAAGAACGGTTGGACAACCCTCCCATCTACTTTCTGAAAAATCCTCTTGAAGAAGTTCTGTCATTCAAGCTTTTGGGTCTCACTATCTGCCATGATCTTTCCTGGGAAAACCACATTTTCAAGCTGGCCTCCAAAGCCAGTCGCCGGCTGGGCATCCTCCGTCGTGCGAAGTCCTTTCTGGGCACTTCTGAGCTCCTCACCAAACACAAAGCTTTCATCCACAGCCCAAATGGACTACTGCTCTCTCCTCTGGGCTGGTGCTCCTGCCTCACACCTAGCTCGGCTTCACGCAATGGAAACCAAGGCTTTCAGAATCATTGGTATCTCCCACGATGAAGCTGATTCTCAGGGCCTTTCTCTCTCTCACCGCAGTCAGGTTGGTGGTCTTTCTGTCTTCTACTGACTCCTCTCCGGCCTTGCTCCCCCAGCTCTGTCTGTGCTCTATCCCCCAAATATTCCTGCAGGATGCAACACACAAGATCTGCCAGCAACCCTCTTCTGGTGAAACTGCCAAAATCAAGACTCTCTGCTCACCTTCACTCTTTCATTCCTCTTTTCTCCCACCTCTGGAACAAACTCCCTCACTCTCTTCAATCCCACTCCTTCCTCCAGGTCTTCAAAACAGCTGTTCACCCCCATCCAAAACCTTGATCTTTCTACGCTCGCTAATTCACCCCAAATCCGCCTCTTTAAATCCACAACTTCTTTCCTGAAATTCCTGGTCATGTTCATTTGCTTTATATCGTGTACTCCTCCCTCCTCCCCCAGCCCTCCCCCTTCCACAGATCTACCGACGTCCATGTTCTCTACTGTTGTTGTGCTTGTGTGCTTCCCTCTCTCCCCCTCTTGTCTCCCGCTCCCTTCATTGTATGTCTCATGTGTCCATGCATGTTTTCATGTTCAATGTGTTAGCTCTTACACGAGCCTCGATTCTGTATACCAAAACAAATAATAAATTATTCTTTTTCTAAACAAAGATGTATATGTTGCCATTTTTAAGCAAAAGCTTTGAAGTTTGATTTTCAAAATATTTATTTACTTTGATTTCAAAGAACGATTTGACATTTTCTTTGATTTGGAAGCGCTTCTTACAAAAGAAATAATTGTAGAGAGCTCTTGAACTCCCGCCCCACAAAACTGTTTCACTCAATTGCACTCCCAATTAATTAAAAATTTAAATGAATAAAATTAATGAAATCAATTTTAATTGATTCGAATTTAATTAAACATAATTAATGAATTAATTTAAAAACTCCCAATTGCATTGCACAGATAAGAAGCCATTCCTTTTGCGAATTTCTGAAATATTTTTCTCCACAAGGTCCTTGATCATTTAACCTTTCTGTGCTTGTGGCTGGAACAGAACTAAGTGCACCCATCCTGTGCTCGACTGCCACAAGAAGGTCGTTCCAGTAACTTCCCAACCTATTTAGGTTCAGGAGAAAAGTGCTGAAAATTTAATTGAGTCAAAGCTCACACAGCATACTGAATAAAATGGAAAGTTGGACTTTCGGTAAAAAAAAACAAGTCTTGAATGCTAAGTTAGACCCTCACTCCCACTGCCCTGCTCATGGAGAAATTCGGTACGTACCCAGTAAACATCACTCAACCATAAACTGGTCTTAAGGGATGCTACTACAATACATACCATGCAATTTTCAGTAACTGGGTATATTTTTTGCACACAGAATCAAGGCTCGTGTAAGAGCTAACACATTACACATGAGAACAGGCACAGACCCATAAAACATACACTAAATAGAGGGAGTGGGAGACAAGAGGGGGAGAGAGAGGAAAACATACAAGCACAACAACGGTGGAGAACAGGGACGTCGGTAGATCTGTGGAAGAGAGAGGGCAGGTGGGTGGGGGAGGGGTGGGGAAGGGGTACACGGTATAAAACACATTGACACAACTAGGAATTTCAGGAAAGAAGTTGGAGATTGAAAGAGGTGGATGTGGGGTGTTAGTTAATTTATTAACTGATTTATTTATTGTTTCCAATTTGTCTTTTTAAAGCGCATACATTTGCCTGAACCAACTGCAGGAAAACCCTCTTAGGAATCCCTTGGATGACGTCGGAATACTTGTACATTATCTAATATATAAAGACGAAAGTTTGTTTGGTCGTTTATGCATTCGGACCATTCGGACCATGCGACCGAACTTTGTATGGCCTCCTCTTTCATCCTGAGGAAAAAATAAAATCTTCCGCCATCCCAAACCTTGATATTTTCTACCCCCGTTAATACACCCTAAATCCACCTTATTCAAATTCTGTTTTCTTTCCTGAAAGCCCTTGTCGTGTCAATCTTGTTTATCCTGTGTACCCCACCCCAGACCTCTCCCTTCCACAGATCTCATGATGTCCTTGTTCTCTACTGTTGTTGTGCTTCCCTCTCTCTCCCCCATTCTTGTCTTCCTCGACGTTGTATACAAAAAAGAAGAGGAAGTTCGAGGGTTACGTTTGGATAAAAAAATTAATTAACCCCAAATAAAAGCAGATAATTTTCCTTCGGGCCCCAATCAGGTCCTGTGCTTATACACTGCCTGGGTTTTCTTCCCAGGAGCGATCGAGTAGTATGTATTGTGAAGGTCGTATGTTGAGGTTGTATGTAGTGATTTGTTGTCAACAACACATTTAATTATTACAGTGTTTATGTGTGCACCTGTCATTAAAAAGTTTCCTTTACTCAGGTTTATTATAACAACTCCGTATTCAGGCCTCGAGTGAGTATGTTCTTATACACTGCCTGGTTTATTTTTGGGAGCGATCGGGTAATATGTATTGTGAAGATCATATGTTGAGGTTGTAGTGATTTGGTGTCAACAACACATTTAATTATTACAGTGTTTATGTGTGCACCTGTCATTAAAAAGTTTCCTTTACTCAGGTTTATTATAACAACTCCGTATTCAGGCCTCGAGTGAGTATGTTCTTATACACTGCCTGGTTTATTTTTGGGAGCGATCGGGTAATATGTATTGTGAAGATCATATGTTGAGGTTGTAGTGATTTGGTGTCAACAACACATTTAATTATCATAGTTTTACACATGCGGCTGTTACTAAAAATAAAAAAATTAAAAAGATTGCATTACACAGGTTTGCTATAACACCCCCTCCGGGTCCAGGCCTCAAGTGAGTATGTGCTTATACACTGCCTGGGTTTTTCCCAAGAGTAACAATCAAGTAACATGTTTTGTGATTGTCATGCAGGACATATTTAAGTACATATTTCATTGAATTTCCCTGGGCGACCCAACGTGCTTCAGTTAGTTCCAGATATTTTGAATAAACTTGCACCGTTTGGCTTCTCTCTTCTCCAACCACCAGGCAAGCAAGACCACAGTACTTTTCATTCATACGAGCATATACCCGTCACTGACTTGTCTCGCCTGTTCTGTTTCTTGTTGGAAATTCAATGGAGTCTATTTTAAAAGTAAATTGCCATTTTGCTGCAGTGCCAGCTGGGAGTAATGCATCTCAAGGCATAGCGTCCTTCGCTTGAGGACATAAAGCCAGGTTTGCTGCTGCTTCTTTTGCTTTTTGAATGAGAGTTACCTTTAAATAACAGGTGTTGTTCACACACTGCACAATGACTTGTACAATCATAAGAAATCTTACAAAAAGCAAATGATATGGAAAAAACACTTGTGATGAGTTCCCTTGTGATGCATTTTAGCAGCGAAGCAAAAGGGAAAGATCAAGGTAATAAAATAATCGTTCAATAAAGAAAAATGAGACTGGAAAATACTTCAAATTCCAACATTGTCCTTGATAAGAGACGATGTATATATTGTGTATATACATATATATGATAGCATATACCAATACACGTTCGCCTCACTTTTTTTTCGATCTGATCAAAGATGGTCGATTGACATGAACCTTTAACTTTACTGAGCCTTTAACTCCGTACAACAAAATTACTAAAACCACGGGGGCCATGACATGTTATGTCTTTTTCTTCTTGTTGCATCATCTCATGAGTCTGCAGGTGAGTCCTTTTTGTTGGCACTATTTCATGAACAAAGTGATTGGACAAACAAAAATGGCTGGACTGCACATTGATGATGTCATCATGCAGTGGTTGTGCACCTTACTGTTCGGTTATTGAAAAGTTTATTGAAATAGACTTTAAGATTTTTAAATTTGGTGCCATTCAAAAATTCCTTAACACATTTTTCCCCAGGATTTTACACCCTTCACCCACCCCTCACACCCAGTCCCCTCACACCACCACGCCCTCACACTACCACCCCTCACCCAGCTTCACCTCACACCACCATGCCTCACCCACTCTCCCACCCCTGCTCATCTCTACACTACCACCACTCACACCACCACCCCTCACAACACCACTCCTCATACCACCACTCCTCATACCACCACTCCTCATACCACCACCCCTCGCCCCTGGTCCCCTCGCACCACCACTCCTCACCCACTCCATCACCTTTTCTCACCTCACACCACCACCCCTCACCCCTGCTCACCTCACACCACCACCCCTCACCCCTGCTCACCTCACACCACCACCCCTCAACCACTCCGTCACCCCTGTTCACCTCACACCACCACCCCTCACCCCTGCTCACCTCACACCACCACCCCTCACCCCTGCTCACCTCACACCACCACCCCTCACCCACTCCGTCACCCCTGCTCACCTCACACCACCAACCCTCACCCCTGCTCACCTCACACCACCACCCCTCCCCTACACCCTCACCCCTACTCTCCTCCCACCACCACTCCTCACACTACCACCCCTCGCACCACCACCCCTCGCACTACCACCCCTCGCACCACCACCCCTCACAGCACCACCCTTCAGCAGACTCAGTGGTGTAATGGTTTGAGCAGACGCTTTGAATCTGGGAGGTCGGTGGTTCGACCTCTGGCCGAGTCATACCAAAGACTTTTCAAAATGGTACGTGCTGCTTACTTGCTTGATACTCAGCATTTAAAAAGGATAGAGCACGGACAAACAACTATAGGTTCGGAATAAGATGGTTGGTTGGTAATAATATGTCATCAGGACAGCTGTTCACCACCATCTCAACTCGTCCCCAATCTAAAACCATGATCTTTTATACTCTCACTAACCCGATCCAAATCTCTTCTCCGTCCAGTTTCCCCTCCTTGGAGTTTTCTTGGCCACTCCAAGCGTTCTCTATGTCCAAAATTTGGTGGAGAAGTTGGATGGGGGACAAGAACGAAATTATTAAATTTGGGTGAAGATCCGAATCCAGATTTGGATCAGATAATTTTAAAAGTGATTCTTCACCATATAGTAATAGGGCCAAAATGGATACATAGCAGGATATCTCAAAAAGTTATGGACAGATTTGGACGAACCTTGGTAGAGAGGTTGGTGTCTGACAAGGAAGGATCGATTCGATTTTGGTGAAGATCTGACTATCGATTCGGATAGGATAAATTTTTTTAAAGCGATTTTTCACCACTCAGGGATTGGGCCATTCTTAAGCTCAGAATAATATCCTGAGCTTCACCAAAACCTAATCAATTCTTCCTTATCCCAAGGGCAATCATCCCACCAACTTTCATCCAAATCCGTGCAGAACTTTTCCAGATATCTTGTTCACAAACACACGAACACACACACACACACCCACGGACACGAGTGAATGCATTACTCCCTGGGGGGAGTAATTAAATATATCCATTTATATAATTTCATGTAAAATGCATAAATAATTGTTTTGAAGTTTATAAATACTGTATTTCAATAATAAACAAAACTTTATTTACATAAATATGTTATGAAATTTTAATTATTACACTGTATATGCGTAAATAAAATAATTAAATATATCTAGAAATTAAATCGGAATAAATAGCCCCGAGTGGGCTGACGGTCATCTCTTGAGGTTGAAGTCTAGACCTCTCTTGATTTTGGGGGCTCCCCTGGGAGACCCCTGATCCAAACTCGAAACATCTAAGAAGGAACGATCCTGCTCTGAAGTTTGGGGAATAACCCGACCTGGGAGCCCGCGTGATCCAAAATCGAAAATTCGAAGCATGAGAGATTTCAAGTTTCAGAACAATCATCCAGGTGATAAAGGAGGAGTAGCAAAAATAGCATAAAGTTAACGGACAGATGGACAGACAGACATCTGGACAACACGACCCATTTTATAAGTTAATCTCTGAGTTTCAAGACAGAGATGACCTAATAAATTGAACATGTTCATAAATAAAATCATTAACATTGGGTTGGCCAGCTATTGGTGTTCCCATCTGAACCCCTGACATCTGATGCAGGAAAACCAAAGGTGAAATCCCATATACCAGATGTGCTTGTTCATCATCTACGAATGTCATCATAACACTTTTTTGTATATGAAGTAGAGGCTCGTATGGGAACTAGCACATATAACAAAGGGAGCGGGAAACAAGAGGAGGCGAGAGAGGGATGCACAACAACAGCAGCGAACAGGGACATCAGGAGATCTGTGATTTACATGGGACATGGGATAAACACGATGGACACCACAGGGGCTTTCAGGAAAGAAAACAGGGAATTTGAAGGAGTTATATTTGGGCTGTATTAACGGGGGTAGAAAAGATCAAGGTTTTGGATGGGGAAGAGATAAGAGATGGTGGTGAACAGCTCATTTAAGATTGGACCTGGAGGGAGGAGTGGGATTTAAGAGAGAGTGGGAGTTTCTTCCAGAGGCGGAGAAATGAGGAATGAAGGGGTGAAGGTGAGCAGAGAGTCTTGATTTTGGCAGTTTCACCGGAAGAGGGTTGCTGACAGATCTTGTGCTTCCTGAAGGAATATTTGGGGAACAGAGCACAGACAAAGCATGGGGAGCTAGGCCGGAGAGGAGTCGGTAGAAGACAGAAAGACCACCAACCTGCCTCTGGTGAAAGAGTGAAAGGCCCTCAGAATGAGCTTCATCGCGAGAGATTCCAATGATTCTAAAAGCTTTGGTTTCTACAGTGTGAAGCCGAGCTAGGTGTGAGGCAGGAGCACCAGCCCAGAGGGGAGAACAGTACTCCATCAAGCTGCAGATGAAAGCGTTGTAAGTTGTTCAGAACTCAGTAGTGCCAAGGATGGGCTTCGCACAATGGATGATGCCCAGTTGGTGAATGCCTTTGGAGGCCAGCTTGGTAATTATTTTTTTTTTTTTTTGGGTATACTGAATCGAGGCTCGTGAAAGAGCTAACATTTACTTCACAAACAAATCAACCAGACAAACAAAATATACAAAAAGAGGGAGCGGAAAACAAGATGGGGAGAGAAGGGGAAGCACACAAACACAACATTTGAGAGCAGGGAGATGTGTGGAAGGGAGAGGGCTTGGGGGGAGGAGGCGTGGGAAAGGGGGGGGGGGGGGAGGGAGAAGTATAAAACACAAGGACACCAAGGACTTCCAGGACAGAAGTTGGTTTTTCAAAAAAGTGGAATTGGGGTGAAATTAGCGGGGGTAGAAAAGATCAAGGTTTTGGATGGGGGAAGATAAGAGATGGTGGTGAACAGCTGTTTTAAAGACCTGGAGGGTGGAGTGGGATTGAAGGGAGTGTGGGAGTTTGTTCCAGAGGCGGGAGAAAAGAGGAATGAAAGAGTGAAGGTGAGCAGAGAGTCTTGATTTTGGCAGTTTGACCATAAGAGGGTTGCAGGCAGATCTTGTGCGACCTGTAGGAATATTTGCGGGATAGAGCCCAGAGAGAGCTGGGGGGGGCAAGGCCAGAGAGGAGTCGGTAGAAGACGGAAAGACCACCAACCTGCCTGCGGTGAATGAGTGAGAGGCCCTTGGAGTTAGCTTCATCGCGGGAGATTCCAATGATTCTGAATGCTTTGGTTTCAACAGCGTGAAGACGAGCTAGGTGTGAGGCAGGAGCACCAGCCCAGAGGGGAGAGCAGTATTCCATAGAGCTGCAGATGAAAGCCTTGTATGTGGTGAGGAGCTCAGGTGTGCCAAGGAAGGACTTCGCACGACGGAGGATGCCCAGTCGGCGACTGGCTTTGGAGGCCAGATTTGAAATGTGGTTTTCCCAGGAAAGATCATGGCAGATAGTGAGACCCAAAAGCTTGAGTGACAGAACTTCTTGGTGAGGATTATTCAGAAAGTGGATGGGAGGGTTGTTCAGTCGGTCTTTTCGGAGAGACATCGTAAGAGTGTGAGATTTGTCAGGCTTTCCCAGATGTGGCTTTCCCAGAAAAGATCATGTAAGATAGTGAGACACATGGCCTTTGTTATAGAACTTCTTTGAGAGGATTACTTGAGAAAGTAGATGGGAGGATTTTCCTGCTGGTTTTTTTGGATTGACATAGTGAGAGCCTGAGATTTGTGAGGATTGAAAGACATGTTCCACTTGTTTGACGAGTTTGTGATTTTATCCAGGTCTGCAGAGAGTGAAAAGGCTGCTGTTTGCTGATCTGAGGGCTAAGAGATGGTATGACAGAGGGTGGCATCATCAACAAAAAGATAGAGGATTTTCCAGAGAGTCAGAGAGATCATTGATAAAGACCAGAGAAAGCACAGGGCCCAGAACACTGCCTTGGGAAACTCCAGCCTGACCAGGAAGGGGAGATGAGAGAAATCCATTCAGGGCCACACGTTGACTACGACCAGAGAGGAAGTCCGCAAGCCATGCGTGGAAATTTCCATGGATACCATAGGAGGAGAGTTTGGTGAGCAGAGCGGGGTGCCAGACCGTATCGAAGGCACGTGATATGTCGAGGGAGACAGCTCTGATTTCCTGTTTGGTGTTGAGGACCTCCATCCATTGTTGGAAAAGCAAAAGCAGCATGTCCAGAGTTGAGTGACCTGGTCTGACTCCAAATTGATGATCTGAGATCAAGCCATCAGATAAGAAAGAAACACATGTAAAAAGACAGTGATGTTTCCTTTTGTCCTTATCTTGAATGTGAATTATGTGCACTTTCTTCCATAAGCCTGGAGGTCAATGTAAAATATAAAAAACTCGTTGCAAAATGAGCAAAATGAATGAATGAATGAATGATCGTTTTAAGGCCATTTTCCCCGCTAGAGCGGGGGTTAGCCTTGCGGGCCCCATGAGCTCACGGTTACCTGTTTGAGGCACTGTGTTTATGGCCGGATGCCCTTCCTGACGCCAACTGAGATGGCGAATCGATACATAGCAGGGTATGTGACCTATGAGCATAAAACAATAACTAATGTAATAACAGTCGAATTGTTTATAAAGAAACTAGAGAGGTAAACCGAGATGTGAAATCGAGGGATACAGATGTATACATGGAATAGGCAGATTAATATTTATGGCTGTGTTTGCATTTCAGGTTATGGTGCAGCATATCAGATTTCATCACATTGGTTCTTTTTTATGTTACAAAAGTCATAAATAAGATGAACTGGTGGTTATGCTATTTCTGTAATGGCTTATTTCACCTACAATCTACTGGATGTCGATATAACATGATGTGAATGAGCTGTCTGAGTTGGTTGCTTGAACTCTTCCAGCACGCTTGCTTTTCAGGGTGTTTTGCAACACTTGAACAGGGGACAGGGAGAACACGAGTGCCGAGATTTGATTGGCACATCCATTTTTTATTAAATGACTGAATCTTGAACATGATTGTTTCTTGTATTGTATTGCATTAACAGAAAGTGCTGCACACCAACATAAAGTCATAAAGTGTAGCATTATATGTCCCCTCAAGCTATCCTGGAAGGAGGATGTTCTGCATTCTGGAAATAACCACCTTTAGAGGCCATTTTTCCCCGCAAGCGGGGGTTGGCCTTTTTCGGGGACCGTGGTTGTTGTTGTTTTTTTGGTCCCCTTTTTGAAGCAATGTTTTACGGCCGGATGCCCTTCCTGCCGCCAACCCTTTTTGTCGCCTTTTTACGACAAACAGGGAATTACCAGTGAACTGGTACTCAATTTGCCGACCTCGGAAGGATGAACAGGCTGAGTCAACCCCCCTGGTGTTAATTCAGCGATCGACCGGGATTCGAACCCAGGATCCTAGGATCCTAAGCTGGCACCCTAGCCGCTAGCCCAACACCAGGTTCTGCATTCTGGAAGAATGAGATAATCAAAGTTGTCTATCGTTTGTTTTCTACTTTAGGTTGTCTCATCTCGATTCTCGAATGGATGAACTTGCAAAATGGGTCGTGATGTCCGGATGTCTGTCCATCCGTCCGTTAACTTTTTTTTCTATTTTCGGTACTCCTCCCTTGTCACCCAGCTGATTGTACTAAAACTTGACACGTGAATACCAGACAGTGGCCCACACAATAGTAGCAACCCTCACTCCCTCAGTCCCTTCAATCCCACTCCTCCCTCCAGGTCTTTAAAACAGCTGTTCACCACCATCTCTTATCTTCCCCCATCCAAAACCTTGATCTTTTCTACCCCCGCTAATTCACCCCAGATCCACCTTGTTTGAAATTCCAACTTCTTTCCTGGAAGTCCTGGCAGTGTCCATATGTTTTATACCTCTCCCACCACCCCCTTCCCATGCCCCCCCCCCCCCCCCCCAAAGCCCTCGCCCTCTCTCAGATCTCTCGATGTCTCCATGTCTCTCGGTCCCTGCTCTCAAATGTTGTGTTTGTGTCCTTCCCCCTCTCTCCCCATCTTGTCTACCGCTCCCGATGTTATATGTTTTATGTGTCGGTTTGTCTTTCTGTGTGATTAATGTTCGCTCTTTCACGAGCCTCGATCTTGTATACCAAAAAAAAAAAAAAAAAAAAAAAAAAAAAAAAAAACCTGCACTCATCGTCTCACCTTGTGCGTTCTTTCTGAACAAAAATACCATCGATAACTCAACACGCTACTATGTTGCCCACTGATGTTATGGCCTTTATACCCGTATCCGTATGCACTCTATAATGTCACATAGTTTCTTGGCATGGGTTATGAACATCATAAATGTAAGTATTCACTCACATCGGGTCATAGATCAAATATTTTAAGTTTCAGATTTTTGGATAAGGATTTCAATTCGACCAATTATGGCTGGAATACCACTTCACCGATGACATCATCGTTAACACCCTATATACCGCATGGGGAGTTGATGACATATGCCAAGTATAAATTCTTTCTGAGAAAATGATGTCCAATTTTTTTTCCCTTTAATCCAATATGGCTGTCATACTACAGTGCATTCAGAAAGTATTCAGACCCCTTCACTTTTTCACATTTTGTTATGTTGCAGCCTTATGCTGAAATCGTTTAAATTCATTTTTTCCCTCATCAATCTACACTCAATACCCCATAATGACAAAGAGGAAACAGGATTTTAGAAAGTTTTGCAAATTTATTAAAAAGAAAAAACTGAAATATCACATTGACATAAGTATTCATACCCTTTGCTATGACACTTATAAAATGGTGCCTCCCATTTCTCTTGACCATCTTTGAGATGTTTCTACACCTTGATTGGAGTCCACCTGTGGTAAATTCAATTGATTGGACATGATTTGGAAAGGCACACACCTGTCTATACAAGGTCTCACAGCTGACAATGCATATCAGAGCAAAAACCAAGCCATGAGGTCGAAGGAACTGCCTGCAGAGCTTAGAGACAGGATTGTGTCGAGGCACAGATCTGGGGAAGCCTACAAAAAAATCTCTGCTGCATTGCAGGTTCCCAAGAGCACAGTGGCCTCCATAATTCTTAAATGGAAGAAGTTTGGAACAACCAGGACTCTTCCTAGAGCTGGCCGCCCGGCCAAACTGAGAAATCGGGGGAGAAGGGTCTTGGTAAGAGAGGTGACCAAGAACCCGATGGTCACTCTGGCTGAGCTCCAGAGATCCTGTGTGGAGATGGGAGAAACTTCCAGAAGGACAACCATCACTGCAACACTCCACCGATCTGGGCTTTATGGCAGAGTGGTCAGGCGGAAGCCTTTCCTCAGTGAAAGACACATGAAAGCCCGCTTGGAGTTTGCAAAAAAGCACCTAAAGGACTCTCAGACTGTGAGAAACAAGATTCTGTGGTCTGATGAAACCAAGATGGAACTCTGACTTATGTCAGTGATATTTCAGTTTTTTGTTTTTAATAAATCTGCAAAACTTTCTAAAATCCTGTTTTCTCTTTGTCATTATGGGGTATTGAGTGTAGATTGATGAGGGAAAAAATGAATTTAAACGATTTCAGCATGAGGCTGCAACATAACAAAATGTGAAAAAAGTGAAGGGGTCTGAATACTTTCTCAATGCACTGTATGTGACCTATGACATTAGAGTAAGCAAGAAAATATTCTCCATGGGGAGTCCCTCTTATGTTTAAAGTTTCGCATTGATCGGACAAGCAGTTGCAGAGAAACCACTTTTAAAGCGAATATATATATACACGTGGACACATACGATACACACACAGACACACGGGCATTACAATCGTCTCGGATTCCTTTTGGGGTGAGCCGAACAAAATATCTTGTCTTAGTGGCTTTGAGTACAGATGACAGAGGAAGGAAAGAGAAAAAGCAAATGAGTGGGGTGCAACTCACTTTTGTCTCTTTTTTTTTCTTCTTTTTTTCTTTTTGGTGTCGGTCAGTTCGGTTATGGGGAAGGACAAGCATCACGAAACGGGCATGACTCCACTTTCTGTCTTCTGTTATCACTTTCATCAAATGCCTGGAAAGCTGCATTTTGTAAGGAAAAAGGCCAATTTCTTTCTCCAGTATTCATCACACTTATATGCGACCGATTCCTGTCTCAGCTGAGAGTCGTCTTGTTGATTTGCATGGATTCCTGTCCATGCGTCGCCGTACAGCTTCAATAGTCTCGGGACACTAAGACTAACATGCCGTACTGAACAGCCTTTATTCGGATTGTGTAACGAGCCAGTATCTTTCATTTTTCGCACTAATGCCCCTTTTTTTAAAGTATGGCAGAGCACGAGAGTTGGCACACAGTTAGAGTATGCCATAAGGAAGATATTTAGCTATAGGGCCATCGCAGATTTCTCCTTTTTTGAAAAATGGCCGCCATTGTTGTCACAGGACAAATTTGCGATGGTCCTATAGCCAAATATCTTCCTTATGGCATACTCTAACTGTGTGCCAACTCTCGTGCTGGTATCATCAAAGGCACAATTCTCCCAAATATTTCACCTATCTGCCGTACAATTTTGGTAGCAGGTAAACGAGATATTGGGAATCTTCTCTGAAATTCTCTCTGCATTCTCTTCGGTGACTTTGTTTCAATGTACATGTCGTTAATAAATATGTTACTTGATACTAAATTGCTCCATTCTTTTTAAGGGATGAGTTGCTGTAAAAAAAAAACCCAAAAATTTGTGCTACTGGCAATTTAAGGAAATTTCAAATTTATTCACAACCACATTACTAAGAAATTCTCAGCATGATCAAATGCTGCCCTTTTTCAGGATTTAAGCTGGACAAAAATACCAGCCTGATGTGAATCAACAATTCTGGAGAGAACATGAGGGTTGGCATGGAACCAAAAATGGACGCAGGGCGGAAGAGGACAAATCCAACTTGGAGAACATGAGAATTGGCATGGAGATGGGATAGGCAGAGACGAAGAATGGAATGGACAGGCTGGGGGCTGGACAGGTCGAGGCGAAGTCTGGGCTGGTGGACCATGGTGGGAAACTGGACACGGTACGGGCAGAGCTGGGCAAGGTGAAGGTGGATTTGGCGAGTGTACGTTACAAGGTGGTGAGCGGTCAGGCTACATTATAATGGGAGATAAATGGGTTGAAAGGAAGAGTAGCCGGGTTAACATTAGGGGTAAAATAACTTGAGGATGAACAGGGAGAACTAAGAAAGGAGATTAAAACGAATACGGGAGCAATAGAGGAGTTCAAATAGCATAGAATGAAATATAGGGAGAGATAATTATGATGGAGTGTATACAGCGACATGATGTGTTGACAGCAAAAATAACGGAGATGGGGCAGATGATCGAGGAAAGAGCACAGGAAATAGATAAGCAGATGGAAGAGGAGAAAGTGACAGTAGAAGAATTGGCGAGAGCAAAGCTGGAGATACAAGGAATTAAAGGGAAGAGTAGAGCAGACGGAGAAAGAGGGGAGAAAAACCACAGAGGAAATAAAAATAATAAATGAGGAGGGTGTAGCAGTTACCTTATTGGGACATAATCCACGGGCCAGTGGGGCTTTTGATTGTGTGGGCGTGACGTACGCGCGGTTGTTGAAGCCACGCCCTCCGAAGAGGGTGTTGGCGCTATAAAAGCTGTATGAGTTCCGTTCCCGTGAGGATTTCTGTGGAATAAAGGAGCTTTGAACACCTACGAAATGGCCTTGTCTTCTCGTCATCCGCAACTCCTAAACTCGTGACCCCGGCTGCTCCCGAACGGATTCGTGGGCTTCAAACGAACATGGCAAGCGCAGTTTCGATCGACCTGCCGGAGTTTTGCGAACGTTTTCAGGGGCTTCCAACGAGCATGGCGACACCTACATTGGTGACCCCGGCTGCTCCCGAACGTATTCGGGGGCTTCAAACGAACGTGGCAAACGCAGTTTCGATCGAACTGCCAGAGTTTTGGGAACGACGGGCGGCCATTTGGTTCGCGCACTGTGCTCGGTTCCTCCTCTGCGACCAGAGGGGTGAGCCTGCTCCAGGATCCTCCGAAGGGACACAGTTACTAGACGTTGGTGGCACTGCTGCTCGTACCCTTCGCGCACACAGGCCGAGTACTGCTGCTCGTAGCCTTTGCGCGCTACGGCCAAGCACCTCCTCTGCGCCCAGAGGGGTGCGCCTTCTCCAGGATCCTCCGATGGGACGCGGGTAGCACTGCTGCCCATAGTCTTCGCGCGCACTGTGCTCGGCTCCTCCTCTGCGACCAGTGGTGAGCTTTCCCCAGGATCCTCCGAAGGGATGCGGGGAGCACTGCTGCCCATGGCCTTCGCGTGCACCGCGCTCCGCTCCTCCTCTGTGACCAGAGTGGTGAACTTTCCCCAGGATCCTCCGATGGGACGCGGGTAGCACGGCTGCTCGTCACCTTCGCACGCACTGACCCAGGCAGCATGGCTGCTCGTCACCTTCGCGCAACTACATACTACAACTACAACTCGCGAAAACTCTACAACTACAGCTGCAACTCGTGCAACTACTACTCCTACTCTGCAACCTCGGGAGGCCCGCGAGGAACCTCAGCAGCCTCCCCCGAGGCCTTGACCAGCCCCCTCGGTTGGCTCAACCCCACGGCGGGGCCGTCCCCCGTGCGGGTGCATTCTTGGGGGGCGCATGTAGCGGTTACCTTTATGGGACATAATCCACGTGCACGGGCCAGTGGGGCTTTTGATTGTGTGGGCGTGACGTACGCGCAGTTGTTGAAGCCACGCCCTCCGAAGAGGGTGTTGGCGCTATAAAAGCTGTATGAGTTCCGTTCGCGTGAGGATTTCTGTGGAATAAAGGAGCTTTGAACACCTACGAAATGGCCTCGTCTTCTCGTCATCTGCAACTCCTAAAAGGGAGAAAAAAATAAAGAGGAAATGGTGGAGAAAGTAAAGAGGGCAAAGGAGGAATTATTGGAATGTCTGGAAACATTGCATAACGATCGGTTTAATGCATTGCAGGTACAGGGAGAGAGGACACAGACCATCGAGTTGAACGAGGGTGAAGCAGTTCCAGACAAGGTGAGGTGTGAGAGGGACAGAATGGATGGGGCGATTCGTGGGTTCCTGAGTTGTGTTGGTTGAGTGAGTGAAACGGATTGTGTTGCAGGTGCAATGGGAGTGGAGAGTGTGGGACGAGCGCTGACTCAGACAGGAGCGGCAGCTAGCTGGACTCACGGGGGAGGTCAGCCCCTCACTTGTGAACAATTCAGGGGGCTAAATGGGTCCAGTTCCGCGACGGCCTCACCAGGGCCGGAATTTAGAACCCAAACCCTGGGAGTTCGAACGATGCCTCTAGTACATCTAGTGTGTGAGTGTAAAATCAATCTGGGACAGGGCGTTTTCCCGGTGGGGTTGGAAAAGCTGCCTTTGGGGGCATGAGCACAGATTACAAAGTGGAGACGGAGGCTCCAGAGTCTGTGAGCACTCCCCTGGGTGCTGAGGCAATAATCCTCGCACAATGGTGGGCTCACTCAGCCTGCCCGATGGCTCCCTTGAAGCGAGAGGGAGGAACCTGATGAGAGAAGGTGAAAAACCCTACCATGAAGCATGGTGGTGGCAGCATCATGCCATGAGGATGCTTTTCAGCAGCAGGGACTGGGAGACTTGTTAGGATAAAGGGAACAAAGAATGGAGCCAAACACAGGCAAATCCTGGAGGAGAACCTGCTTCAGAGTGCAAAAGACTTTGGACTGTGGCGAAGATTTACATTCCAACAGAGCTGGGACGAGAGCATACAGCATACCCCAAGCATACAGCCAAAGCAACACTGGAATGGCTTCAGAACAAGAATGTGAAAGTCTTTGAGAGGCCCAGCCAAAGCCCAGACTTGAATGTCATTGAGAATCTGTGGAAAGACCTGAAGATTTCTGTTCACCGATGCTTCCCATCCAACTTGACAGAGCTTTAGCAAATATACAAGGAAGAATGGGAGAAACTCCCCAAATCCAGATGTGCAAAGCTGATACAGACATACCCAAGGAGACTCGATGCTGTAATCACTGCCAAAGGCGCTTCTACTAAGTATTGACTCAGGGGGTTGAATACTTATGTAAATTCGATATTTCTGTATTTCATTTTTAATTATTTTGTAGCATTCTAAAACAAAACTTCCACTTTGAGACTATGGACTAGACTCGCCAGCACCGATGCTTTTCTCTGAGACTGGCCAGAGAGATGTTGACCTTCACAAGCACGTGATCAGATGAGCCAATTGGGGGAGAGGACGAGAAAGATAAAGTGGCAGCGAAGTTGGTCATCACAAAATTCAGAAGGGAAGATTTGCCATTGGGAAAGATCCGGATGGGAAAATTCACGGATTTTAGTCAGTCACATGGAGTCACAGAAGTCCTTTGCAGAAGTGTCATGGCTGGTGAGAAAGGGTACCAACACCCATCCAATTGGCATGGTGACAATTTAAATCACAATATATGAGGAAGAGAGAGAGTTGGGATGAGTGGGTAAAAATTGGTCCATGTCAGCTGAGACCTTCAAACAAATAATTTGCTCTTGAAGTGATTTTGGGTTAATTAGGCAAATTGACATACATATGTAAAAGGTTTTGAATACATGTGTAACTGAGAATTATCTGATTTTTCTCTTTTAGTCTAACTTATTCACGTTTTATCTGAATTTTTTTTAGCTTTACCACTTAGGAGTAGTTTGTGACGACTCTATATATTAAGTTTGATTTGAAAGCACATGAAATAAGCTCAGGTGGCATCAACATTTGAAAACTTTAGAGGGGGGTTTTTGTAAGGAGGCAGTGGCCTCCAATACTTTTGTAGGCCACTGTATCCTGACTATAATTCATGGATCAGTGTTTGTGTGTGTTTGTTTGTGTGTTTGTCGTGCTACTCCGCCTGCAGTGCCGGCCCGATTACATCCAGACTTGCTACGTAGGATCAGCATGACCCCAATTCGTGCATATTAGGGGTTTATTTGTTTTTTTTAGCTCACCTGGACTTTAGTCCAGTGAGCTTATGCGATCGAGCAGTGTCCGTAGGTAAGTCAGGCAGTCAGGCAGTCAGTGGGTGAGTGAGTCTGTAAACACTTCAGTCATTATCGCTTGAACCAAGCACACGATTTTGATGAAACTTGGCCACAAGCTTCATATCTGATGCATAACGAAGGTGAATTGACCGAATCAAAATCTGCGCTAATTGAAGGGGTTTACGGGGGAGTGGGGGGTGGGGGGGGAGGGGAGTTGGTATTGTCTGCTCGGTGGGATCCCACTCACTAATAAATAAACTGCACCTTTTCACAGGTCTTCGCATTTTTTTGCCCAAACCCTGTGCATGTATGTATTGTATATATGTATATATTTATATGTATGCCTCATTATACCTTTTTGTGCATGTCTTGGACTGTTGTGTCTTGGTTCGTGGAACTTCTTGAACACCCCATGTACCAATTAATGTCCTTTCATGCAATCCTGAAGTACCCGTTGATTTCTGGGTAAAATTGTAACGAACTGCAATTTCATCAAGCATGATAAGAGCCTCCTCAATGCAACAAAAAGGTTTGCATTTTTCATTTCGTTAACCTCGAGTTATCAACAAGGACGAGGGATGTGTAATTACAAACATTCACGAAACCCAACCCACTCAGACCACTCGATTCCTACCATGTTGCTCAGCACATCCCCAGCCTCTACCCTCAGCACATCCATTCATGGAAGGGTCATGCCAAGATGTGTGTTACACAGGATGTTTCAAAATTGTGGCATCATCAGGATATTTATTGTACAATTTTATTACAACAATTGATCAAATTGTGAGCCACTGATATAGTGACATGCAGACACATATCAATTCTTGTACGGAGGTTTCTTTTAACGTTTCGTCACATTGACATCGATTTTAGCACATTCTTCTCTGATTTCATTCGTTGGAACTTCAATAGTATGTGGTCTCATGGTATAAACCACCGATTTCAGGTGTCCCCAAATATAATAAATAAATAAAAACTCATGTGGCGTTAAATGTTGACTACCCGGGGCGGCATTGTATTGGTCCACGGTGTGATCCTGTCCACCTCAAAGGCATCCTCTCCAAAAAATATATAATATTCCCTAATATTCGGGACTTTTGGAACGTCCTGTATTATAATAGCTCATTAACATCAATGTTTAGTATTGCTGTTTGATGGCATGATGTGGCCATGGCCAGGCCAGGACAACCAAAAAATGAGAAAATTAAAATTGTGAAAAGGAAGAAAAGAGAAGGTGATAGTAGAGTTCTCACATCCACAAATTATGACAACTAGTGGGGTCACCCGTGGGAATCCCACGGGCATGGAGGTGTATCGTTGCGATCGGTGCAGCCGTTTTTGCGGTACCCGGGACAATAACGTTAGGCGGGAGTCCAAACCTGAAAATGCTGGAGACCAAAGCTGAAATTGGAAAAAAAACAAGATATCCTATTTTACACCAGGGGGTCCCAGGAATACCCACCCAAAATTTCGTTGCGATCGGTGCAGCCGTTTTTGCGGTACCCGGGACAATAACGTTAGGCGGGAGTCCAAACCTGAAAATGCTGGAGACCAAAGCTGAAATTGGAAAAAACAATATAGCCTATTTTACTCCAGGGGGTCCCAGGAATACCCACCCAAAATTTCTTTGCGATCGGTTCAGCCGTTTTTGCGATACCTGAGAACGGACGGACGGACGGACATTTGGTGAATTATAGTAAGATAAAGATGGTTGAGTTGGTGTAGTGTATAATGGTTGGAGATAAAGGAAAAGGGAAATGAGGCTGGGAGGAAGTAGTGATACCAGGGGTATTTAAATACATACTTCGTCGTACAAGACATATCGATGCTTACTTATTGTTCAATATGTGAGTATTTATAATTACTACAAACAATATAAGAATGTATTTCATTATATATCGCCCATTGTAGTTTACTTTTGGTGTTTGTTGAAATATTGTGATTATCTCCTCCATGTAACTTCTTGTAATCCCCAGTCGAAAGAGGGAAAGAAAGAAGCAAAGTTCTGGCATATTTCATGTGTACAATGAATAGAATGCCCATAAAGTTTGAAAGCTCAACAGAATTGGCTTGATTTCAAATGTTTGCAAGGTTGTTGTTCTTCCATTCCATTCGAACAAAATTAAAAGCCTTCTTCCCATGAGCTTTGACATATAAACAGTGACAATAGATCAAAACCCGAAACCATTTTCCAGCACCTTTCCTCCCCTCTCCCCTCCCTCCTCTCCTCTACAAATACTCCTCATCCACCGCTTTCGGTCCCCTGTATCTAGTTCTTCCCAAAAAGCCCAGGCTCTCCAGACAGGCAGCATGTCTGTGTTTGGAAACTTGGTCTCACAAGCAAAGAAGCACCATAATGTAAGTACGGAAAGGATTCGGAGAATCTGTGATGATATTTAATGGACGACATTTTAAGATATAATGTATTTGGTTGTTGACCTGTTCGTGGCCTATTGCCACCTGAACCCTTGGCTCAGGATGTATACAATCCAGATTCAAATATCATCTGTTTGTCCATTGTCTGCTAATTTCCTTGTCATTCATGTGAAAGTACACTGATGTCTTCCCATGTCCTACATGTGATGTATGTACAAGCTTCTAAATGAGCCTGAGATCACTGTAAAATAACTGAAACAATCCTACCAAATATGTACAGGGAGAAGATGAAAACCGACATGAGCCTTCAAGAGCAAAACTAGTTCTTCATTCTACAAAATATCACACTCTCCTGCAAAAAATTTAACTTTAAAAATGTGATTATGTCATGTAGAGTATGTTTTGTTGAAGATGTTGATGTACACGATACATAGGTTCTTCAAGGAAAGATTAAAATCCATAGCGCATGGCTATTTTGTGAAGCGAACACCTGGATTTTGCAGTCAGTTTCGTTTCGCTAACGATAAAATGATCTGCATCACAGTTTGGGTTCCAACATACTGGCTATCAATGTGTATTTGTAGTCGAAATGTTCAACGGTTTTTGAAATATCTTGTGCACAAGCCAAGTTACTAAGATGGTTGCCATGGCAACATAATAAAGCCAATCACAGCCATTATCTAATCAGGTGAGATAATGTCATGAGGAATAGATATCTGCAATATGAAAGCTAAATGTTCAACGGTTTTTTTAAAATCGTGTACACAATAGTACATCGATAGATGAATGGTCAGTTGGTCGGATGGAGCTCATTTAAATGTCCCCTGTCTCTGACCTTGTCAGAAGGGTGGGGGACAATAAAGCGCAATCTGACATTGCAGACCCTCACCAGGACTTGTTTTGTCTGGTGTATTTTGTGTGGCAAAGAAATGGAAAGATTGAATAAAGGAAAGGTCATTGATTGCAAATGAATGATCTAAATCAGGGGTGCCCAAAACCCAAACTTTCGAAATCCAGGTTTTTCGAAATCCAGGTCAAAAGCATTTTCTCCGTCAATTTTGTATCATAGCTACCATTTCGGTCGAGAGGCGAATGTGATTTCAAATTTTGGGTCGTGGCCAAAAAGGTTTAGGAACCACTGGTCTGAAAGGGTGTAAAGGGGTGGGATCCCACTAACCCTAACAACCCGGGTCTAAAAGGTCTTAAAAGTTCGAAGCATTCTGAAGGGTCTTAAAACTTCTAAAAAGGTTAAAAGGGTCTAAAATGTCTAAAGGGTGTTAGAAGGTCTGATAAAGGTCTAAAGAGTGTAAAGGTTTTGAGGATCTAAAGGAGTTTAAAGTGTCTTAATGGTCATAAAAGACTAAAAGGGATCTGAAGGGTCGAAAGGTCCAAAACGTACGTTCCAATATTATGTAATTAATGGACGTAATTAATAGACATAGTCAAGGTCCAATCCAATAATAATTAATTATTAGACGAACTCACGGTCCAACTCATCTTCAAACAGTACGTAATTAATACACATACTCACATTTCATTAGTACATAATTAATAGGCGTAGTACTCACATTTCATTAGTACCTAATTAATAGACGTAGTGCTCACATTTCATTAGTACCTAATTAATATACATAAATCTCCTCTGACAAGGGAAATTAAAAATACTTCCTATGATTCCGACTTTTGAAACACCCTGTATAATGATGAGCACCTGTTTCAAGGACTTGCCCTTTGCAGTAAATCGATTGATTTCAGGGTCATTATGTCAAGAATACAAAATAACCATGGCAATGCCCCTGTCTTGATATTTTCAGATTAAATACAGGCTTAAAACCAGACTATTATATTACCAATGCCGTTGTGTATAAACTAGCAAATAAGACTTGTATTTCTATAATATATATATATATATATATATAATAGATTAGATTCGATTAATGAACAGGATTAAATTGATATATGTGGGAAAATTACGCATCCAGACCAAGCAACGAACCCAGGTCCTCTGGAAAGAGAGCACTGGCACGGTTTTCCAGAGGACCTGGGTTTGATTCCTGGTCTGGGCATGTAATTAATTTTCTCACATGTATCAATATACGTATATATATATATCAATATATATATATATCAATATATATATATATCAATATATATATATATCAATATATATATATATATCAATATATATATATATCAATATATATATATATCAATATATATATATATCAATATATATATATATCAATATATATATATATCAATATATATATATATATATATATATATATATATATATATATATTGTCGTGTGATTCTCTCCCAGTTAACACCAGGAGAGTCACGGATGGCCAATTGCGAGTTTTAAACTCCGAAGTGTTCAGTTCAATTGCGGACTTTACTATATAGCGCGTGAGGAAAGAAAGGGAAAAGGGGAGGAAGCTGAAGCGCTTTCCTGAGCGATCCCGCCTGGCAGTCTTCAACGTGCTGAAAATAACTCTCATGAAAAAGGATTTAAAATGTACAGAAAATTACGAAAGGATTTATTAAAAGAAATGCCGATAACAAGAAACGCGACGGTTAACTAAAGTCCTATATGGAGCGCTCCCAGAACAGACACCATACACAGACAGAGGGGAATTCAAGAACTGGAAAATAATCGTGTAATTATGGCACTTAGCTCAACTTGCTCGGTGCGTCGTCAGCAATCATCCAGACCCCAGCGCACAGTCTTGACACGGCTCCGTTGTTGGCGGGAAACCGCTCGTCATTTGGCTTTGTGCACGCGCACAAAGCCAGGCCTCGCTGCACGGTCCGTCTTGGACGGCAGGCGTGCAGCTTGCCTCCCCAGCTGCATCGGCCTCCGTTCTCCTCGCACGCCAAAGATGGTGTCAGCAAGAGTGTCAAGGACCAGGGGTGGGCGAGAGGCAGGAATGTCGAGGGACAGAGGAAGATGCGAGAGGCGAGGAAGGGCAAGAGGTTATGGAGGGCAAGATGAAGGCATGAAGGGCAAAAGGCAAGAGGCAAGAGAGAAAATGTCCGTTGTGGAGTTATTTTATCGTTGGGGTCATGACATCATCAGCACTTCTCCACCAATCAGCGCGCCGCTTCTTGCTCGCCCCTGACGTCATCGGTGGTCCTTGCCAATCGGCGCTCTGCTTCCTCCTCGGCCTTCGTTCCAACAATCAGCGGGTAGCTTCTTGCTCCGTCCTGGCCAATCACGGCTCCTCGGGGCGTGTATTCGGCCTGCCTGGCTTCCGTGGCGATGTAACTGGTGCGTCCAAATTGTCGTGCTCAGAACTGGCTTCCGGTTGGTTTTATTATTGTGTGGTTTAATTAATGGGCATTTCCTCACTAGTGTCTACGGTGCAGTGCCAAAAAGGACAAAGGATAAATCACATAGGGTAAGACTTACAAGGGATAATTTATCCTTATGCCCTAAGTTAGTTAACATGCCCCGCCCCCTTATGACGGGGACGAAGATACACCTTACTCCGACATTCGGCTAAACAGAACTTATTACATGGTGATGGTTCTTACCCGAAATCTGGAGCATGATACCTACACAAATCTACCTGACTCTACATATCACTACCAACCCCACAGACGTAACAATATTATATATATATCAACTATATATATATATATATATATATATATATATATATATATATATATATATATATATATATATATATATATATATATATATATATATATATAATATATATATATATATATATATAATATATATATATATATATATAATATATATATATATATATATATATATATAATATATATATATATATAATATATATATATAAATATATATATATATATATATATATATATAATATATATATATAAATATATATATATATATATATATATATATATAATATATATACAGTATATATATATATATATATATTGTTGCGGATATGGGATTTGCATCCATCCATATCCGCTTGTAAATATTCCCCTATTTCCTCAATACTTCCCAACTATCCCCAATCCCCCATTCCCTAGTCCCATTTTCTGTAAACAACACTGTAGACCCGACCTCCCCCTATTTCCCCCATTAAATGTCGTGCCCAGGTTCACCGCATCTCATGTAAGACAACTATAGGACATCTTGCTAGTTATTCTTAGTCTATGTCAGTTAAGGACTCGTTTCCATTAATTCTGACCCTTCGTTGCACCAGAATGTGATTGTATGGCACCGTTAGGAAGTTTAGGACCTTCCAATACCTCCCTGCAGCTCTTCCTCACGGTTCAGCAACAACAACAACAACAACAACAACAGCAACGGCAGCGGCGGGCGCGGGGAGTGCGCGTCCTCACTCCGGCTTGGTTGGTAGGGGGTGTTGGGAGGGCACCAGGCCTCCCCAACGAGCCGCCATCGAACATGTGCTCGATGGGGTTACCAAATAGGGGCTCCCTGTCAGCTCCTCGTCAAGGGCGGAGCCCGGTAACCCCCGCACCCAATGGAAGCGGCGGACCAGCCCCAGTGGGGCGGAGCCAACCAGCCGAGGGCGTGTCACTCCCCGCTGAGCATGCGCAGGGAGAGGGAGGTGACGTCAGATGCGCGCTGAGCTTGGAGCAAGCAAGACGTACCCTCCGAGCGCTGTGAGGCCTCCCCGCATCTTCTGGACTGGACCGTGCTTTATCCTGTCCCCGAGCCAAGGTGCACTTTGTGCCATCGAACTACCTGTCCCTCCCTGCCATCAATCCCTGTGTAAGTCAGCCTTGTTCCATTTGTCTGTGGTCTGTCCGGGAATAGATAAGATTGTATTTAAGTGCCCATCTCTTCTGTGTCTTTTACCTCACTCTGCCGTGTAATCTACCCCCTTTTCTCCACCACTGTAATTATACCCTCCTCCGGAGGTCTTGAGAACTGTACCCCTTGCGTCGTTTCCTCTTTCCCAGTCGTCGCGTCCTTTCCATCATTGATTTGGCATAGCGCGATTTGGTCAACGTCTGGGTGGAATCGGGGTCTAGTCGGGGAATAACTGTTCGGTCGCGGCAATACCACCGCTCGGTAAATAACATCTAAACCGCGTCCGTAACAATATATATATATATATATATATATATATATATATATATATATTTATTTATTATTCACACATATTACTTATTCACATATTACTTTATTCACATATTCACATATTTATTCACATATTACTTTAGTCACATATTCACATATTTATTCACATATTACTTATTCACACATACATACGCATACATATACTTACGCTAACATTCGGGGTCTGCCTAGCAGGCATGTAAGACATCGGCCATTATAAAGCTTGCAGTGTTAAGTGTGGAAAAGTTCTGAGGAGATTGCGGCTGGCTCAATAGCGCAGTGGGCTGTTGACGCGTTATCAACGGAGGTCCGTGGTTCGAGCCCCGCATTGAGTCAGAATTTTTTCACACTTAGCCCCTCGCAGGAATTCTGATTCCTGTTTATAAAAAAATATATATATATATGGATATATCATTTACATCAAAATCATTTATATCAATATCATTTTAATCTATATCATATATAGTATTAATTTTTGTTCCGCAGGTGGTGTTGTTGGTTTACACATGTACAGGAAGTAAAAAAAACAAAAACGATTCACTCAATTCTGTCAATGTAAAATTACTTTTCTATTGATTTAATTACCGAGAAACCTTTTAGCAGTCTTACCAGTTAGTGACTATTGTGCTGTTAAAGGGAAATTACAGCAAATAAAATAAAAGAAACGAATTCCCTTTCAAACACAAACTTGGAATCCTTACTAATGCTTCCATTTTCTTTTTATACACATGTGAGGGGTACAAAAGAACACTCTCACTTGGTGAAAATGCCTAATGTGAGCAGAAGCACAAAGTGTCAAGGGAGGTGTATAATTTCAGTGTTGATTGTTCTTCAGGCCTCTCTCTGTTGTACTGTCTCCTTTTTGGTCTTGCACCCTCTGCCCTCTCTTGGCTCTGTCCCTCCCAGGTTTATCCAGGGTGTGCATGGTCTGCCGACTGCCAGTAATCCTCTCCTCATTAAATTTCCAAAATCCAGGCTCACTGCTCACTTCCACTCAATTGTTCCTCTTTTCTCTTGTCTGTGGAACTAACCTCCCCAGTCTGTTCAGTCCCATTCTTCCCTCCAGGGCTTCAAGACAGCTGTTCACCTCTACCTCAGGTCATCCACCATCCATACTTATGATCTTTTATACACCAAATTACCCCATTCCAAAGCACTCCTTTTTTCAGCTTATTGTGATTTTCCCCTTTTCCTCACCTCTTTTCGTTTTTTAGTTGTCATTTGGTATGTTACCAAATGGTACGTCACCTAAGGTGGACAGAGGTTATATATTCACCCCTATTAGTCTGTCTGTCTGTCTGGTTGTCTGTGAGCAGGATATCTCAAAACGTTGTGGGCGCGTTCACCTGAAAATTGGTAGACAGGTTGGGTGTGTGACAAGGAAGAATCGATTCAATTTTGGTTCATGTCTGAATCCAGGTCCGGCCTGTCAGTGAGACACATAACGTAAACCGTTAAGCCTGGCTGGGGTATGTGCTCTGCTGAGTGCCGTTCTAGTTTCCTTGAGTTATGTTCAGATCTTCATGCGATGTTTCTTATCTTTCCCTCGCATGCCTCTCCTCGTGTTGCGCAGCTAATTCCGATGTTCTTCTTCATCGCACTGGGTCTGTCCTCAGCATCTCTCTACATGCTTCGGATCGCTCTCCGGCACCCAGATATCAGGTTTGAACTCGCACACATGTATTCTCGCATGTACACAGACAGTTAGAACTCACGTCGCCCCGAAACTTGTGCCATATGCTCTTCCCTCATCTCCACCGCTTCCTGCAATATCTCAAGGTTCCATTTGCCAAAACCCCAAAAATAACGGTGATTACATTATCAATGGGAACCTTTGAGCTAAGTCAAGCTGTGAGCAAGACAATGCAAAATAACCAAAACACAGGAAGAGGCTGTTTGATCCATGAACAAAAACCCAACTCTCCCACGTAATACATTCTGAGATGACAGAGTATGATAGAAATTGAGGAAAGCTGGATTGGTGACAGTGGCCACACATCCAATAAAGAAAGCAGACTGTATCCAATAAAGAAAGGAGACTGTATCCAATAAAGAAAGGAGACTGTATCCAATAAAGAAAGCAGACTGTATCCAATAAAGAAAGGAGACTGTATCCAATAAAGAAAGCAGACTGTATCCAATAAAGAAAGCAGACTGTATCCAATAAAGAAAGCCGACTGTATCCAATAAAGAAAGGAGACTGTATCCAATAAAGAAAGCAGACTGTATCCAATAAAGAAAGCAGACTGTATCCAATAAAGAAAGCAGACTGTATCCAATAAAGAAAGCCGACTGTATCCAATAAAGAAAGGAGACTGTATCCAATAAAGAAAGGAGACTGTATCCAATAAAGAAAGGAGACTGTATCCAATAAAGAAAGCAGACTGTATCCAATAAAGAAAGGAGACTGCATCCAATAAAGAAAGCAGACTGTATCCAATAAAGAAAGCCGACTGTATCCAATAAAGAAAGGAGACTGTATCCAATAAAGAAAGCAGACTGTATCCAATAAAGAAAGCAGACTGTATCCAATAAAGAAAGCCGACTGTATCCAATAAAGAAAGCAGACTGTATCCAATAATGAAAGGAGACTGTATCCAATAAAGAAAGCAGACTGTATCCAATAAAGAAAGCAGACTGTATCCAATAAAGAAAGCAGACTGTATCCAATAAAGAAAGCCGACTGTATCCAATAAAGAAAGCAGACTGTATCCAATAAAGAAAGGAGACTGTATCCAATAAAGAAAGGAGACTGTATCCAATAAAGAAAGGAGACTGTATCCAATAAAGAAAGGAGACTGTATCCAATAAAGAAAGCAGACTGTATCCAATAAAGAAAGCAGACTGTATCCAATAAAGAAAGCCGACTGTATCCAATAAAGAAAGCAGACTGTATCCAATAAAGAAAGGAGACTGTATCCAATAAAGAAAGGAGACTGTATCCAATAAAGAAAGCAGACTGTATCCAATAAAGAAAGCCGACTGTATCCAATAAAGAAAGCAGACTGTATCCAATAAAGAAAGCAGACTGTATCCAACAAAGAAAGCACACTGTGTCCAATAAAGAAAGCACACTGTATCCAATAAAGAAAGCACACTGTGTCCAATAAAGAAAGCACACTGTGTCCAATAAAGAAAGCACACTGTATCCAATAAAGAAAGCAGACTGTATCCAATAAAGAAAGCAGACTGTATCCAATAAAGAAAGCACACTGTATCCAACAAAGAAAGCACACTGTGTCCAATAAAGAAAGCACACTGTATCCAATAAAGAAAGCAGACTGTATCCAACAAAGAAAGCACACTGTGTCCAATAAAGAAAGCACACTGTATCCAATAAAGAAAGCAGACTGTGTCCAATAAAGAAAGCACACTGTATCCAATAAAGAAAGCAGACTGTATCCAATAAAGAAAGCACACTGTATCCAATAAAGAAAGCAGACTGTATCCAATAAAGAAAGCACACTGTGTCCAATAAAGAAAGCAGACTGTATCCAATAAAGAAAGCACACTGTATCCAATAAAGAAAGCAGACTGTATCCAATAAAGAAAGCACACTGTGTCCAATAAAGAAAGCAGACTGTATCCAATAAAGAAAGCACACTGTATCCAATAAAGAAAGCAGACTGTATCCAATAAAGAAAGCACACTGTGTCCAATAAAGAAAGCAGACTGTATCCAATAAAGAAAGCACACTGTATCCAATAAAGAAAGCAGACTGTATCCAATAAAGAAAGCACACTGTGTCCAATAAAGAAAGCACACTGTATCCAATAAAGAAAGCAGACTGTGTCCAATAAAGAAAGCAGACTGTGTCCAATAAAGAAAGCACACGGTATCCAATAAAGAAAGCACACTGTATCCAATAAAGAAAGCACACTGTATCCAACAAAGAAAGCACACTGTGTCCAATAAAGAAAGCAGACTGTGTCCAATAAAGAAAGCAGACTGTGTCCAATAAAGAAAGCAGACTGTATCCAATAAAGAAAGCAGACTGTATCCAATAAAGAAAGCAGACTGTATCCAATAAAGAAAGCAGACTGTATCCAATAAAGAAAGCAGACTGTATCCAATAAAGAAAGCAGACTCTATCCAATAAAGAAAGCAGACTGTATCCAATAAAGAAAGCAGACTGTATCCAATAAAGAAAGCAGACTGTATCCAATAAAGAAAGCAGACTGTATCCAATAAAGAAAGCAGACTGTATCCAATAAAGAAAGCAGACTGTATCCAATAAAGAAAGCAGACTGTGTCCAATAAAGAAAGCAGACTGTATCCAATAAAGAAAGCAGACTGTATCCAATAAAGAAAGCACACTGTATCCAATAAAGAAAGCAGACTGTATCCAATAAAGAAAGCACACTGTATCCAATAAAGAAAGCACACTGTATCCAATAAAGAAAGCAGACTGTATCCAACAAAGAAAGCACACTGTATCCAAAAAAAGAAAGCAGACTGCATCCAATAAAGAAAGCAGACTGTATCCAATAAAGAAAGCAGACTGTATCCAATAAAGAAAGCAGACTGTATCCAATAAGGAAAGCAGACTGTATCCAATAAAGAAAGCAGACTGTATCCAATAAAGAAAGCACACTGTATCCAATAAAGAAAGCAGACTGTATCCAATAAAGAAAGCACACTGTATCCAATAAAGAAAGCAGACTGTATCCAATAAAGAAAGCAGACTGTATCCAATAAAGAAAGCAGACTGTATCCAATAAAGAAAGCACACTGTAACCAATAAAGAAAGCAGACTGTATCCAATAAAGAAAGCACACTGTATCCAATAAAGAAAGCAGACTGTATCCAATAAAGAAAGCACACTGTATCCAATAAAGAAAGCAGACTGTATCCAATAAAGAAAGCAGACTGTATCCAATAAAGAAAGCAGACTGTATCCAATAAAGAAAGCAGACTGTATCCAATAAAGAAAGCAGACTGTATCCAATAAAGAAAGCAGACTGTATCCAATAAAGAAAGCCGACTGTATCCAATAAAGAAAGCAGACTGTATCCAATAAAGAAAGGAGACTGTATCCAATAAAGAAAGGAGACTGTATCCAATAAAGAAAGGAGACTGTATCCAATAAAGAAAGCAGACTGTATCCAATAAAGAAAGCAGACTGTATCCAATAAAGAAAGCCGACTGTATCCAATAAAGAAAGCAGACTGTATCCAAGAAAGAAAGCAGACTGTATCCAATAAAGAAAGCACACTGTATCCAATAAAGAAAGCACACTGTATCCAATAAAGAAAGCAGACTGTATCCAATAAAGAAAGCACACTGTATCCAATAAAGAAAGCACACTGTATCCAATAAAGAAAGCACAATGTATCCAATAAAGAAAGCACACTGTATCCAATAAAGAAAGCAGACTGTATCCAATAAAGAAAGCACACTGTATCCAATAAAGAAAGCAGACTGTATCCAATAAAGAAAGCAGACTGTATCCAATAAAGAAAGCCGACTGTATCGAATAAAGAAAGCAGACTGTATCCAATAAAGAAAGCAGACTGTATCCAATAAAGAAAGCAGACTGTATCCAACAAAGAAAGCACACTGTGTCCAATAAAGAAAGCACACTGTATCCAATAAAGAAAGCACACTGTGTCCAATAAAGAAAGCACACTGTATCCAATAAAGAAAGCAGACTGTATCCAATAAAGAAAGCAGACTGTATCCAATAAAGAAAGCACACTGTATCCAACAAAGAAAGCACACTGTGTCCAATAAAGAAAGCACACTGTATCCAATAAAGAAAGCAGACTGTGTCCAATAAAGAAAGCACACTGTATCCAATAAAGAAAGCAGACTGTATCCAATAAAGAAAGCACACTGTATCCAATAAAGAAAGCAGACTGTATCCAATAAATAAAGCAGACTGTATCCAATAAAGAAAGCACACTGTGTCCAATAAAGAAAGCACACTGTATCCAATAAAGAAAGCAGACTGTGTCCAATAAAGAAAGCAGACTGTGTCCAATAAAGAAAGCACACGGTATCCAATAAAGAAAGCAGACTGTATCCAATAAAGAAAGCACACTGTATCCAACAAAGAAAGCACACTGTGTCCAATAAAGAAAGCAGACTGTATCCAATAAAGAAAGCCGACTGTATCGAATAAAGAAAGCAGACTGTATCCAATAAAGAAAGCAGACTGTATCCAATAAAGAAAGCAGACTGTATCCAACAAAGAAAGCACACTGTGTCCAATAAAGAAAGCACACTGTATCCAATAAAGAAAGCAGACTGTGTCCAATAAAGAAAGCACACTGTATCCAATAAAGAAAGCAGACTGTATCCAATAAAGAAAGTACACTGTATCCAATAAAGAAAGCAGACTGTATCCAATAAAGAAAGCAGACTGTATCCAATAAAGAAAGCACACTGTGTCCAATAAAGAAAGCACACTGTATCCAATAAAGAAAGCAGACTGTGTCCAATAAAGAAAGCAGACTGTGTCCAATAAAGAAAGCACACGGTATCCAATAAAGAAAGCAGACTGTATCCAATAAAGAAAGCACACTGTATCCAACAAAGAAAGCACACTGTGTCCAATAAAGAAAGCAGACTGTGTCCAATAAAGAAAGCAGACTGTGTCCAATAAAGAAAGCAGACTGTATCCAATAAAGAAAGCAGACTGTATCCAATAAAGAAAGCAGACTGTATCCAATAAAGAAAGCAGACTGTATCCAATAAAGAAAGCAGACTGTATCCAATAAAGAAAGCAGACTCTATCCAATAAAGAAAGCAGACTCTATCCAATAAAGAAAGCAGACTGTATCCAATAAAGAAAGCAGACTGTATCCAATAAAGAAAGCAAACTGTATCCAATAAAGAAAGCAGACTGTATCCAATAAAGAAAGCAGACTGTGTCCAATAAAGAAAGCAGACTGTATCCAATAAAGAAAGCAGACTGTATCCAATAAAGAAAGCACACTGTATCCAATAAAGAAAGCAGACTGTATCCAATAAAGAAAGCAGACTGTATCCAATAAAGAAAGCACACTGTATCCAATAAAGAAAGCAGACTGTATCCAACAAAGAAAGCACACTGTATCCAAAAAAAGAAAGCAGACTGCATCCAATAAAGAAAGCAGACTGTATCCAATAAAGAAAGCAGACTGTATCCAATAAAGAAAGCAGACTGTATCCAATAAGGAAAGCAGACTGTATCCAATAAAGAAAGCAGACTGTATCCAATAAAGAAAGCACACTGTATCCAATAAAGAAAGCAGACTGTATCCAATAAAGAAAGCACACTGTATCCAATAAAGAAAGCAGACTGTATCCAATAAAGAAAGCAGACTGTATCCAATAAAGAAAGCAGACTGTATCCAATAAAGAAAGCACACTGTAACCAATAAAGAAAGCAGACTGTGTCCAATAAAGAAAGCACACTGTATCCAATAAAGAAAGCAGACTGTGTCCAATAAAGAAAGCAGACTGTATCCAATAAAGAAAGCAGACTGTATCCAATAAAGAAAGCAGACTGTATCCAATAAAGAAAGCAGACTGTATCCAATAAAGAAAGCACACTGTATCCAATAAAGAAAGCAGGCTGTATCCAATAAAGAAAGCAGACTGTATCCAATAAAGAAAGCAGACTGTATCCAATAAAGAAAGCAGACTGTATCCAATAAAGAAAGCAGACTGTATCCAATAAAGAAAGCACACTGTATCCAATAAAGAAAGCAGACTGTATCCAATAAAGAAAGCACACTGTATCCAATAAAGAAAGCACACTGTATCCAATAAAGAAAGCAGACTGTATCCAACAAAGAAAGCACACTGTATCCAATAAAGAAAGCAGACTGTATCCAATAAAGAAAGCACACTGTATCCAATAAAGAAAGCAGGCTGTATCCAATAAAGAAAGCAGACTGTATCCAATAAAGAAAGCAGACTGTATCCAATAAAGAAAGCAGACTGTATCCAATAAAGAAAGCAGACTGTATCCAATAAAGAAAGCACACTGTATCCAATAAAGAAAGCAGACTGTATCCAATAAAGAAAGCACACTGTATCCAATAAAGAAAGCAGACTGTATCCAATAAAGAAAGCAGACTGTATCCAATAAAGAAAGCACACTGTATCCAATAAAGAAAGCAGACTGTATCCAATAAAGAAAGCAGACTGTATCCAATAAAGAAAGCAGACTGTATCCAATAAAGAAAGCAGACTGTATCCAATAAAGAAAGCACACTGTATCCAATAAAGAAAGCACACTGTATCCAATAAAGAAAGCAGACTGTATCCAATAAAGAAAGCACACTGTATCCAATAAAGAAAGCACACTGTACCCAATAAAGAAAGCACACTGTATCCAATAAAGAAAGCACACTGTATCCAATAAAGAAAGCAGACTGTATCCAATAAAGAAAGCAGACTGTATCCAATAAAGAAAGCACACTGTATCCAATAAAGAAAGCACACTGTATCCAATAAAGAAAGCACACTGTATCCAATAAAGAAAGCACACGGTATCCAATAAAGAAAGCAGACTGTATCCAATAAAGAAAGCAGACTGTATCCAATAAAGAAAGCACACTGTATCCAATAAAGAAAGCAGACTGTATCCAATAAAGAAAGCACACTGTATCCAATAAAGAAAGCAGACTGTATCCAATAAAGAAAGCAGACTGTATCCAATAAAGAAAGCAGACTGTATCCAATAAAGAAAGCACACTGTATCCAATAACGAAAGCAGACTGTATCCAATGAAGAAAGCAGACTGTATCCAATAAAGAAAGCAGACTGTATCCAATAAAGAAAGCACACTGTATCCAATAAAGAAAGCAGACTGTATCCAATAAAGAAAGCAGACTGCATCCAATAAAGAAAGCCGACTGTATCCAATAAAGAAAGCAGACTGTATCCAATAAAGAAAGCAGACTTGTATCCAATAAAGAAAGCACACTGTATCCAATAAAGAAGGCAGACTGTATCCAATAAAGAAAGCAGACTGTATCCAATAAAGAAAGCACACTGTATCCAATAAAGAAAGCAGACTGTATCCAATAAAGAAAGCAGACTGTATCCAATAAAGAAAGCAGTGAAGGAGCTGTGCTCCAACTCGAATCGAAAGAATGGACGCGACAAAAAGCTGGAATTCGTCCGAGTTTCTTTATTCCATCAAATCAACTCGGGTAAACTGAAAAGCCCGTTTATCGGGCAGCATTATATACAAGCACTCGAATATCTCATGCCGGAGCGTTTGCCCTTAAAAGGCGCGACTGGGCGTGTCCGGGAGACCTGGGCGAGTCTGGACATGCCCGGGAACGGCGAGACTGGGTGTCGCCGGATGGGCCGGGCGTGCGTGGACATTCCCGGGAACGGCGAGACTGGGTGTCGCCAGACGGGCCCGGTGAGCCCGGGAAAGGCGAGTCCGGGCATGCCCGGGAAAGGCGAGACTGAGCGTCTCCGGGCGGTCTGGGTGAGCCCGGCACAGCGATCGCTCCGTGGTTGCGTCCTCGGCAGGTGTAAGGCGATTGTGTATGTTCAGCGGCAACCGCTACACACGCCCCCCCAGAATCGACTTGCACCGGCGGGGTCAATTTAAGGGGGGTCCTGATGACCCGGCCGAAGCGACCCCTGGAGGGTTGTGGGGGGGGGGTCCGGTGTGGGGGTGGGTGGTCGTGTGGGAGGCACCGTGGACTGTGGGCGGCCTCGCCGTGGAGGAAGGGCCAACCGAGGTGGTTGGTCGATGTCCACATGTGCCGGCTTGAGGCGGTCCACCAAAATCCGGTCCGACCTGCCGCCGACGTCGATGACGAAGGACTTATCATCCCGTCGCAGGACCCGGAAGGGTCCGTCGTATGGCGGCCTGAGTGGCCCCCGGTGTGCGTCATGACGCACAAAAACGTACTCCGCTGTGCGAAGCGCTGGGGGGACGTAGGACTGGGGGTCACCGTGGTGGGACGTTGGCACGGGGACAAACCGTCGGGGGCAAACCGTGGAGGTCCGAGCGCTGGCGAGCTGCGGACCAGGGACTGGTAGCGTCAGGCACGAATTCGCCCGGGATGCGTAGCGGCTGGCCGTAGACCAGCTCTGCAGTGGACGCCCAGAGGTCCTCCTTGGGGGCCGTGCGGAGGCCCAAAAGGACCCACGGTAGCCGGTCGGTCCAGCCGCCGTCCTGAAGGCCGGCCATGAGCGCGGCCTTCATGGAACGGTGGAACCGCTCGCACAACCCGTTGGCTTGGGGGTGGTAGGCCATGGTACGGTGGAGCCTGACCACCAGGTTGCGGGCGACCGCGCCCCACAGCTCGGAGGTGAACTGCGGCCCGCGGTCCGAAGAGATGTCCGCTGGTGCGCCGAAACGGGCGACCCAGGTGGCGATGAAAGCCTGCGCCACGTCGGCGGTGGTGGTGGAGACGAGGGGAACGGCATCCGGCCACCTGGTGGTCCTGTCCACCATGGTGAGCAGGTGTGTGAAACCCCGTGATGGAGGGAGGGGGCCCACCAGGTCCACGTTGACGTGGTCGAAACGCCGTTCGGGCATGGTGAAAGGTGCCAGCGGGGCCTGGTGTGTCGGTGGACCTTGGCCTGTTGGCAGGCCGTGCAGGTGCTGGTCCAATCGCGGACATCCCGTTGAAGGCCGTGCCAGACGAATCGCGCTGACGCCAGCTTCTGGGAAGCTTTCCAGCCCGGGTGGGAAAGGCCGTGGAGGGAGGCGAAGATGCGGTGTTGCCAGGTAACGGGCACGATGGGGCGAGGCTGGCCTTGGGAGACATCGCAGAGCAGGACAGTGTCCGCGAAGGGGACGACGGCCAGGCGGAGGCCCGTGTCCGCTGCCCTGAGGGCTTGCACCGTGGTGTCGTTGGTCTGGTCAGCCGCCATAAGCGCGAAGTCCACGCTGAGGTGGACCGCGTTCGCGCTGGCCCGAGAAAGACAGTCGGCCATGGCGTTGTCTTTGCCGGCGACGTGCCGGATGTCCGTGGTAAACTCCGACACGGCGGAGAGGTGGCGCTGCTGGCGGGCCGACCACGGCTCCGTGACTTTGGCCATTGCGTAAACCAACGGCTTGTGGTCGACGAAAGCCGTGAAGGGTCGGCCCTCCAGGAGGTGGCGGAAATAGCGAACAGCCAGGTGTAGACCGAGGAGCTCATGGTCAAACGTGTTATATTTGAGCTCGTTCAACCGGAGTTGCCGGCTGAAAAAAGCGAGTGGCTGCCAAACCCCGTTCACCCATTGCTCATGTACGGCGCCCACCGCGTAGTCGGAGGCATCCATGGTGAGGGCGATGGGAGCGTTGAGCACCGGGTGAGCGAGCAGTGTTGCGTCAGCGAGGGCCCGCTTTGAGCTTGTAAATGCCGCGTCCATGGCTGCGGACCAGACGACGTCGTGTTTGGCCGGCTTGCCCCGGAGGGCTTCGTAGAGGGGCCGTATGAGCTGAGCAGGGCGGGGCACGAAGCGGTAATAGAAATTCACCATTCCGAGGAACTCCTGCAGGGCCTTGATGGAGCGGGGATGCGGAAACGCGGTGATGGCCTCGACCTTGGTAGGCAGCGGCACGGCCCCGTTCTTGGTGATGTGGTGGCCCAAAAAATCAACGGCCGTCGTGCCGAAGTGGCATTTGGCCGGGTTGACGATTAGGCCGTGCTCGCTGAGGTGCCCGAACAGTGTTCGGAGGTGGAGGAAGTGCTCGGCCCGGGACGCGCTGGCGACGAGGATGTCGTCCAGGTAGACGAAGAGGAACGGCAGGTTGCGCAGCACGCCGTCCATCAAGCGCTGGAACGCCTGAGCCGCGTTCTTGAGGCCGAATGGCATTCAAAGGAATTCGAATAAGCCGAACGGCGTGATGACGGCCGTTTTTGGGACGTCGGCCGGCCTGACAGGTACCTGGTGGTATCCCCGTATCAAATCGATCTTCGAAAAAATGACCCGTCCTGCCAAACGGGCGGAGAAGTCTTGAATGTGCGGGATCGGATACCTGTCGGGGGTGGTAACGTCGTTAAGGCGGCGGTAGTCGCCACATGGGCGCCAGCCGCCCCCCGGCTTCGGTACGATGTGTAGTGGCGAAGCCCACGTGCTTTCGGAGCGCCGCACAATGCCGAGGTGTTCCAAAGCGTCGAACTCGGTTTTGGCCACGGCGAGCTTGGCTGGGTCGAGGCGGCGGGCTCTGGCGTAGACCGGCGGGCCCGTGGTTGGTATGTGGTGCTCGATACCATGTCGTACCGCGACGGCCGAAAACGTCGGCCGCGTGAGGGCCGGGAACTCCGCGAGCAGGCGAGCAAACTCATTCGCCGCCGGGAGGGCGCATGCTAGCTCGGTCGGCGCGGAGCTGCTCAACGTGCATGCCAGGGAGCTGAAGGTCTCGGCGTTGATGAGGCGATGCCATTTGACGTCAACCAGCAGCCCGTGTGCGCAGAGGAAGTCGGCGCCCAGCAGAGCCATGGGCACGCTTGCGGTCACAAAAGTCCAATGAAAGCGCTGGCTGCCGAAGCAGAGGGTGACGTTGCGTGGGCCGAAGGTGCGGATGGCCGATCCGTTGGCCGCCACCAAGGAGGGGCCGCAAACCGTGGACTGCCTGTCCTGATCGGAGGCGGGTATGACGCTCAGTTGGGCGCCGGTGTCACACAGGAAGCGCCGTCCAGACGCTTTGTCCCTGATAAAAAGTAAGTTGCCCGTGTGGCCGGCGCTCATGGTTGGTAATGAACGCCGGCCCGGCCGTTTCCCGACTTGCCGAAAGTGCACGGGGGTCGGCATGTCCGGGCCTTTTGTCCGAACCTGGCATGGTAGTAACACCACGCCTGGTCAGGTGGAGGCCCCGGTCGTCGTGTTGGAGGCGGTCGGCGCGGCGTAGCGGCCGCCAATTGCGCCGGCAGTTCGGCCGCCGACCGTGCCGGGTGCTCGGGCGCCATGGGCGATGCTTCGGACGGCGGCGGGCTCCAGGTCACTGCCCCGATGCGTTGGCCTGCCGAGGAGATCTTGTTGGCTTCCCTGGCGAGGGCGCGGGGATCCGTGATCTGCGTGCTTGCCAGGGTGAGGCGTACCTGGCTAGGCAGCTGACGGAGGAACAGCTCTTGAAAATGAAAATCCGGGGCGTGCTCCCCGAGCAACAAGAGCATCTAATCCATTCGCTCGGACGGGCGCGTGTCGCCGAGCTCGGGCAGGTCGAGCAGGCGCCGTGCGCATTCCGCCGATGAGAGGGCGAAAGCGTCGAGGACGAGCTTCTTGATCGCGCCGTACTTGTCAGCGGCTGGCGGGTGCTGGAGGAGGCTGAGGGCGCGGGCCGCGGTGGCTGAGCCGAGTGCTGCTACCACATGATGGAAGCGGATGTTGTCGGCAGTGATGCCTAGCAGGGCGAACTGGGAGTCTGCCTGGGCAAACCAAACCGCCGCATGAGCCTCCCAGAAGGTAGGCAGTTTGAGGGCAACTGCCGTGTCCATGTCGGTAGGTCACCAATGAAGGAGCTGTGCTCCAACTCGAATCGAAAGAATGGACGCGACAAAAAGCTGGAATTCGTCCGAGTTTCTTTATTCCATCAAATCAACTCGGGTAAACTGAAAAGCCCGTTTATCGGGCAGCATTATATACAAGCACTCGAATATCTCATGCCGGAGCGTTTGCCCTTAAAAGGCGCAACTGGGCGTGTCCGGGAGACCTGGGCGAGTCTGGACATGCCCGGGAACGGCGAGACTGGGTGTCGCCGGACGGGCCGGGCGTGCCTGGACATGCCCGGGAACGGCGAGACTGGGTGTCGCCGGACGGGCCGGGTGAGCCCGGGAAAGGCGAGTCCGGGCATGCCCGGGAAAGGCGAGACTGAGCGTCTCCGGGCGGTCTGGGCGAGCCCGGCACAGCGATCGCTCCCTGGTTGCGTCCTCGGCAGGTGTAAGGCGATTGTGTATGTTCAGCGGCAACCGCTACAGCAGACTGTATCCAATAAAGAAAGCAGACTGTATTCAATAAAGAAAGCACACTGTATCCAATAAAGAAAGCACACTGTATCCAATAAAGAAAGCACACTGTATCCAATAAAGAAAGCACACTGTATCCAATAAAGAAAGCTTGAAAGAAACAAAAAGTATGTCTTCCGAAGTGTGTACTTGGGTGGGGAGTTTAGACAATTCAGTGTACACTTGTGTAATAATAAAGTAGATTATGTTCATTTTTACATTGGTTATGGAGGGGAGACCATTAGTTTATTTAAGGACAAGACAAATGGGCACACTGTAGCAAACATTCACTCAGACAAGGACCGCAATAATAAAGTTTTTTACCTGCCTATTTGAACAAGCAAACTACAACTACCCTTGTACTTCCTTTACCTCCCAATCTATCCTTCCTCCCAGCCCCATGGCTATTACCATTAAGAAACAATTGAGAGTTCCGTCATTATGGAAAACAACGCCATATTAAAGTCACACAACATCCTCCTGACTTATGTTGTTCTGTTTGACCTGGGTCTCTGTTCATAGCTTCGTTTGTGTATAACCTTCACAAGTAATCACCGCCATTCTGTGCAACCAATCGTCTGGAAATTTCAACACATTTCATGTTTATGTTCGCCAGAAATTTAATAATTATCCACTGATGGACTCTTTTTATCAAATCTCATTCCCTGCCACCCTGATTTTTAGCAAATACCTTAAAACAGGTCCCACGTGATTATGGGTATCAGCAGCCTTCACAATCATGAAAAATACCTTTTTAGATCATATATATTTATATTTATATATATTTATATACATACATACATACATACATACATACATACATACATACATACATACATACAAACATACATATACTCGTGGGGTATGTTTACACCCTGTAAGCAATGAATACGTATGTACATAATAAGTAGAAGCTTTATGATTATAGGCCAGCATCACCGATCTTCTGGTAGATATGTTTTTTGTTTTTTTACCTCCGCCACCAAAGGTGGAGGTTATGTTTTCACCCCTGTCTGTCTGTCTGTCTGTTTGTCCGTTTGTTTGTGAACAAGATATCTCAGAAAGTTGTGGATGGATTCGGACGAAATTTTGCAGAGATATAGCGTATGTGACAAGGACGAAATGATTAGATTTTGGTGAAGATCCGGATTCGGATCCGACTAGTAGAATTTTTAAAGTGATTCTTCACCATTGGGAGATAGGGACAAAAACGATACATAGCAGGATATCTCAAAAAGTTATGGACAAATTTGGACGAACCTTGGTGGACAGGTTGGGTGTCTGACAAGGACGATTCGATTCGATTTTGGTGAAGATCTGAATATGGATTCGGATATGAGAATTGTTTAAATTTTAAGTGATTCTTCACCATTGAGCGATCGGGCTAAAACCAACATATAGCAGGATATCTCAAAAAGTTGTTGATGGATTTGGACGAAACTTGGTGGACCGGTTCTGTGTGTGATTATTTTTGTTATATGGATGCGTTTACAGTTTTTGTAACGTAAATTTTCATTGAGGATTTCATTTCACAGTTTACAGTTATCGAACTTCAAAAGCTAGATATTGATTGAGCTTTTTAAAAATAAGGGATGCTTTTACGGTTTTTTAGGTAAATTTTCATTTACGGACGCTTTTTTTTTTCTTTATGGACATTATTGTCATGTTTATTTCACAGTTCACAGTTATAGAACTTACAATTTTCAAATGCTAGATATTGATTGAGGTTATTTATTTATGGATGTATTTACGGGGGTTTTTTCCCATAAATTTTCATTTACGGACGCTTTCTGATGGTTCTGTGATTTTTCCCGGTGTACCGGCTTCGATGTCCGTCGGCGCGCCAAATTTCAGCTTTCTACATCACCCGAAAGGTACCAAATATTAATATCACTCAGTCAGCGATTAAAATGAGCTTTTATATATTAGATCTGCTGTACCTTTTAGCAACAGAGATCTGAGGTCAAATTTGAACGACTCTCGCATATCGGCACTCCATCATATATCGATCAAAATCCTGGAATACTCTTTTGAGTATCATGAAAGGTAAGCCATTCCCTTATGGACTGAAGCAGTTTATAAAGAAGGTCCACCACCATTTTCCCAGGGCAACTTTGGACAGGCGTTAAATAGTATCTTATGGTATCTTGCATTAAGTGCATGTTGTTTGCAAAAAAGAAAAAATTGTTTGATGCACCTGTATTGTCCCACTTTTTATGGATAAAATATGAATGTTTCAGTAGTCCATTCAGACTTACCTAATCATGTTTACCTTTTCCTGATTCATATTTATGTGATGGCAGAATAGCCAAGAGGTAGGGAGGTGCACACCATTCGCCACTGAGCTGTCTAGCCTGGTTTGGAATCTCGACTCGGTTATAAACTGTGATCCTGGTGTTTCACATGCTGGTGAGGAATCGTTGTGTTCGTCGTCCATCGGAAAGATGTCAAGTCGGAGGACCAGTCTGCTGGCATTGGTCATTGGTGAATGTTTACGATCCCACTGACTTTGGCAAATAGGAGGCGAGTTATTGCCGTCACCCTGAACAAATTACAAATTCCTGTCCTGATTGACTTCTGGGAAAGCAATGGCAAACCACCTGGAATAACTCTCGACAAGAGACAGCTTTGGCAGCACCAATAATCTCGAAGAGGTAGGGTACGGTACATTGAGGAATATGTTTATCACTTACCAAACTCAAACTTGTGCCTAATCTAATATTCAGCTGCTTCCCTTATTCTTTGTCATAATTTCTGGAGGTTAACATGTGTGTTGTGTGCAGCTACTCACTGAACACAATTTTTTAATTTTTTTCTAATTCCTACCTTATCTTCTCTTTTCCAAATGATGTTCAACACCTACCCTCTCCTCCAAATCCCGTGACTTTCTCCCCAGCTGGAATAAGAAAGGAAACTCCGAGCCATGGAACAAGTTGCCGCCAAACTACCAGTATAAGGTCAGTACACACTGGTAGAGAAAGGTGTGGATCTCAACTAATGCCTGTTTTAAGATGATACAGTCAGCAGAACATCCAGCACACATCTACAAGATAATCACCTCAATTATGGATATCAACTACTTCTTCGGATAGGTCTAACAGGATGATGCAGAAGCAATGTACTTACCTTTGAGCTGTCTAACTTGGGTTTGATTTTCAGCCCAGCTCTCAATAATTGTCAGATCGATGCTTCTCAGGCAGTGTCTTTTTCAACAACAACAATGGACATTAAGCTGGCTGTCCTGTCTGCTCGGATTAGTTTGGTGGATGTTAGATATCTCATGGTGTTTTTTGTTTTTTCTCGGAGTTTGCGAAGTATTAGCAACACCCTGAACAAACTCCAAATTCCTGCCACCAACAAGCTCCAAATTCCTGCCACCAACAAGCTCCAAATTCCTGCCACCAACAAGCTCCAAATTCCTGCCACCAACAAGCTCCAAATTCCTGCCACCAACAAGCTCCAAATTCCTGCCACCAACAAGCTCCAAATTCCTGCCACCAACAAGCTCCAAATTCCTGCCACCAACAAACTCCAAATTCCTACCACCAACAAACTCCAAATTCCTGCCACCAACAAACTCCAAATTCCTGCCACCAACAAGCTCCAAATTCCTGCCACCAACAAGCTCCAAATTCCTGCCACCAACAAGCTCCAAATTCCTGCCACCAACAAGCTCCAAATTCCTGTCACCAACAAACTCCAAATTCCTACCACCAACAAGCTCCAAATTCCTGCCACCAACAAACTCCAAATTCCTGCCACCAACAAGCTCCAAATTCCTGCCACCAACAAGCTCCAAATTCCTGCCACCAACAAGCTCCAAATTCCTGCCACCAACAAACTCCAAATTCCTGCCACCAACAAGCTCCAAATTCCTGCCACCAACAAACTCCAAATTCCTGCCACCAACAAACTCCAAATTCCTGCCACCAACAAGCTCCAAATTCCTGCCACCAACAAACTCCAAATTCCTGCCACCAACAAGCTCCAAATTCCTGCCACCAACAAACTCCAAATTCCTGCCACCAACAAACTCCAAATTCCTGCCACCAACAAACTCCAAATTCCTGCCACCAACAAGCTCCAAATTCCTGCCACCAACAAACTCCAAATTCCTGCCACCAACAAACTCCAAATTCCTGCCACCAACAAGCTCCAAATTCCTGCCACCAACAAACTCCAAATTCCTGCCACCAACAAGCTCCAAATTCCTGCCACCAACAAACTCCAAATTCCTGCCACCAACAAGCTCCAAATTCCTGCCACCAACAAGCTCCAAATTCCTGCCACCAACAAGCTCCAAATTCCTGCCACCAACATGCTCCAAATTCCTGCCACCAACAAGCTCCAAATTCCTGCCACCAACAAGCTCCAAATTCCTGCCACCAACAAGCTCCAAATTCCTGCCACCAACAAACTCCAAATTCCTGCCACCAACAAGCTCCAAATTCCTGCCACCAACATGCTCCAAATTCCTGCCACCAACATGCTCCAAATTCCTGCCACCAACATGCTCCAAATTCCTGCCACCAACAAGCTCCAAATTCCTGCCACCAACAAGCTCCAAATTCCTGCCACCAACAAACTCCAAATTCCTGCCACCAACAAACTCCAAATTCCTGCCACCAACAAACTCCAAATTCCTGCCACCAACAAGCTCCAAATTCCTGCCACCAACAAGCTCCAAATTCCTGCCACCAACAAACTCCAAATTCCTGCCACCAACAAGCTCCAAATTCCTGCCACCAACAAACTCCAAATTCCTGCCACCAACAAGCTCCAAATTCCTGCCACCAACATGCTCCAAATTCCTGCCACCAACATGCTCCAAATTCCTGCCACCAACATGCTCCAAATTCCTGCCACCAACAAGCTCCAAATTCCTGCCACCAACAAGCTCCAAATTCCTGCCACCAACAAACTCCAAATTCCTGCCACCAACAAACTCCAAATTCCTGCCACCAACAAACTCCAAATTCCTGCCACCAACAAGCTCCAAATTCCTGCCACCAACAAGCTCCAAATTCCTGCCACCAACAAACTCCAAATTCCTGCCACCAACATGCTCCAAATTCCTGCCACCAACATGCTCCAAATTCCTGCCACCAACATGCTCCAAATTCCTGCCACCAACAAGCTCCAAATTCCTGCCACCAACAAGCTCCAAATTCCTGCCACCAACAAAATCCAAATTCCTGCCACCAACAAACTCCAAATTCCTGCCACCAACAAGCTCCAAATTCCTGCCACCAACAAACTCCAAATTCCTGCCACCAACAAGCTCCAAATTCCTGCCACCAACAAACTCCAAATTCCTACCACCAACAAACTCCAAATTCCTGCCACCAACAAACTCCAAATTCCTGCCACCAACAAACTCCAAATTCCTGCCACCAACAAACTCCAAATTCCTGCCACCAACAAGCTCCAAATTCCTGCCACCAACAAACTCCAAATTCCTGCCACCAACAAGCTCCAAATTCCTGCCACCAACAAATCCAAATTCCTTCCACCTTCAGTCGAACTCTCGGCCCAGCCGTCCAGTTCGTACTCCCCGGTAGACCCCAAAAGCAAAGCAAGGTGCACAGGTACTTGGGTCATTAAATTTGAAGTAGAACGTTTGAGCACAAAATATGACGTGTCAGTGCAGGCCAATTTTGAAGTAACAGCACAGGAAATCCGTTGAATCTATAGTACTGTATAGTCTGTCACTTCATTATGTCATGTGCTTTCTGATATTGGCTGTGACTTCCTGACTTTCTACAAATCCTCTGTTGTTATCTCTCTTTGCTTCAGTTCTTGGCTGTCGATATGGATTACAAGAACCTGAAAAAGGATCGGCCAGATTTCTGAATGGGATAAGCTTGAGGGAGAATACTTATCCCTTGTCTGCAGAGATATGTGTCCAAGTCCAAGTCGGCCATTTCTTGTCTTGATCCTATTATGCACAATTCATTTCGGTTATTTGAAGCAATGATTTTCTGACCATTCTGAGCATATGTTGCCATTTCCACTAATTCTTTTGAACACCATCTTGTCGCTTTTTTCTGCTTTCTCCACTATCTTCCAAATCACGTTCAAATCATGTTCCCAAAATCAAGACTCCCTGTCCTCTACCTCCCTGACCACTCTTTGGTTCCCTCTTTCCTTCCTTTTTCTGGAATCGCCCTCTGGAGGCTGTTTAATCGGACTCTTCTCTCCAGTGCTTCAAGTAGGCTGTGCACCATTTCCCCGGTCATCCCACATTCCTACCCTTCATCTTATTTAATGCATCCAATAACCCTAATTAACTGTACCTAACACAATTCCTTCTTTCTCTTCTTTTCCTGTTCATTCACTCCCTTGCTTTTGCTTGTCCATTTGTCGGCCCCCTGTCCCACTTGTCAGTACATTGTCTTTGGATTCCCTTTAGATCACCTCGCTCTTCCATGAGCCAATATCCTGTATTTAAAAAATACCTGCGCTCTTCCAGTTTTCTCAATATCCACTCTGACTTTCGGATAACAAATGAAACCCAAACCTTTCTGGTTCTCATCTTCTCTAATCCATGTCTGGCATTTCATGTTATTTGATTGCGAGTCACAGTAAACTAAACCAGGAGGATAGTTTGCGCAATGCAATGTTTGGTATTGTATTTTGTTCTCCGCTGTCTTTTATACCAACGATCTAGAGATGGGCCGAATAAGAATTTTGTGTACTTGATTCACAGGACATCACCAAAGTTTGTGTTTGAAAGTGCACCTGGCAGACTTGAAAGTTATTTCGGAAGATGCAACTCAAGTTTAATGAAATCTAACTTTGCCTCGTCCATAACCCTCTGTCCACCATTATATCGCTTGCTCAGACAGAGGACTCTATAATGGGAGCTTCGCATAGTCATTATAACAAGTGAATCCTCTTGGATTGCGCTGAGGTTCGGGCATGGAATTTCGAGCCTCGATCATGGTTCGAGCCTCGATCTTGTATACAAAAATAATAATAATAATAATAATAATAATAATAAGAACCTTGGGCCGAATCTCGCGCTTCACCAGTGCGCGTGCGCGAATTTACGTCACGTCGGCAGCGAGAAGGGGTTCCCCAACACGAACCAATCAGGAACTGCCACGTCACACTTATATGATCTCAGAATTCCTGTGACAGGAATTCGCGTTACACTGGCTGGAAGTCATTCGCTAGAGGCGCTTCCTCAGCGCTAATAATAATAACTAGAACGGCACTTGGTAGAGTGCACACCTCCGCCAGGCTGAACAGTCTGTGTTGTGTATCCCACTGATAGGCCGGATCTGGATTCGGACCTGAACCAAAATCTAATCTGCTTGTTCTTGTCACCAAACCAACTCATCCACCAAGTTTTGTCATAACTCGTCCATAACATTTTTAAATATCATGTTATATGTCGCTTTTCACCCGATCTCTCAATGGGGAAGAATCATTTAAAAAATTAAATAATTATCGTATCCGAATCCATATTCAAATCTTCACCAAACTCGAATCGATTTGTCCTTGTCACACACCCAACCTCTCCACCAAGTTTCGTCCCAATCCGTCCACAACTTTTTGAGATATCCTGCTTCGTATCGATTTTAGCCCGATCACTCGATGGTGAAGAATCACTTAAAAAATTAAATAATTCTCGTATCCGAATCCATATTCAGATCTTCACCAAAATCGAATCGATTAGTCCTTGTCACACACCAAACCTCTCCACCAAGTTTCGTCCGAATTCGTCGACAACTTTTTTAGATATCCCGCTATGTATCGGTTTTGGACCGATATTCCAATGGTGAAGAATCACTTTTAAAATTCTCGTAGCCGGATCCGAATCCAGATCTTCCCCAAAATATAATCATTTCGTCCTTGTCACATATGCTACCTCTCTGACAAATTTCGTCCGAATCCGTCCACAACATTTTGAGACGTTTTGTTCACAAGCAAACAAACAGACAGACAAACAGACAGGGGTGAAAACATAACCTCCATCCACCTTTGGTGGCGCAGGTAATAAACATTACAATGTAACTTCTCTACTTCTGGAACAAACCCCCTCACTCTTTTCAATCCCACTTTAACAAACCCCCTCACTCTTTTCAATCCCACTTTAACAAACTCCCGCACTCTCCTCAATCCCACTCATTCCTCTAGGTCTTTAAAACAGCTGTTCACCACCATCTCTTATCTTCCCCCATCCAAAACCTTGATCTTTTCTACCCCCGCTAATTTCACCCCAGATCCACTTTTTTGAAATACCAACTTCTTTCCTGGAAGTCCTTGGTGTCCTTGTGGTTTTTTTTTACCTCTCCCACCCCCCCCCCCCCCCTCCCCCTTCCCATGCCACCTCCCCCCAAGCCCTCTCCCTCCCACAGATCTCCCGATGTCCCTGTTCTCTACTGTTGTACTTCTGTGCTCCCTCTCTCTCCCCATCTTGCCTCCCACTCCCTTCATCATATCTTTTATGTGTCAGTTTGATGTTATGTGATTAATGTTAGCTCTTACACGAGCCTCGATCTTGTATACAAAAATATATATATATATAAAAAAATACTTTATGGTTCATGCTCAGTCTTTGGGCATTGTGTCTTTATTTCACCTGACTTCATTGATATACACTTGAAGCAATCACTGCTGATTCACATTTAGAATTTAAAATACACTTCGATGGAGATTTAAACTTATAAATGGAGCTAACTGATAAAGGAGGCAAAATGGGGCCTTTTGAATGGCAAAGTTAATACAGTATGATGAATATATGGTATCATCATTACTATTAGATAACAATGTAATATGTCAAAAATAAAATATTGATGTGAAAGTACTCTCCAGAAGAGGTATGATCATTGAGTGAGTGTAAGTGCTGATTGTTATTCCACACTCTACTCTTCCATTAACCCCTATACATAAAGTCGAACAGCACTCCGTAGAGCGCATAGCCTCGCCCCGCACTCTCATTCTGAACAAGAACCCCATCGTCAAATGAGCACGCTACTATTATCACCCACTGCTATTATGGTCCATATGCCTGTATCATCCGTGCACCCTATTACGAAACATACATTGCCATTATCTGTTGCTTTATTCATTCATTGGTTGATTATTAGGATATTTAACGACCACTTTTGTGGACATTAAGGCTAAATTGCGTCGATGAAGGAAAATGTGAAAATTATTTCTAACTATATTCCCCATAGTATAGTTAGTCGGTCATATGTATGAAGTTTCGCATTGAACTGATAGGCGTTTGGGAGAAGAAGACTTTTTTTTTACGCTTCTCTTTTCAATCCAATATGGCCACCAGACTCTGTGACCAATGACGTCAGAAATGTCATTCTTCACTCACATCGGGTCGTAGATCAGATATATGAAGTTTCAGATTTTTCGGATAACGATTTTGATTCAACCATTTATGGCTGGAATACCACTTCTCCGATGACGTCATCATTATCACCCTAGATACCACATGGGGAGTTGATGATATATACCAAGTTTAAAATTTTTTCAACAAGCCGTTTAAGAGAGATGTCAAATTTTTTCCCTGTAATCCAATATGGCTGCCAGACCATATGACCTATGACGTTAGTTATCAAGAAAATATTCTCCATGGGGGTCCCTCCTATATTTAACATTGATCGGACAAGCGGTTGCAGAGAGAAAACAATTTTAGCAAAAATATACAGGCATTTCTCTATTTACACCATTCTTTTTAGGGATTTTATTACACACCCATTCATATCAACTAGTTTGGAAGTGAAGCTGGACATTGTTAAAAGAAACGAAAAAGGTGAACAAATTACGGACATCAGTCGTGCATCCTACTGCTCGTCGATAACGCCCCTGGTCATCCTGTTAGTACCGAGGATTTAGTTGATTATAATGTCAGGGTTGTGCTGTGTAAGTCTCATCACAGCCACAAGCATCTACCGTATGGCCATCACCATCACCCTCTCCCTCCCACACTTCTCCCTGCTCTCAAATGTTGTGGTTGTGTGCTTCCCCTTCTCTCCCCATCTTGTCTTCCGCTCCCTCTTTTTGTATATTTTGTTTGTCTGGTTGATTTGTTTGTGAAATAAATGTTAGCTCTTTCACGAGCCTCGATTCAGTATACAAAAAAAAGAAAAAGAAAAAAAAGAGACCGCAAAAGACCCAGGTGAACGTGACCAAGAAGCCGACAACCACCTTGGTGCGCTCGACTAGTAATCGTCGCTGTCCACCCCTCTACCTTGCCCGCAACCCCTGTATGTGAACACTCCATATATTATACTGTACTGTACTCCGGTATTGCAATATTGTGTTGGGTGGTTTTATTATTTGGCAAAAACACAAACATTTTTTTCACAAGTGTGTTGATCACTCCGGTTTGTGTGTGTGTTTGTTTGTCTGTCCACTCACTTATACTTGCCTACTGGTCATAATTTTAAACCGATCTTCATAAAACTTCACCAATAGTTAGGGTTCGTGGTCTGACAAAATCCTATATATTTTTGAGGTCAAAAGGTCAACATAGGCCAAAAGGTCAACCACTTTTTTTCAAATTTCAAAAATCCTCAATTTTCATCCGATTGACTTGAAATTAGAATGGGATTTTCATATCGGCAAACTGACTTCAACCACCAGCTATTTTTGAGATCCACATAGGCCAAAAGGTCAATATAGGTCAAAGGTCAACCACCTTTTACAAATTTCTAAAATCCTCAATTTTCATCTGATTGACTTGAAATCTGAATAGGATTTGCATATCAGCTTAATGAAACCAACCACCAACTATTTCTGGGGTCAACATAGGCCAAAACGTCAACATAGGCCAGATTTCTAAAATCCTCAATTTTCATCCGATTGACCTGAAACTTGAATAGGATTTTCATATCACTTAACTGAATTCAATCCCCAACTCTTTTTGAGATCAACATCGGACAAAAGGTCAACATAGGCCAAAAGGTCATCAACAATTTAATATTTCTAAAATCCTTAATTTTCATCTGATTGACTTGAAATTGAAACAGGATTTTCATATCAGCTAACTGAATTCAATTACCCAATATTTTTGAGAGCAGTATAGGCCAAAAGGTCAACATATGCCAAAAGGTCAACAACCTTTTCAAACTTCTAAAATCCTCAATTTTCATCCGATTGACTTGAAATTTGAATAGGATTTTCATATCAGCGAACTGAATTCAACCCCCAACTATTTTTGAGATCATCATAGGTCACAAGGTCAACATAGGCCAAAGGTCAACCACCTTTATTCAAATTTCTTAAATCCTTAACTTTCATCCGATTGACTTGAAATTTGAATAGGATTTACATATCAGCTAACTGAATTAAACCGCCAACTATTTTGAGATCAACTTCGGCAAAAAGGTCAACATAGGCCAAAGGTCAACAACCTTTTCGAATTTCTAAAATCCTCAATTTTCATCCGATTGACTTGAAATTTGAATCAGATTAACATATCAGCTAAATGAATTCAACCACCAACTTTTTTTGAGGTTAACATAGGCTGGATTTCTAAAATTGTCAATTTTCATCCGATTAACTTAAAATTTGAAGACGATTTGCATATCTAGGACACTGAATTCAACCACTTATTTTTTTTTTTAGGTCAAAAGGATGCTCTACTGAGTGCCATTGTACTTTGTTCTCTTTTACCAAGTGTCACTATGAGTGATCTTTCATTAAATTGTTATTTATACAGGGAGTATGGTTTATACATGGGTTTGTTGGGTTTGAGAGGACATTGGGTTTGAGTTCAAAGTATGGATTCGAACGCATATTTAATATTTACATTTAACTTAATGGGAAAACCACATTAGTTTTACGCCTTTTCAATTTACATCCTGCTTTTCAGGAATGCATCCTGGCCATAAATAGAGGAATACCTGTATAGACGTGGACACAGACAGACAGTGGCATTGCAATAGTCTCGCAACCCCTTCAGGGTGAAACTAATAGAAAATAAACGGTTTCCAATATGTGTGTGCAGCTTTGTATCTAAGCTTTTACTATCCTTACACACTGATGTGCAATCGATCACATGGTATGACCAATTGATGTTTTATTGTGATGCGAAACTCTTAGGCTTGATTTTGATAAAACATTCCACTTCTGTGATCTCTTCTCAAATGCAACAATCTCAAACTGCTGGGCTGATCCAGCTGAAATTGGGCAATAAGGTTCTACTCCTGATTGGATATAACTGCATTATTACATTTCTTATAAGCATTATTAACCCCCCGAGGCCATTTCCACACACATATATATATATATATATATATATATATATATATATATATATATATATATATATATATATATATATATATACACACGTATATATATGGATATATACACACATATATATATATACACACACACACATATATATATGTATATATATATATATATATATATATATATATATATATATATATATATATATATGTGTGTGTACACACATACAGTGCATTCAGAAAGTATTCAGACCCCTTCACTTTTTTCACATTTTGTTGTTGCAGCCTTATGCTGACATCGTTTAAATTCATTTTTTCCCTCATCAATCTACACTCAATACCCCATAATGACAAAGAGAAAACAGGATTTTAGAAAGTTTTGTAAATTTATTAAAAAGAAAAAACCGAAATATCACATTTACATAAGTATTCATACCCTTTGCTATGACACTTGAAATTTAGCTCAGGTGCCTCCCATTTCTCTTGATCATCTTTGAGATGTTTCTACACCTTGATTGGAGTCCACTTGTGGTAAATTTAATTGATTGGACATGATTTGGAAAGGCACACACCTGTCTATATAAGGTCTCACAGCTGACAATGCATATCAGAGCAAAAACCAAGCCATGAGGTCGAAGGAACTGCCTGCCGAGCTCAGAGACAGGATTGTGTCGAGGCACAGATCTGGGGAAGCCGACAAATACATTTCTGCTGCATTGAAGGTTCCCAAGAGCACAGAGGCCTCCATAATTCTTAAATGGAAGAAGTTTGCAACAACCAGGACTCTTCCTCGAGCTGGCCGCCCGGCCAAACTGAGCAATCGGGGGAGAAGGGCCTTGGTAAGAGAGGTGACCAAGAACCCGATGGTCACTCTGGCTGAGCTCCAGAGATCCTGTGTGGAGATGGGAAAAACTTCCAGAAGGACAACCATCACTGCAACACTCCACCGATCTGGGCTTTATGGCAGAGTGGTCAGACGGAAGCCTCTCCTCAGTGAAAGACACATGAAAGCCCGCTTGGAGTTTGCAAAAAAGCACCTAAAGGACTCTCAGACTGTGAGAAACAAGATTCTGTGGTCTGATGAAACCAAGATGGAAATGTTTGACTTCCGTCTGAGCACATGATCTATGACACAGTTGTGTTGAAATATTAAATTTATGACATCATTGGTTACATGGTTTGGCTGCCAGATTGGATTTAACCTAAAACCTTTTTTAAAATCTGCTCCCAAACCACCAAATCAATTGACTCGAAACTTTACGTGTGTCATTGACTAGGTATGGTGGCCTCGAAAACGTCATTGGTCACATGGTTTGGCAGCCATCTTGGATAGAAAAGAGAACCTTATCCGATCAACACGAAACTTCACAAACGTGATCCCTTACATACATATGCAGAGTGTACGTTTTTAAAGATCATATGTCACGTGGTGTGGCAGCCATATTAGCTTTAAAGCTAATAATTAAAAAAAATCCCTTCCCTGAAACCGCTTCACCGATCGATGTGAAACCTGTCATGGCTGGTTAAAATGTGATACTTGAAAACAGCTGAAGGGATTTAAATCAAACTTGTTTGTTTTTAGGACAGTGAACGAGGGCATCTGCCCATTGCGGGTCTATGCGGAGGCATATTCGCGACACATTCGCATTGCTCTAGTTTCCCTTTGAAATATCGAGGCTCATGGAAGAGCGAGATATTGTAGTACCAGTGTTTGAGTTTATGGAAATGCTGATCTCTTGACTCCTTCAGCAAACAGACTTCATTCTTCTCAGTGAGCTATATTTTAAGAGTGATGTGACGCTTCTGTTGGAGACATAAATCACTTGCAGGACAAACACATGAGGTGACATCGATGCACTTCTACGTATGCATTGCATTGGTCGACAATGAAGAACCACAATATTTCGGGGGATTTTAACCTGGGATATCGGTGTCTCGTTTCAGGTGTGAATACCATAGATTCAAGTTTTTTTTTTATTCAAATTTTATGCACAAAACAACCACCAGGATAAATGTGCAACAGTAGTTCATGATTATGTAAGAGTCGTTGGCGGATGAAAGTGTTGATTGAACAAGTGAGCATTTTGCAACATGTTTACTATTGGTATTCAGATCTACAATCAATGTAGCATATTAGCGAATGATTACAAATCCATCGTGTAATTACAAATCCATCTGTGCATACAAGCCTCCAATTAATCTGTACACTCCATACATCACAGGATGAGAGTTCTGTGTTACTTACTGTTTGTTAATGAGCTCATTTTGGAGGATTGGTGTTGGCTTAGCAGTTGGGGTGGCTGGCTTGAGATCTCGGGGTCCTGAATTTGAGCACCTGTCAGCCCATTGAATTAACACCAGGTGGGGTGACTCAGTCTGTCATACCTCCGTGGTTGGAAAAATGAGGCCTGGCTTACTGGGATGACTGAGCCCTTCGGGTATGCTGCGTCGGAGTGGTGACGCATTGTTCCTTTTAATTGATCGAAAAATAGCGGCAATAACCCTGGGCGCTCACCTGGTATATTGTACGTGTAGTTTCAGAGAAGGAAGCAAATACCTATTTTGGGGGGCAACCCAAAAGACCTCTCCCTCGTAGACCCTCTCAGACCACAATTTCTTTCATGCCGTGAACAAACTTGAGTTGCAACATACCAAATATAATTTTCGCCAAGTTTCATCACAATCCCATCAGCGGTTTCGGAGAAGAAGTTGCAAGTGTTTACGGACTGACGGACAGACAGATGACGCGCCATCGCACAAGCTCCACAACTACGTTCCAGGTGAGCTAACAATTAGATGCCATCTTGTTTATTTATCACATTGTCTGTATGAAGAGAGGATGAGCGCATGAAGACAATTCATGTGCTTCATGGTTTGATGAAGATAAGAAAATGGATTGAAAGGATGATAGACAATGGATGGGGGTTTCATTGTAGATCGGATGGACTATGAAACATGTGAACAAAACTTGATCGGTCACACTATAGGCAGAGAGCGGCTGTCTTGTACAATACTACCGCACACAATTCGCCATCGAAAAATAACTATTTTATTCGCAAGCAGGCCTCTGGACGAAATTGGATTTTGATTTAAAACTAGCTTTATTAAGCCAATTGATTCTGCTGTTCCATTTCTGCAAGAGAAATGGGAGCATAATCGCCATGCCTCGGTGGGAGCCCATTCTGAGTTTGTCACATTCAATAACGCGCTCCGCGTTCCTACACTGCGGACAACCGCACTATGCGAAGAAATGAATTGCAGCATTTTAACAACTTAGCTCGTTTAATCCACTTGCAATGCCACCTAAATGCTTCCAGATAGCTTGCCTCGCCCTGGGTTTCTGTGTCCATGCACCAGCACTATTTGAATTTCGAATTTCATATTGGAATGTACGCCAGGGTTGGAGCTCATTATCAGAAATGATTTTTTAAAACTGGGGTGTGCAACTGACAACACATGGGATTTCCAAATAGCAGTATGGAGTGGTTTCATAGAACAAATGAGCTTTCCGTGTGTATATATATATGTATATATATGTATATGTATATGTATATGTATATGTATATATATATGTATATATATGTATATATATGTATATGTATATGTATATATATGTATATGTATATATATATATATATATATATATTTATATATATATATATATATATATATATATATATATATATATATAATATATATATATATATATATATATATATATATATATATATATATATATATATATATATATATATATATATATATATATATATACTATATAAATATATATATACTATATAAGAGAGATGTTGGTCTGTGTATCTGTCTATCTGTGTGTTGCCATTTTTCTCAGAGATGGCTGAACGGATCTTCGTCAAACTTTCAGAGGTTCATCAGTGATTGCCTGGGAGTGTTTTAGGCCCCAAAAAAAAAGTTCGTTTTTTTTTATTTAAAAATAAAAATAAATCGCTCGATTAATGCCTAAGCCTTTTTAATTAATGACAGTTATATACAAGTATACATTCGCAAAAATAAATACAAAACAATCACCAGACATTTGAACACAAATAAATCAAACAATTCCGGAAGTGTACGAAGTTGTTATTAAGGCTGGTTCTTCTTCCTGATCGGCATCACACTTAACTCAGAAACGTGATGAACGCCACATTCACCCACCAGCATATATCAAAATATATCGATATTTAAGCAAATTTGAGTTGTGTGCATTTTGGTGGCTAGGTGGCCGCACAGGGGGAGTATAGATCGGCTCAGAGTTGCTGGTTTGTACACCTACCGGAAGTTTTTAAAAATCGCACCCGTGTCTGAAGGAAGCGGAACAGTTCGACAATTTTAATATGAAATAGGCAAAGCCGAGAAACGAATGATACCCATGGGAATTACCCTTTAGAATTACCCTTTGGAACCCATTACAATTACCCTTTAAAACCCTTTAGAATTACACTTCACAACCCTTTTGGGTAGCAGGGTAGCTGTGTCAGGGAGTGACGTCCCTGCCCCTATGCGAGTCTCGGGCTCAGCTGGTTCCGGCTGACAGTACCTGGTATGGTCCCCTTGTCCAGGGTAACGGATTCCCACTGCCCTGTGGGAGAAGCCTCTTTAGGCTAAGGCTATGAGAAGGACACTCAGACACCAAACCGCACCTGTAGGTCAGCCTGCGCAGCGCTACATTGTGGATAAATGTGCCCATCAAAGTCAGTGGTGGCACCAATTAAGACATCACTGCCCAGCATCTGCAGACAGCTGTGTCCGCTTTGGACGTCAAGGGCAGCCATCATCATACCGACCACCTGGCCAGTCTGCTGCACCTAATGCATCACACTTCACATGTTGCATTTACTGCACCTGCAGCCAATGATGCTCATAGGAATAGAGAGTGGGAGAGGGATATCACACACCTCTCTATCACTTTAATCGCTTCTCTGTGCAGGTTTTTCCCTTCATTGGCACCAGCCACCTGGTCACCTGCTCACCTGCTCACCACCCATTTTAACCTGAATACTGCGACAAGAGAGGAGTCACGTCAGGGATAGGCAGAGGATGCTGCTGGGAGTCCCTAGTCATGAGTCTATACATATGGTGGTCCAGGTGTGATGGTCATTTCGTCTGACCAGGAGCAACAGTGACATTCGTATCCTGCTTGGGCATCAGAACAGCCCTCGACAGGGGTAGCACTGCTCTCTCCACATGAAGGGGAAATAAAAAGTTCCCCAAAGAAAGCATGCTCTACTTAATAATAGCTGCCGACCATGGCAGGTTGGTCGTCCATTTCTGTGGTTGAGAAACTACAAATAAAAATAAATTAATAAACAACAAGAAGTCCAACAAATATAACACCAAGATGATAGATTTCGGTGCCTGGAATGTCCACATGCTGCAAGACATTGGCAGCCGCCTCGAACGTCGAACGGCCATTATTGGCCACGAATTAGCACGATGTGGGAGAGACGTTGCAGTGAGACCTCTCTACCTGGTATATCCCATCTTGAGGAACGAGACTCCAGTTATAACTTCTACTGGAGCGGCAAAAGACAGAAAGTGAAAGTCGTCAGGCAGATGTTGGTTTTGCGATTAAAACCAAACATAAACCTTCTAGATGCTGTCCCAACCGATATCAGTGAATGTCTCCTGACTGTGCGACTCAAACTCGACAATGAATGCTATGCTACCGTAATCAGCGTATGTGCCTCTACCATGACAAACACAGATGAGGTCAAAGAGTACTTCTACAATGATCTTTCAGCAGACATACAGTCAACATCTCATGGTGACAACCTTATTTTGTTGGGGGGGTTTCAATGCCCAAGTGGGATGTGAGTGGAAAAATGGGATCGGACACCACGGCATCGGCAAAGAGAACTCCCATGGCACTTTGCTGCTGACGCTATGTTCAACCAATGAAGTCATCATTACAAACTCCTTGTTCCAACAAGATGACATAAACAAATCTACATGAATGTATTGTATCCAATCTCTAAACATTGGCACCTCATTGATTTTGCTATCGTCAGGCAATGCAACTGGCATGATGTCAAGCACACATGTCAAGCACACACTGTTTGTCCGACCTCGGGCTTGTTAGGAGTAAAATATCACTCAAGGTGAAGTGCACGTGAGAAGGGAATGTCTCAAGCCTGCTTCAAAGCTCCACACTTGACAGCTTAAATGCAGCGATGTGCAATCACAGCTTCAGCATCATCTCAATGCCACCTTGGAACAGTTGGATTTACCTACTACCAATGCTGAAGTGGGATGGACCATTTTACCTTCAGGGCAGCTTCTGATGTTCTCAGTTTCGTTAAACTGAGTCACAAAGACTGGTTTGACGAGAACGCCTCCCAGATCAAGAGTTTACCTAACTCCGTGCATGCGGCTCATCATTGCTGGATTGACGACAGAGGCTCAATGAGCAAACAGTCCTCTTTCAATACCTGCTCGATAGACTCACACAATCAAGACTACGTTCCATGAAAGACAGCTGGTGTGCAGCAAGAGCAGAACAAATTCAGGAGGCAGCCGATACAAATAATTTCATGCACTTCTATGCTGGTCTAAAGGCTGTCTTGGGATTGTCTTCTCGTTGTATCGCCACACCCCATAGCTCACATGGTCGGCACCTTATCACAGATCCAAATAAGATCCTGGAGCACTACGCTGACCACTTTAAGGATGTCCTCAATTGCCCCTCCTCCATCTTGGATGCAGCCATTGACTCTTCCCCAGCGGCCTATATTAGAAGACCTTGCCCGCCCTCCGACTAAAATAGAGACCACCAGAGCAATCAAAGAGATGTCCTTGATCATCTGGAAAGACCACTGGAGATGATGGTATCCTGTCCGAGGTTTTCAAGTTTGGCTGTGCCAACCTCCTTGCCCAACTGAGCCAACTCTGCAATACCATCTGGAATGAGGAGTTAGTAGCCTACCCCAGGTCTTCAAAGATGCCACGATTGTTCGTTCCCCTGTACAAATGCAAAAGTGATAGGTCATGTGTTGCCAACTACCATGGCGTAGCCCTGCTATCTATTGCTGGGAAAATACTTGCCCACATCATTCTTCATCGCAGGTCACCAACAATTGTCAAAAGCATCACCCCAGAAAGTCAATGCGGCTTTCGTGCTGGAGGTGGCACGACCGATATGATGTTCTCTGCTCGTCAACTTCAGGAGAAGAGCAGAGAACAACATCGCGATCTATACATGGTCTTCATCGACCTTTCAAAAGCATTTTATCAGATCAGTAGAGAAGGACTCTACTGTACTGTACTACTGTACAAAGCTACTGTACAAAGTCGGCTGTTCCGCTAAGTGGATCAACATCATCAGATCCTTCCACGATGGCATGGTTGCTCGTGTGAGGGACAGTGGATGCACTTCAGAGACATTTCCTTTTACCAACGGCACCAAGTAAGGCTGTGTCCTAGCTCCCCTATTATTTAGCATTGTGTTTTCCTCTATACTTCATGATAACTTCGAAGATTGCACCCGGGGAGTGATGATCCAGTTTCACTCCGACGGTAGTGTCTTTAATTTTCTGCATCTGAAGGCCAAGTCCAGAATCACAGAAATGGTTCTCCTTGATCTACTTTTTGCCAATGACGGCGCACTCTTCAGTCCTAATCTCGAAGATATGCACTTTATTGTCATCTCCTTTGCGCATTCTGCTCGTCGATATGGCCTTACAACTAGCCTCAAGAAGACCGAGGCTATGCTATAGCCAAGACCAGAAGGTGCGTATACCGTCCCATCCATTTCCATCGACGACACACCACTCAGAGATGTAGATAAGTTCTACTACCTTGGAGGTGTCCTCTCTCAAAATGCAATGATGGACGACAAAGTAACATCAAGACTCGGTAAAGCATGCGTGTTCTTTGGAAGATTGACACATCACCTATGGCATGAATGTGGCATTCACCTGGAGAACAATATCAGTGTCTATCGTGCCGTTGTCTTATCGACACTCCAGTATGGATGCGAATCTTGGACACCATATCATCGCCATATCAAACGCCTTGATCAATTTCATATGTGATGCCTTCACAAGATTCTTGGCATTACCTGGTGATACAGAAATCCCAACAACTCAATCCTGGACCATTGTCATATCCAAAAAATTGAGTATTTCCTGAAGCAAGCTTCTCTGGTCAGGACACTTCACACGCATGGAAGACCACAGAATCCCAAGAGCGCTTTTCTATGGACAACTTAAATTTGGTAAACGATCACGTGGTGGACAAAGGAAGTGCAATAAGGATGTTCTTAAGTCTAAACTCAAGTCTTGTGCCATTCCAGTTGTCACCTGGGAACATCAGGGGCACAAACAGGGTAGCTTGGCATAACATTTGCCGCAAAGGCCTGGACCACTTTGAATGTTGGAGACTTGCTATCGAGAGAAAGGAAAACCTGCCAACGTCCATCTCCGCAAGCACCAGTCTACGAGAACGTGTGGATAATTGTGACCATCAAAAAAGAAAGATCAATCGTTACAATAATTCCTAGTTTGTATCGATTGTACCATTGACCTCCAATTAACATCCTTTCTAGATCGAACATACTGTCTCCATTCATACTGGCAGCAGTTGAATACTCCAGATGTAAGAGTCCTTATTGAGAGTGGATGATCAAACTCCTCATGGGTGATGTAGCTCTTACCTAAACAGAGGATGACTTAATTTCCATGGAAACGAGGAGAACATCCCGAAAAGGCTGGAAGCAGCCCTGACATTTCCATTTTTGCATTTAACCCCATGATGATGCGAACGTGCACTCGAGGGTGCGCCCGCACACACACGCGCGCAAGCAGAGGTCACTGATTAGATCAAAAGCAATTTGGCAAACTTCATTTTATACACACCTTTCCAGGTTACTCAATTTAAAAATCGTTTGCTGAGTCATATTTGTTATGCGGGAACAGCATGTAAGCTCTCTCTCGCTCTCGCTCTCTCTCTCTGTAGTCATGTCAGACGGAATATTATGGTCGTGAGAGTAATAAAGCGCGTGTTCTTGAGGTACCTACATCTTGTATCGCGAAATATACACAATGGGTATTTGTCACCGCTGCGCATTTGCTGACACCTCCAGCGAACATCTACACTCTTACAGACAAACGAAGGTTAAAATGAAACATTACTTGATGAATTGTACAATTGATACACAGACACACACACCATACATACACGTACTAGGTACTAGTGGAGTACTCCCCCCCCCCCCCCCCCCGCCCCGCGGGTCTAGTTTGCGCATTATAGATGTTTGTGTGGTGTGTGCCTAAAAGTCTCTAGATGGTCGAATATGGGTGATGGACGGATGATGGTCTCAGGGTGTAAAGGGTCGAAATGGTGTTAAGGTCTAGAGGGTCCAAAGGGATCAAGGTAATTAATGGGTTTATAGGGGGTCTGAGAGGTCTAAAGGTTCTTGGGGTCTAGAAATGGGTCTACAGGGTATAAAAAGTCTAAAAGGTAAAGGGATCTAAAGGCAGCAAAAGGCTCTATACTATAGCATCTATAGTTGTCTAAAGGTTCTAAACTCTAAAGGATTTGTAGGGTATAAAGGGTAAGCAGGTTTCTAAGGGTTGTAAAGGGTCTTGAGGGTTGTAAAGGGTCTATAGGATCTATGGGGTTTTAGGGGTCTAGGGATTTGAACGGCTGCACAGGTTATACAGGGGTCTTAGGGTTCTAAACCGTCTAGAGGGTCTTAAGTGTTCCAATGGGTCTATACGGTCTACATGGTCTTAATGGTTTCGAAGAGTCTATAGAGTCTTAAGGGTCTTGGGGGGTTTTAGGGGTCTTATGGGATTCAAAGGATCCATAGAGTCTTAGGGGTCTTACATCTCAGGGAGTTTTAAGGGTATAACAGGGTCTTAGGGGTTTAAGGGTTCTCACATGATCTATAGGGTATAATGGTTCAAGCAGGATGTATAGGTTCGAAGGGGTCTTGAGGGCCTCCGGGGGTCTGAGGATTATAAAGGTTCCAATGGAGTCTATAGCATCTTAGCAGGAGTCTAAAAGTTCTAACGGGGTGTATGGGATCTACAAGGTGTTTACGGTCTTAAGTGTCTCTGTATTCTAGTGTGTCTTGGTGGGTATTAAGGGTCTTAGGGTTCAAAGGGTCTAATGGGATTTAAAGGGTCTTATGGAGTTTTAGGGGTCCATAGGGTCTCAAGGGGTCTAAATCTATATAGGGGTCCAAGGCGTCGAAAGGATATAAATGTCTAACAGTGTATAAAGGGTCTAAAATGTCTAAAGGCTTTTTAAGGGTATTCAAAGGTACAAGAGGTCTAAGAGGTCTCAGCAGTCTAAAGGGGTCCTCGGTCTCACTAAAGATGTAGAAGAAGTTCAGTTACTCCTGGGTCTCACTATCAGCCATTATCTTTCTTGGGTAAACCACATTTTAAAGTTGGCCTCCAAAACCATCCCCCGACTGGTCATTCTCCGTCATACAAAGTCTTTCCTTGGCACACCTGAACTTCTATCCACCTCCAAGGCCATCATCCATAGCTTGATGGAGCACTACTGTTCTCCCCTCTGAGCTGGCTCCTCTCTACCCATATGTGTAGTGTTGGGGGGAGCGGACGGGGCTGTCGGCATTTGTTGGTGGACATTAAAGATCCCATGGTGTTCTTCGGAAAGAGTAGGGGAGCTATGCCTAGCCCATGGCCTAATTTTTGACACTACAGTTCTCTTGCCTACTCAGGCCTACAACCTACTGATCACTCCTAGAATACTAACTTCCATCAGCAATATTTTGCTAAACATTGGAAAGTGATTTGATGATCTATCCAGTCGCCGACATTTTTACGGCATAACCTGTAGGTAAATACCATCTGGAACAGCCTTTGTCTGTCCGATGTATGTATGTTCCCACAATCGTACACCAATCAGAGCTGAGGATCTGGTCACATGATAGGGGGTGTTTAGTAATCATTAGAGTTGCATATTTTACTAAAAGGAAATATAATAGCCGGCGAAGCCGGTGTTGTCAATAAACGAGTACGTATTATGTTGAAAACCTGATTATGCCTTGGCTCGAGAATCCGAAGCGCAGTGGGTGCAGCCATCTTGCGGAGGCGGAAGTATGCATAACAAATTTAAAACGTTCATTAGGAGTTTCTTTCACCCGTCGTCGTTTGATTCACAATCTTATGCACCTCCGATGTATTAATAAAATAATTTCAGACCAACATCGGCCCGCACGGGCCTGGTTATCTTCAACAAAACGCGTCACCAAACACCGGACCCAATGAGAGTCGAGCATTTGCAAAAATATTTCTGAAATGAAAGCGCTCAATGGTGGGTGCCATCGACCGGATGCGGAAGTTTGCATAAAACAATTGCAAAAAAGTTCAATAGGAGTTTGTTTCACCCGTCGTTCTTTGATTCACAATCTAATGAAACCTCTAATTAGTAATTAAAATACGTTAAGACCAACCTCGTTATCTTCAACGAAAATCGTCATCAAACACCAGAACCAATGAGATTCGAGCATTTGAAAAAATATTATTACGCGTTTCGGAGGGTGAAAACGGCGTCAAATATTCTAACATTGACGAAGAATTATTTTTTAGAAATCTCGCGGCCGTATAGGATAGTTTTTAACGGCCAGAAATACGGTATAAGCGGTTTACATATTTAGTTTAGAAATACGGATAGTTTTTCACGGCCGGAAATATCCGAAGTTGAGACGGAATTCACCGAATTCATCACTGCAAGCTAACGTCTTCTGGTGGAGGAAGCTGCCGTGCCCGGAGGGTCAGAGAACCAGCCCTGGCACCTGACAGCGACTGAAGTTAGAAGACTACACACTTACTGTGAAAACGTATGTTAAGCCCAGTTAAAATTTCTTAAAATAGGCCCTAAGCTAGCACATCGTATAGTTACTTCCTTAAGCTTCTTGTGACATTTATTGTATGCAGGTATTGCCATTGGGGAGGACTGTCTGCTCTTCTCTTTTACCAAGTCTTACCAGGTACGGTACCTTCTACACCTACCAACTACCTAACCTACTGATGCCATAGTGATGGGTAAAATAGTGGCAAGAGGTTTTGGCTTCGCCGGCTCATTGCGGCTTTGCAGTCGGTACTAGTAGCCGGCGAAGCCGGTGTTGTGAATGAACGCATACGTATTATGTTGAAAAGCCAGATTTTGCTGGATCCTTTGAGAATTTCGAAGCTTTGACGCACCAAATCGGTCCATCGAGGCCGCCATCTTGCGGATGCGGAAGTATGCATAAAAAATTGCGAAAAAGTTAAATAGAGGCTTTGGCTTCTCTGGCTCATTGCGGCTTTGCAGTAGGGTCATATTAACTTTTTGTGGAATGTTTTGGGGTCCCAGCAGGTGTCATGAGGTAGGTATGAGGTTTCAGAAATTCCTCAATACAATTATGATTTTGAAATGTGATCGACATGGACCTTATTCCTGAATCCGGAAGTGAAGAGATGATGGCGGTTCACTGGTTTGATAATATCTTTATACAATCGTGATTTAACATTATATTTTGATACGGTATATTAATACTATAGTATTAATTTGTGATTGGAATGATGAATTATGCTGTTTGGAATGAAAATGTAGAGATATTGAGTTTCAAGCAGAAAGCGGAAATGACGTAAGGGTTTCCATCCGTGACATTCGTGGATTCGCCATTTGCAGTTTCGCTATTGACTGGAAAAAGCAACATTCACGCTGAGCACGTTACGTGTTTTTACGGTGTTTAGAAACACAGGAATTTTTCCGGATTCTTTGTACTTAATTAGCCTAATCATCTCAGGAAATCATATCTAAATCTATTCTCATTTTGAAACAGCTTCCAGGGCTCTGCTGCTGATCCCGCTGGGGAAGCTTAGAGCTCCTTCATATGGCCCCCCCTAATAGGAATTCCTGACAATGTCAGTGCCTGCAGGGGGCGACATTTTTGACCCTCGCCTGAGCACCACAAACCATCACTATACCACTGCACTCAGGTGTATGGTTGATACTTACAGTATCTGGATGGGTGATTCTGAAACAGAGTTTGTATCTGAATCATGTGTTGCACTGGCTGTGTTTGAGAGCTATTTCATGGACTGAACAGAAAGTCCTTTTTTTTTGTTCTCCAACACGAGGTCCCGAATCTCTCCCTTGACATTCACTTTCACTTTAACACTACTGGAATGCAAGGTGAACAATCTACTGCAGTTTTCTTAGACTTTCAAGGCAAGTGTCTAGAAGCCTTGGCCTTGCTATGTGTTTTATTACTTTTACCTCTGCCATAGAAGGTGAACGCAGGTTATGTTTTCACCCCTGTTTGTTTGTTTATTAGTTGCAAAAATCGAAGATTTTTCAAGTATCTTGGTTTGTCTTTTGCATTATTACTTGGCAAACAAAATATTTTTGACAAGTATGTTGATCACTCCGGGTTGTGTGTTTGTCTGTCCGCTCATTTATACTTGCCGACAGGTCACAATTCTAAACCGATCTTCACGAAACTTCACCAAATGGTAGAGTTCATGGTCCGACAGAATCCTATTTATTTTGAGGTCAAAAGGTCAACATAGGCCAAATGTCAACCACTTTTTACAAATTTCTAAAATCCTCAATTTTCATCCGATTGACTTGAAATTTGAATAGAATTTTCATATCAGCGAACTGAATTCAAACACCAACTCTTTTTGAGGTCAAAAGGATGCTCTACTGAGTGCCATTCTACTTTGTTATTTTTGCCAAGTGTCACTCCATGAGTGATATTTCATTACTTGGAAAAAAAACATTTTGGACAAGTATGTTGATCACTCCGGTTTGTGTGTGTTTGTCTGTCCGCTCACTTATACTTGTCTACAAGTCACATTTTAAACCGATCTTCACGAAACTTCACCAAATGGTAGAGTTTGTGGTCCGACAAAATTATATATTTTAGGTCAATAGGTCAATATAGGCCAAAGGTCAACCACTTTTTTAGAATTCCTAAAATCCTCAATTTTCATCCGATTGACTTGAAATTTGAATAGGATTTTCATTTCAGCGAAATGAATTCACCCACCAACTATTTTTGAGATCAACATAGGTCACAAGGTGAACATAGTCCAAAGGTCAACAACCATTTCAAATTTATAAAATCCTTAATATTTCATCCGATTGACTTGGAATTTGAATGGGATTTCATATCAGTGAACTGAATTCAACCACCAACTATTTTTGAGATCAGCATAGGCCGAAAGGTCAACATAGGCCAAAAGTCAACCACTTTTTTTTAAATTTATAAAATCCTCAATTTTTCATCCGATTCACTTCAAATTTGAATAGGATTTTCAGATCAGCTCACTGAATTCAACCTCAAATTATTTTTGAGGTCAAAAGGTTGCTCTACTGAGTGCCATTCTACTTTCTTCTGTTTTGCCAAGTGTCGCTCTATGAGTGATTTTTCATTCTGTTTGTTTGTTTGTCGTCTACAGGTCACAATTCGAATCCAATCTTCACAAAACTTTACCAAATGTTAACAGAACCGGCTGTCCATGCTTGACGTTCGAATGAAGGTGTCACAGGAATGTGGAATTTTTTGGTTCATTGTTTGGCATTCGCTGTTTCTGCATTGTCTGGTTGCTTCTGGCCTCCCACCCGTGCATAGCACAGTACCTCGCTGGTATAGATGTATACCCCTTAAATATTTTTAAATACTTTTAAAATGGCCGTTGGGGGGAAAGGCCTTATATGTACCCACAAATTAATTGTGGAAAAATTTGTCCGGTCTACAATGTCAAGTGGAGCAGTAAATGTCCTGACGGCCTCACCTGGGCAAGCAGGTACTCTATTATTCTCACATGGGACATGATGCACATTGTCAAGGTCAAGCAAATTCTGTGCTTATCTCATATGTCTGACTTTGCCAAATACGTTGTGTGTCATATCTGTTGCGAACACATTTTAAGTATCGTGTATTGCTCTATTCTGCTTCCATATTTTATGGCTGTTTCAGCATTTTTCATGATCCATCATATGGGACTTATCTTTGTTGCACATAGTAAGTAACTCGTGGCTTTTGGAGTATATTATAAAATCCTTTGTGCAATTTTTTTTTCCTTTGTACCTCTTCAATCGCCCACCCCTCCCTCGTATCCATTAAATTATAAATGCATCTCCTCATGTAGGCATTTAAAGTACAGATTAAGTATCATTCAGTAAAGTCCTCTAGTTAATGCATGAATCTTTTTCTTTTTCCCCCATACTAATGATCATTTTTTTCCTCCTTTTTTTTTCCCTCACAACTGTGAGGAATTAATTAAGAGGGTAAAGAGTAATGTGTCGGTGCATTTAAGTGAAACAAGAACATGAAATGATTCTGCCATCGCAATAAATTAACAGTTGTAAATGGATTAGAAAATATGAGAAAAGTAGAGCCACATAATCCCTGCAGTGAGCTTCCTGATATACGTATTTACACACACACACACACACACACACACACACACACACACACACACACACACACACACACACACACACACACACACACACACACACACATATATATATATATATATATATATATATACATATATATATATATTGTTGCGGATATGAGGACTGTATTTTTTTGATTGTGTGCTTTATTATTATTATTATTGTTTATTCTGCGCCCCCTGCCTCTGGAGCTGTGAAAAGGTGAAAGGGCATCCCATAATTAGTCCACAAGCATACACGTCAGCCAATAATAGAATACCCCTGTTCGATAGTTATATCTTATTCTGTGTTTTAGGGTAAGGCTGTGTCTCCCATTAATTGAAGTACTCCATTGCACCAGTGAAAGAGAATAGATCCCCTTTCATTCCCATCCCCAAAATCTCCATTTCCTTTCACATCCCCTTTCGTCATTGCCAAGCCTCGATTGCCAATTACATCCCCTCCAAAACCACCATTGAACATGTGCTCGGGTCGGGGAAGAGGGGCGTGCCCGCCCGTCGTCATCAAGGGCGGAGCCAGAGGGTCGCGTGACCAACCAGGGCCGAGGTGAGCACACCGATGGGCGTGTCCTGAAGGCCGGCGGCTTGATCGCCGGAGGCGCTATAAAGGCGCGCGCGCAAGAAGCGTGGGGGGTCGGTACTCGGTGGTGAGGAGTGAGTGGACCAAGAGAGAGAAAGAGTGGTTGGACCAAGAAAGAGAAAGAGTGGTTGGACCAAGAGAGAAAGAGTGGTTGGACAGGGAGACGTGCAAGAGTGTTGTTGAGTTGAGGGTTTGGACTGGACGAGTCAGACGAGTCCTGGCAAAGCAAGCGGTGGCCACAGCAGCAACAACACCCAACAGCCGCTTGGGGCCTGGACGGCGGTTTTGAGCAGGGCCGCGAAGGAACGGCGGCTGCTAAACGCGCCGATCGTGCTGCAGGACCCCCTTGGACCTTCCTCTCCCTCCAGCCATCCACCTCCTGCCTTTCCACCCTTCTTGTGTACGTGAGTTTGTTCTGTGTGTCTTGTCCCTGGGTATTTAATTAAGTCTGTATAAGCTAGTATTTGCACTGTGTCACCTGCGTCTTATGTGTTGTAAATAAACGTGACTGCTTTCTTTTTGATTGTGTGTATAATAAATCCAATTACTCTTCTGTCCGTCTTCTCGTCTTATTCCTTTTCCTCTTTGCATTTCGTCGTTTTAGTCTTTTCCAGATTGGGCAGCTGCGGTGCGATACGGCCAAAGTTCTGGGTGAATCGGGTGAGTCGGGGAACAACTGTTCGGTCGCGGAGCCTTCGCTCGGCAAACAACATCCTAAACCGCGATCAGTAACAATTGGTGTCAGGAGTGGGATCGGACCCGAAGCGCGCTTAACGCGCTCAAAATTACAAAGTACCGAAATTGCTTTTGTTTTACAAAACCCGAATTTTGAAATCGCGCCATGGCTGGTCAAGGCGGCGGGATGCCGGTGGGAGAGATAGACGGGGTAGAATCGACCCAGGACCTCGGGGAAATGTATGTGGATGAAAGAGAGGAGGAGAACATTGGCAATGTGGTTGAGGGGGTATCAGGCGCACAAAATGGCGCTCTCGCGCACGAGGTTTCAGGCGCGCAAAAAGGCGCCTTGCACGAGCGCGCGGTAGCCGAGCCCGCTGTATCAGCGGGCTTTAACATGCAGCCGATTGACATGCAGGCCCTCATTGCGCAGCTACAGGCAGCTGTACAGATGAGTATGGGCGACCAAATTGGAGGTTTGGAAAACAGAATGGGGGAGCGACTAGGAAATCAAATCAGGGAATTAGACAAGAAATTTGGGAAGTTAGACAATAATTTTGAGGGGTTAGACAACGGGATAAAAGAGGTGAAAAATGGGTTAATGGGGTTAGAAAATAGGATGGAGGACAAATTGCGGGAAATAGGGGAACAATCTGCCAGGGAAATCAAACGAATGGGGAACCAGATAGAGGAGGTGCAAATCGGGTTAGAAAGTAAACTGGATGCTCAGAGGGATGAATTGGGACAGATGAGGGTGGCATCTACAAAAGAGAGGGAGGAGATGAAAGAGGAAATACGACGAGGTGTAGGTGAGGAGGTCTCGGGGCTACGCGAGGAAGTAAAGCGAGGTGAGAAGCGTATGGAGAAAGAGGTGAGAAATTGGGCGGCAAAGTTACAAGGGGGAATAGAAGATCTGACGGAGGAGGTGGAACAGCTGACAGAGGGACAAACGGAGTTAGTGGAGCAGGTTCAAAGGAACACTGCGGTACTAGGAGGGTTAAAAGCGACACAAAGAGACATCAAGGAAGACTTGATAGCGACACAGAGGCAATGTCAGATGGTACGTGAGGGACTGACAATGAGGGTGGACGAGGTGACAGAGATAATGGAGACGAAGGACCGAGAGGTGAGGATGCACATAGAGACGGTCACGGTAGCCTTAGAGGACGAACTTGAGGAGACGCACCGGGAAATAAAAGAGGTGAAGCAAAAATTAGAGGAAGTGGAAGAAGAGGTGAGTGAAATTAAGAAGGGACAGACAGAAACTAAGAGGGAGATAAAGGAGGAAGTAATGGAATTGGTACAAGGTCGGTGCTCAACTCATGATGTGCTGCTCACTAACCAAATAAAGAGTTTGCAGGTGGCAAAAGAGGTGCGGAGACGAGGTGCCAAGGTGAGTGGCGAAATATTCGGCAATGTATATGATGTGAGGAAAGCTTCAGTCGGCTTGGGGATTGGTTTGGATCCGGGTGTTCGTGAAAGGCCGTTGGTGAAGTGTGTGACAGGTCAGGTGTGCGAAAAAAGAGGTGTGCGAGAATGTCCGACCATGGGGTGTGTGAGAAAAAAGTGCGCGCCGACCAGTGAGTGTGCTGTCGAGAGTGAGTCGGTCGTAGCGCGTGTGCGAGGGGGTACATGGAAGCGCGGTGTGGTGAGTGTTAAAGAGGATGTAACGAGAAAGTGTACGCCTGTGGTGAGTGTTACAGAGGGTGTAACGGGAGAGTGTGCGCAAGAGTGTGCGCGAGAAAGGTGTGTAACGGACAGGGGCATGGGGAAAGAGTGCGCTGTCGAGAGTAAGGGTGAGTGCGCTGTCAAGAATGGAGGTGAAAGTAGTGAGAGTGACACGGAGCGTGAGTTGGTTGTGACAGGTGAGCGAGGATGTACACCTGGCATGGAAGGATGCACACCTGGAATGGTAGAGCGTGTGTGGGAATGCACACTTGAGTTGGTCGTGAGGCACGTGGTTGGGTGTGCGAGTGAAAGCACACCTGTGATTGTCACAGAGGAGGTGACCGAGGAAGGGGCGCGAAGAGGTGTGTTGGTGAGGTGTGCGAACAACGAATGTGTGCCAAAGTGTTCGGTGGTCAGGTGTGTGACCAAGTCTGTGAGCGGAATGAGTGTACCGAGGTGTGTAAGGGAAGGTACGAGGAACATGGGAACAGCTGGAGGTATGAGCAAGAAAGGGGTAGCGTATGCGTGTAAGCATGCAGGTGAGGCATCGACGGTAACCGGGTTAGCGGTTAGAGCGACTTATAGTCGAATCGGGCCCTCGGTGCGTGCCGGGCAGCTTCGCGTGCCGCGAGAACCAGCGGGGATCCGAGCCACGGCGGGTTCGAAAGGACCGCCGTACGCGAGCCACGCTGGGCCTCGCTTGGAACGGCCGCGTCTGTGCTCAACTAGGCGGAGCGGGCAGTCCGATAGGAAGGGTCGTCATGGCGACCACTTTTTGTTGAGACGTGCCGGCAGGTCGAGATCGGGACATTGGATGGCTCCACGCCGAGGTGGTGCATGGGATCTCGGCCCGGGTAAGCCCCCGTCCCTGCCCCGAATGCGGGACGTATCCAGCCGCTGGCACAAAACAATCCGTATTCATTGCTCGGCTGTACGAAGCCGAGCTTTAGAAGGGAATTGGCGCACCGAGAGGATCTAATAAGTAGACGAGTGATGAGGTTAGTGTTTTGGACCCAAAATTAGAAAAAGGCAAAATTTGATGATTGGTGCGGTGATTAGCAGTAAATGACAAATTTTTGATTTGTTGGATTTGGACGAGCGAAATTGATAGTAGGACCTCCCCGATGTGGTGGGATGGCAAATCCACCATCCCTCACAGACGGGGGGCAAAGGAGCACTAGCTTATGGGGTTGATGGCAGTGAAAACTAGCCTGGGTGGGTTAGGATATTGTGTGTAGGGATCTAGCGAAGATGACATTAGGTAACGTTAAGATTAGTTAGTGACTGATACCTGTAGTGGGGACGCAGGTAGTTTAGTGTGGATGATAATGACGAGGGAGTGCAATAGTTAAAGGGACGACTGGGAAGCGCAAGTTTCAGAGGGGAGTAGTTAGCTGAGATGATGCCGTGTGCTTGAGGATTGAACAGGTGTGATTGCACAGGTGTGCAACTGAACAGGTGGATGGAGCAGTGTATGAGTGAGTGATGGTGATGTGTATTGTGATGACCAAATGGTCCAGGAAGAAAGGAGGGTGCAGGTGGCACCAGGCGTGAGGGCACAGGTGTGCAACAACAGGTATGGAGAATGGTGTGTGGAATATATGGAGCAAAGAATGAGTGGTGTGGAGAGAGTTGGAGTAAGTGGTACGGAGTGGTGTGCATGGTGCGAAGGTGTGGATGGGGGAAGAGTGGACCCCTTTTCACGAGTACCCGGGGAGGGTAGTTTAAAGAATAGTTAGAAGGTATAGGTAAATTGTGGTTGGATATTGGCATTTGTGGTGCAGTTGCAGAATGGTATTGTGGATGGGTGCATTAATGTTGTGGAAATGGCTGGGCGTGTAGCCTGTTAGTGTGTGTAGTTGGTTTGGGCACTCCACCACTGTGAGGATGTCGGCCAGGTGAGGCCGCAGGTGGGCTCTGGGAGCCGGTAGTAGTTGTTGTGGATGGGGCCCGAGGATCCGGAGGACGGACCTGGGTAGCCCAGTGCCAGAGGGCACCAAGGGGTGACAGAGCCAGGAGGGGCCTTCCCAAATTAGATAGGTTAGGGTGAGAAGCTAGGTAAGCTCGGGTGACAACTGCAGTGGTGGAGGTGTGCAGGTGGGTAGACCTGCTGGGAGAGCTACACGTCACAGCCCAGAAATTGTGCGAGGGCACCGGGAGATGAATCGGGGGAGTGAGACCCCAAATTGAGAAGCACCACAGTTTGGTCAATGGGAATTGGTTTTTAGAACCCATAGTGTAAGTTGGCCAATGGATTGGCGGGGAAAGACCCCGGGTAGTGTAAAGTGTGTTAATGTCATTTAGAAAGTAGTTAGGATGATGTCTCCTCGCACCATCTGCATCCACTCACCTGAGGTGACAGGTACTCCACACCATGCCATGTTTTGATTATTTTTTATGATGCAAATGTTTGGATTGTGAGACGCATCATGACGTGGGTGTGACATTGTGCTTTGATGTTCCATCTCTTCCTCCTTATGCGGATTGATGATGAATTTGGTGATGGCAAATTTTGAAGTAGAGGGATTGTGGAGACGAATTTGGTATAGGAGAAATATGGGGAAGACGTGACAGTAGTGACGAATTTGTAAATGGGTAGATTTTGTAAATATGGGGTAAGGGCAAGGGTAGTGTAGGTGACAGGGGGGTGACGTACGGTAGGGACGAGCTTTCTCACTTCGCCCTCCGTACGCATTTCGCCTTGCATTGCCTTATTGATGTGTACCCTTGTGACCTTACCCCTCGCTCAATTGTCTCTTTTGTCTCCCACATGACCTGTGCGCCATTGGGTGCCGAGGGGAGCGTGCGTGAGTCCTCCATTGTGCGCCCGGAATTCCCAGAACCAGCTGTCTGCATCGATGCACCACATTATGGACCACATGTCTGTGGCCAAGCACCACTGATGGACCCCATGGGTTGGGGCATGGCCCCTCTGCTGGAACCGGCCATGAGGGCCCGACATCTTGCTGGCGGACCTTGGAAACAGGGCACCGATGCCCCACAGGTGAACCACACGTAGTCGGCCCTGTGGGCCATAAATAAAATAAATAAAAATGGACACATTGGGTGCAAGTTTTAATACAAATAGGCCGCCAGTAAGCAAAGCAAAGGAATGACAACATCTGGAAGAACAAATAATAATAACCAGCAGAGGGAGCCGAAGAGCAAGAGATCACCTGCAGGGTTAGGGGTTGTTGATTTATTTTTTATTCTTGAACAATGGTGACTGCACCGATTGGTGCTTGGGTGTGTATTGGTGCGTTTTTGGGTGCTTTCATGGTGCATTGATGCAGAGCAGACTGTCTCCCCCCCAGAAAGAACAATCACAGGTCCTGGGTTAGTTTTGTAAATAAAAATAGCGTCATTGTAAATAATGCTTCCCACCGTCAGTGTGTAGTTTGAAGACCATTCCGCAATTCGGTTAACTGTGGGCGTAAGTCTGTTAGGCAGGGTGCAATGGAGCAGCGGGACACATTTATTTATGTTTTAAAACTGTCGCACTCAGGGTCAGGTTAAAAGTAGAGGGAACTACACCTACATGTCACACTAAATAAAAGTTGTAGGCCCGGGAAGTGCCTAAGAGGAGGAGGGTGCAGTGTTGCGGATATGAGGACTGTATTTTTTTGATTGTGTGCTTTATTATTATTATTATTGTTTATTCTGCGCCCCCTGCCTCCGGAGCTGTGAAAAGGTGAAAGGGCATCCCATAATTAGTCCACAAGCATACACGTCAGCCAATAATAGAATACCCCTGTTTGATAGTTATATCTTATTCTGTGTTTTAGGGTAAGGCTGTGTCTCCCATTAATTGAAGTACTCCATTGCACCAGTGAAAGAGAATAGATCCCCTTTCATTCCCATCCCCAAAATCTCCATTTCCTTCACATCCCCTTTCGTCATTGCCAAGCCTCGATTGCCAATTACATCCCCTCCAAAACCACCATTGAACATGTGCTCGGGTCGGGGAAGAGGGGCGTGCCCGCCCGTCGTCATCAAGGGCGGAGCCAGAGGGTCGCGTGACCAACCAGGGCCTAGGTGAGCACACCGATGGGCGTGTCCTGAAGGCCGGCGGCTTGATCGCCGGAGGCGCTATAAAGGCGCGCGCGCAAGAAGCGTGGGGGGTCGGTGGTGAGGAGTGAGTGGACCAAGAGAGAGAAAGAGTGGTTGGACCAAGAAAGAGAAAGAGTGGTTGGACCAAGAGAGAAAGAGTGGTTGGACAGGGAGACGTGCAAGAGTGTTGTTGAGTTGAGGGTTTGGACCGGACGAGTCAGACGAGTCCTGGCAAAGCAAGCGGCGGCCACAGCAGCAACAACACCCAACAGCCGCTTGGGGCCTGGACGGCGGTTTTGAGCAGGGCCGCGAAGGAACGGCGGCTGCTAAACGCGCCGATCGTGCTGCAGGACCCCCTTGGACCTTCCTCTCCCTCCAGCCATCTACCTCCTGCCTTTCCACCCTTCTTGTGTACGTGAGTTTGTTCTGTGTGTCTTGTCCCTGGGTATTTAATTAAGTCTGTATAAGCTAGTATTTGCACTGTGTCACCTGCATCTTATGTGTTGTAAATAAACGTGACTGCTTTCTTTTTGATTGTGTGTATAATAAATCCAATTACTCTTCTGTCCGTCTTCTCGTCTTATTCCTTTTCCTCTTTGCATTTCGTCGTTTTAGTCTTTTCCAGATTGGGCAGCTGCGGTGCGATACGGCCAAAGTTCTGGGTGAATCGGGTGAGTCGGGGAACAACTGTTCGGTCGCGGAGCCTTCACTCGGCAAACAACATCCTAAACCGCGATCAGTAACAATATATATATAGTATCTGTAATCTGGTTCTCCAACCTAATGAGCGGACAGCATGACGTCATCGCCATGCATGTCCGCATTGCCTGCAAAGCTCCAGAGGAACCATCTAGCTTGATATAAAAACCGAAAGGTTCACAGAGTTACAAGTGTATGGAAAGCCTCACTGCGTTGCCCTGATGAAGCCCCAACAAGGGCGAAACCAGGTCGGTAACTGTGAGTTTTGCATGCACTTGTGACAGTATCTGAATTTATAATCCGTAATGACGCACTGCTAGATGGTTCCTCTGGAGCTTTGCAGGCAATGCGGACATGCATGGCGATGACGTCATGCTGTCCGCTCATTAGGTTGGAGAACCAGATTACAGATACCATTATTAGTAACTCCCAACTGCAACCAGGTCGACTCCATATGATGAGTGGATACCAGAGATAACGTTACCGTGTGGCAGGCGGTGCTTATCGCTCCCAGCAAGGTGCAGCAGCAGCTGTATGGGACACCTTGCTGGCGGTTCTCCACTGATGATATGGGGGTTGCATAGTGACTGATATATATATATATATATATATATTGTTGCGGAGATGAGGACTGTATTTTTTTTTGATTGTGTGCTGTACTATTATTATTATTGGTTATTCTGCGCCCCCCTACCTCCGGAGCTGTGTAAAGGTGAAAGGGCATCCCATAATTAGTCCACAAGCATACACATCAGCCAAGTAATAGAATACCCCTGTTGATAGTTATCTCTTATTCTGTGTTTTAGGGTAAGGCTGTGTCTCCCATTAATTGAAGTACTCCATTGCACCAGTGAAAGAAAATAGATCCCCTTTCATTCCCATCCCCAAAATCCCCATTTCCTATCACATCCCCTTTCGTCATTGCTGAGCCCTCGATTCGCAATTACCTCCCCTCCAATAACCGCCGTTGACCACGAGGCTCGAGTCGGGGAAGAAAGGCGTGTCTCCACCTCGTCATAGAGGGGAAGAGGGGCGTGCCCGCCCGTCGTCATCCAGGGCGGAGCCCGAGGGTCGCGCGACCAACCAGGGCCGAGGTGAGCACCCCGATGGGCGTGTCCAAAACGCCGGCGGTTTAATCGCCGGAGGCGTTATAAAGGCGTGCACGCAGGAAGCAAGTGAGTCGGTTGCCAGTAGAGGGTCCGTGAAGAGTTGGTCACAAAGAGTTGGTCACAAAGAGTTGGTCGTCAAGAGAGAGTCGTGAAGAGTCAGTCAGTGGAGTCGGTGGTCAGTTGGTTGCGGTGAGGAGTCGGTGGTGGCGGTCAGTGGTTGCGTTGGTTGCGGTGAGGAGTCGAGGAGGGAGGAGATCAGAAGACAGGAAGGCCTTGAGTTGGACTAAGCAAGAGAGGAAGTTGTTGGACTGGGTGGGACTAAGGAAGGAGAGAGAACCCGTCACACCAATCCCCCAAGCTCCGCGTTGGCTCCACCAAGCGTTCACCTCCACCAAGGCTCCACCAAGCTCCGCGTTGGCTCCACCAAGCGTTCACCTCCAGCCATCCACCTCCTGCCATTCCTGTCATTCCCCGCGTGAGTCTGTCTTTTGTTTGTTCTGTCCTGGGTTAATTAAGACTGTAGGTAAGCTAGTATTTTCCCTGTGTCACCTGCGTCTTATGTGCTTGTAAATAATCGTGACTGCTTTCTTTTTGCTTGTGTGTAAATAGTCAATAAATTTAGTAGTATTTCCAAACCTTTCTTTGCCTTCGTTTTCCTCTTTGCATTGCGTCGTTTTCGTCTTTTCCCTCATTGACTAGCTGCGGTGCGATCCGGCCAACGTTTGGGTGGAATCGGGTGAGTCGGGGATCCTGTTAGGTCGCGGTTAAATACACCACCGCTCGGTCATCATAACATCTAAAAACCGCGTCTGTAACAATTGGTTGTCAGGAGTTGGATTCGGACCTGGGACTAAATTTGTTAGGCCCAAATTTTGGAACACCAATTGTGTTATTAAGCAACAATTGGTGTCTGGGAGTGAGATTCCGGGCCCGAACCAAATAAATAAAAAAAAACATCTAAAAAAAAATTTTGGTCAAAATTTGGAGCGGACGAAATTTGTTTTGTTTTAAAGCAAAACCCGAATTTTGAAATCGCGCCATGGCTGGTCAAGGCGACGGGATGCCGGTGGGAGAGCTAGAGGAGGGGTTAGGAGTAACCCAGGATCAGATGGACGGGAGCAATGAGGAGGCGGTTGAGGGAGTATCAGACGCACAAGATGGCGTCCTCGCGCACGTGGGTGTAGCGGCACCAAATTGCGCTGCGCCCGTGGTCGCGGCAGCCGAGCCAGAGATGCCAGAGTACATGCGAGTCTTTATGATTCAAATGATGGCAAAAATGGATGCCCAAAATGATAAGTCCACCCGAGAGCGAAGAGAAATGGGTGAGCGGTTGGGAAACCAAATTGTGGGAATGAGGGCTGATAGTGAGCGATTGGAGGGCCAAATGGGGGTAATGAGGGACGAAGCGAGGGGTACCGGTGAGAAGTTAGACAATAATTTTGAGGGGATAGACAACGGGATAAAAGAGGTGAAAAATGGGTTAATGGGGTTAGAAAATAGGATGGAGGACAAATTGCGGGAAATAGGGGAACAATCTGCCTGGGAAATCAAACGAATGGGGAACCAGATAGAGGAGGTGCAAATCGGGTTAGAAAGTAAACTGGATGCTCAGAGGGATGAATTGGGACAGATGAGGGTGGCATCTACAAGGGAGATGGAGGAGATACGACGAGGTGTGAGTGAGGAGGTTTCGGGGCTACGCGAGGAGGTAAAGCGAGGTGAGAAGCGTATGGAGAAAGAGGTGAGGAATAATACGGCTAGGTTACAGGGGGGAATAGAAGATCTGACGAAGGGAGTAGAACAGCTGACAGTCGGACAAAGGGAGCTAGCGGACCAAGTGGAAAAGAACACTGCAATCATCGGGGGTTTGAAAGCGACACAAAAGGACATTAAAAACGAATTAATAGCAAACACAAAAGGAATGTCAGATGGTACATGAGGGGTTGACGAAGAAGTTGGAGGAGGTGACAGAAGTGATGGAGACGAAGGACCGAGAGGTGAGGACGCACATCGAAACGGTTAAGGTGGCGTTAGAGGAAGAGATAGAGGGGGTGCACCGGGAGATGAAGGAGGTAAAGGAAAAATTAGAGGAGGTGGAAGAGGGGGTTAGTGAAATTAAGAAGAGACGGAGGGAAACTAAGAGGGAGATAAAGGAGGAAGTCATGGAATATGTACAAGGTCTGTGTTCAAATCATGATGAAGTGCTCACTAACCAAATAAAAAGTTTGCAGGTGGCAGAGGAGGTGCGACGACGAGGTACGGAGGTGAGTGGCAATGTATATGATGTGAGGAAAGCTTCAGTCGGCTTGGGGATTGGTTTGGATCCGGGTGTTCGTGAGAGGCCGCTGGTGAAGTGTGCGACAGGTCTGGTGTGCGAAGAAAGAGGTGTGCGAGAATGTCCGACCATGGGGTGTGTGAGGAAAAAGTGCACGCCGAGGAGTGAGTGTGCCGTCAGGAGCGAGTTGGTCGAAGCGCGTGTGCGAGGGAGCACAGGGAAGCGCGGTGTGGTGAGTGTTACGGAGGAAGTAACGAAAAAGTGTGCGCGAGAGGATGCGCGAGAAAGGTGTGTAACGGACAGGTGCATGAGGAAAGAGTGCGCTGTCGAGAGGAAGGGTGAGTGCGCGACCGAGAGTGGAGGTGAGAGTAGTGAGAGTGAAACGGAGCGTGAGTTGGTTATGACAGGTGAGCGAGGATGTACACCTGGAATGGAAGGATGCACACCTGGAATGGTAGAGCGTGTGTGGGAATGCACACTTGAGTTGGTCGTGAGGCACGTGGTTGGGTGTGCGAATGAGAGCACACCTGTGATTGTCACAGAGGAGGTGACCGAGGAGGGGGCGTGAAGAGGTGTGTTGGTGAGGTGTGCGAGCGACGAATGTGTGCCAAGGTGTTCGGTGGTCAGGTGTGTGACCACGTCGGTGAGCGGAATGAGTGTACCGAGGTGTGTAAGAAAAGGTACGACGAGGAGCATGGAAACGGCTGCATGTATTTTTTTTTTTTTTTTTTTTTTTTTTTTTTTTTTTTTTTTTTTTTTTTTTTTTTTTTGTATACAATATCGAGGCTCGTGAAAGAGCGACCATTAATCACACAGAAAGACAAACCGACACATAAAACATATAACATAGGGAGCGGTAGACAAGATGGGGAGAGAGGGGGAAGGACACAAACACAACATTTGAGAGCAGGGACCGAGAGACATGGAGACATCGAGAGATCTGAGAGAGGGCGAGGGCTTTGGGGGGGGGGGGGGCGTGGGAAGGGGGCAGTGGGAGAGGTATAAAACATATGGACACTGCCAGGACTTCCAGGAAAGAAGTTGGAATTTCAAACAAGGTGGATCTGGGGTGAATTAGCGGGGGTAGAAAAGATCAAGGTTTTGGATGGGGGAAGATAAGAGATGGTGGTGAACAGCTGTTTTAAAGACCTGGAGGGAGGAGTGGGATTGAAGGGAGTGAGGGAGTTTGTTCCAGAGGCGGGAGAAAAGAGGAATGAAAGAGTGAAGGTGAGCGGAGAGCCGAGATTTCGGCAGTTTAACCATCAGAGGGTTGCTGGCAGATCTTGTGCGACCTGTAGGAATATTTGGGGGACAGAGCACAGAGAGAGCTGGGGGTGCAAGGCCGGAGAGGAGTCGGTAGAAGACAGAAAGACCACCTACCTGCCTGCGGTGAGTGAGTGAAAGGCCCTCAGAGATAGCTTCATCGCGGGAGATTCCAATAATTCTGAAAGCTTTGGTTTCAACAGCGTGAAGCCGAGCTAGGTGTGAGGCAGGAGCACCGGCCCATAGGGGAGAACAGTATTCCATTGAGCTGCGGATGAAAGCCTTGTATGTGGTGAGGAGCTCAGGTGTGCCGAGGAAGGACTTCGCACGGCGGAGGATGCCCAGTCGGCGACTGGCTTTGGAGGCCAGCTTGGAAATGTGGTTTTCCCAAGAAAGATCATGGCAGATAGTGAGACCCAAAATCTTGAGCGACAGAACTTCTTGGAGAGGATTGTTGAGAAAGTAGATGGGAGGGTTGTCCAGTCGATCTTTTCGGAGAGACATAGTAAGAGTGTGAGATTTGTCAGGATTGAAAGACATGTTCCACTTGTTTGACCAGTCTGTGATTTTGTCCAGGTCTTCAGAGAGTGAGGAGGCAGCAGACTGCCGATCTGAGGGAAGAGGAATGGAGCGGCAGAGAGTGGAGTCATCAGCAAAGAGATAGAGAGGATTTTCGAGAGAGTCAGAGAGATCATTGATGAAGACCAGAAAAAGCACGGGGCCCAGAACACTGCCTTGGGGAACTCCAGCCTGAACAGGAAGAGGAGATGAGAGAAACCCATTCAGGGCCACACGTTGACGACGACTAGAGAGGAAGTCCGCCAGCCATGCGTGGAGATTTCCATGGATACCAAAGGAGGAGAGTTTGGTGAGCAGAGCGGGGTGCCAGACCGTGTCGAAGGCACGTGATATGTCGAGGGAGACAGCTCTAATTTCCTGTTTGGCATTGAGGACCTCCATCCATTGTTGAGACAGCAGAAGCAGCATGTCCAGAGTAGAGTGACCTGGTCTGAAACCAAATTGATGATCAGAGATCAAGCCATTGGAGAAGAGGAAAGATTTCATATCAGAAGCAATGATGGATTCCATGACTTTGCTGATAATTGGGAGAAGGCTGATTGGTCTGTAGTTGCTAGGATCTGTTTTTGCACCTTTTTTGTGCAAAGCGGTGATGTTGGCTGATTTCCAAGCAGATGGCAGTTGACCTTGAGCAAAAGAGAGGGTGAAGAGAACAGCGAGAGGGTGAGATAGAGCAGCAGAGCAGGATTTTAGGACCCGTGGGCTGATGCCGTCGGGTCCAGTTGCAGAATCAGAGTCGAGGGTTGACAGAAACTTTTCCACCTTGTCAGGAGGAAAGGACACGGAGTCCAGGAGCAGCAGGGTACGACTGGGTATGGTGGGTACAGAGAGGGATGGGTTTGGGACACAAGATTTAGAGGCAAACACAGAGTTGAGGCATTCAGCTTTTTCACGTGCGGAGTCAGCTGTATAGCCGTTTGAGGTAAGGGAGGGGATGGAGGGGGAACAAACACCAGAAACGGATTTGACCAGACGCCACCAGGATTTGGAAGAGGGAGACAGATAAGAGAGTTCGGTCTTGAGAACGGAGAGATATTGTTTCCTGGCTCTCCTGAGGGTGGACACACACTTGTTTCGGGCTTTGTGAAAGGAAATGAGATTTCCTTCCGTAGGAAAGGGGTATGAGCAAGAAAGGGGTAGCGTATGCGTATAAGCATGCAGGTGAGGCATCGACGGTAACCGGGTTAAAGGTTAGAACGACTTATAGCCGAATCGGGCCCTCGGTGCGCGTCGGGCAGCTTCGCGTGCCGCGAGGACCAGCGGGGATCCGAACCACGGCGGTTTCGAAAGAACCGCCGTACGCGATCCACGCTGTGCCTCGCTTGGAACGGCCGCGTCCGGGCTCCAATAGGCGGAGCGGGCAGGCCGATAGGAAGGGTCGTCATGGCGACCACTTTCTATTGAGAAGTGCCGGCAGGTCGAGATCGGGACATTGGATGGCTCCACGCCGAGGTGGTGCGTGGGATCTCGGCCCGGGTAAGCCCCCGTCCCTGCCCCGAATGCGGGACGTATCCAGCCGCTGGCACAAAACGACCCGCGTTCATTGCTCGGCTGTACGAAGCCGGGCTGTAGACGTGAATTGGCGCACCGAGAGGATGTAATAAGTAGACGGGTGATGAGGATAGTGTTTTGGCCCCGAAATTAGAAAAAAGCAAAATTTGATGATGGTATGGTGATTGGCAGATGATCGGCAAATTTTTGATTTGTTGAAATTTGATGTGCAAAATTAGTAGTGAGAGATGCCCCGCTGTGGTGGGATGGCAACGCTGTCATCCCTCAGAAGAGTGGGGCAAATGCGCAATAGTTTATGGGGTGGCTATGACAACCGAGCCAGGGAGGGCATGGATATATTGATAGGGATCTAGCGAAGATGACATTAGGTGACGTTAAGGTTAGTTAGTGACTGATACCTGTAGTGGGGACGCAGGTAGTTTAGTGTGGATGATAATGACGTGGGAGCGCAATAGTTTAAAGGGACGACTGGGAAGCGCAAGTTTCAGAGGGGAGTAGTTAGCTGAGATAATGCCGTGTGTTTGAGGATTGAACAGGTGTGATTGAACAGGTGTGATTGCACAGGTGTGCAACTGAACAGGTGTGTGGAGCAGTGTATGAGGGAGTAGTGGTGATTGTGTGTTGTGTTGACCAACTGGTCCAGGAAGAGGAGGAGGGTGCAGGTGGCACCAGGTAGGATTGCACAGGTGTGCAACGACAGGTGAATGAAAGACAGGTGTATGGAATAAATGGTATGGAGTATTGGAATGGATGGTCGTGGAGTGAGTATGGTGGAAATTGTGGAGTGGAGTGGATGGTGCGAAGGTGTGAATGGGGGAAGAGTGGACCCCCATCACGGATACCCGGGGCGGGTAGTGTAAGTGTTAGGTAGAGGGTGTAGGTAAATTGTGGTTGGATATTGGCATCTGTGGTGCGAGGTGAAAGAATGGTATTTGGATGGGTGCATTAGTGTCGTGGAAATGGCTGGGCGTGTAGCCTGTTAGTGTGTGTAGTTGGTTTGGGCACTCCACCACTGTGAGGATGTCGGCCAGGTGAGGCCGCAGGTGGGCTCTGGGAGCCGGTAGTTGTGGATGGGGCCCGAGGATCCGGAGGACGGACCTGGGTAGCCCAGTGCCAGAGGGCACCAAGGGGTGACAGAGCCAGGAGAGGGCCTTCCCCAGTTAGTTAGGTTAGGGTGAGGAGCTAGGTAAGCTCGGGTGGCAACTGCAGTGGTGGACGTGTGCAGGTGGGTAGACCTGCTGGGAGAGCTACACGTCGCGGCCCAGAAATTGTGCGAGGGCACCGGGAGATGAATCGGGGGAGTGAGACCCCAAATTGAGGAGCACCACAGTTTGGTCAATGGGAATTGGTTTTTAGAACCCATAGTGTAAGTTGGCCAATGGATTGGCAGGGAGAGACCCCGGGTAGTGTAAAGTGTGTTAATGTCATTTAGAAAGTAGTTAGGATGAAGTCTCCTCGCACCATCTGCATCCACTCACCTGAGGTGACAGGTACTCCGCACCATGCCATGTTTAATTATTTTTACTGTGCAAATGTTTGGATTGTGAGACGCATCATGACGTGGGTGTGACATTGTGCTTTGATGTTCCATCTCTGCCTCCTTATGAGGATTGATGATGAATTTGGTGATGGCAAATTTGGAAGTAGAGGGATTGTGGAGACGAATTTGGTATAGGGGAAATATGGGGAAGACGGGACAGTAGTGACGAATTTGTAAATGTGTAGATTTTTGTACATATGGGGTAAGGGCAAGGGTAGGGTAGGTGACAGGGGGGGTGACGTACGGTAGGGACGAGCTTTCTCACTTCGCCCTCCGTACGCATTGCGCCTTGCATTGCCTTATTGATGTGTACCCTTGTGACCTTACCCCTCGCTCAATTGTCTTTCCCCTTTTGTCTCCCACATGACCTGTGCGCCACTGGGTGCCGAGGGGAGCGTGCGTGGGTCGGCCATTGTGCGCCCGAAATTCCCAGAACCAGCTGTCTGCATCGATGCACCACATTATGGACCACATGTCTGTGGCCGAGCACCACTTATGGACCCCATGGGTTGGGGCATGGCCCCTCTGCTGGAACCGGCCATGAGGGCCCGAAATCTTGCTGGCGGACCTTGGCCACAGGGCACCGATGCCCCACAGGTGAACCACACTAGTCGGCCCTGTGGGCTATAAATAAAATCAAATAAAAAAGGACACATTGGGTGCATTTTTCAGTTCAAATAGGCCGCCAGTAAGAAAATGAAAGAATGACAACATCTGGAAGAACAAATAATAATCACCAGCAGAGGGAGCCGAAGAGCAAGAGATCACCTGCAGGGTTAGGGGTTGTTGAATTTATTTTATTGTTGAACATTGATGAACAATGGTGACTGCACCGATTGGTGCTTGGGTGTGTATTGGTGTGGTTTTGGGTGCTTTCATGGTGCATTGATGCAGAGCAGACTGTCTCCCCCCCAGAAAGAACAATTACAGGTCCTGGGTTAGTCTTGTAAATAAAAGTAGCGTCAAGTGTAAATAATGCTTCCCACCGTCAGTGTGTAGTTTGAAGACCATTCCGCAATTCGGTTAACTGTGGGCGTAAGTCTGTTAGGCAGGGTGCAATGGAGCAGCGGGACACATTTATTTATGTTTTAAAACTGTCGCACTCAGGGTCAGGTTAAAAGTAGGGGGAACTACACCTACGTGTCACACTAAAAATAAAAGTTGTAGGCCCGGGCCGTGCCTAAGAGGAGGAGGGTGCAGTGTTGCGGAGATGAGGACTGTATTTTTTTTTTGATTGTGTGCTGTACTATTATTATTATTGGTTATTCTGCGCCCCCCTACCTCCGGAGCTGTGTAAAGGTGAAAGGGCATCCCATAATTAGTCCACAAGCATACACATCAGCCAAGTAATAGAATACCCCTGTTGATAGTTATCTCTTATTCTGTGTTTTAGGGTAAGGCTGTGTCTCCCATTAATTGAAGTACTCCATTGCACCAGTGAAAGAAAATAGATCCCCTTTCATTCCCATCCCCAAAATCCCCATTTCCTATCACATCCCCTTTCGTCATTGCTGAGCCCTCGATTCGCAATTACCTCCCCTCCAATAACCGCCATTGACCACGAGGCTCGAGTCGGGGAAGAAAGGCGTGTCTCCACCTCGTCATAGAGGGGAAGAGGGGCGTGCCCGCCCGTCGTCATCCAGGGCGGAGCCCGAGGGTCGCGCGACCAACCAGGGCCGAGGTGAGCACCCCGATGGGCGTGTCCAAAACGCTGGCGGTTTAATCGCCGGAGGCGTTATAAAGGCGTGCACGCAGGAAGCAAGTGAGTCGGTTGCCAGTAGAGGGTCCGTGAAGAGTTGGTCACAAAGAGTTGGTCACAAAGAGTTGGTCGTCAAGAGAGAGTCGTGAAGAGTCAGTCAGTGGAGTCGGTGGTCAGTTGGTTGCGGTGAGGAGTCGGTGGTGGCGGTCAGTGGTTGCGTTGGTTGTGGTGAGGAGTTGAGGAGGGAGGAGATCAGAAGACAGGAAGGCCTTGAGTTGGACTAAGCAAGAGAGGAAGTTGTTGGACTGGGTGGGACTAAGGAAGGAGAGAGAACCCGTCACACCAATCCCCCAAGCTCTGCGTTGGCTCCACCAAGCGTTCACCTCCACCAAGGCTCCACCAAGCTCCGCGTTGGCTCCACCAAGCGTTCACCTCCACCAAAGCTCCACCAAGCTCCGCGTTGGCTCCACCAAGCGTTCACCTCCAGCCATCCACCTCCTGCCATTCCTGTCATTCCCCGCGTGAGTCTGTCTTTTGTTTGTTCTGTCCTGGGTTAATTAAGACTGTAGGTAAGCTAGTATTTTCCCTGTGTCACCTGCGTCTTATGTGCTTGTAAATAATCGTGACTGCTTTCTTTTTGCTTGTGTGTAAATAGTCAATAAATTTAGTAGTATTTCCAAACCTTTCTTTGCCTTCGTTTTCCTCTTTGCATTGCGTCGTTTTCGTCTTTTCCCTCATTGACTAGCTGCGGTGCGATCCGGCCAACGTTTGGGTGGAATCGGGTGAGTCGGGGATCCTGTTAGGTCGTGGTTAAATACACCACCGCTCGGTCATCATAACATCTAAAAACCGCGTCTGTAACAATATATATATATACACTACCGGTCAAAAGTTTTAGAACGCCTCAATTTTTCTAGTTTTTATTGAAAGTTACGCAGTTTAATGTCCAGTGAATAACCTGAAATGGTACAAAGGTAAGCAGTAAACTGCTCGAGGTTAAAAAAAAGTTTAGGTTAGCAAAAACGGGAAAATAATGTAAATTGCAGTTATGTTGTATAAATTTAAAAAAGGTCTTCTTCGGGGAACAAGTAATGGGTTAAAAACTTACAGCTGTTCTGCAGCAATGTAAGTAAATTAAGCCTTGAAAGTTGATGCAAACAATTCCTACAGGTGTCCCAACCTCTGCTGATTACTTGATTACAAACCCCCTGTCTGTATAAAAGCAGTATTGGAACAGACTGTTATTATGCCCTCTGAAGCATTATTTGGACAATATTGCACTGCAGGAAGTAGTATATTGGAAACTGGAGGAAACTCTGACAGGAAGAGGTCTGGCAGACCCAAAGCCACAACAGAATCAGAAGACAAGTTTCTGAGAGTCAACAGCTTGCGTGATAGGCGGCTCACAGGACAACAGCTCCAAGCACAGCTTTACACTGGTCGAAGTAAGCAAGTCTCAGTTTCAACTGTGAAGAGAAGACTTTGAGCTGCAGGTTTGACAGGTTGAGTGGCAGTAAGAAAGCCATTGCTAAGATGGCAAAATAAGAAAAAGAGGCTTGCCTGGGCCAGGAAGCACCGCCAGTGGACCACTGAAGACTGCAAGAAGGTCTTATGGACCGATGAATCAAAATTTGAAATCTTTGATTCATCACGCAGGGTTATTTCACGCCGTCGAGTAGGCGAAAGGATGGTTCCTCAGTGTCTGACACCAACTGTCAAACATGGAGGAGGAAGCGTGATGGTCTGGGGCTCTTCTGCTGGATCCAGAGTTGACGACTTGCACAGAGTGACTGGCACCCTGAACCAAAAGGGCTACCACAGCATTTTGCAGCGCCATGCAATACCCTCTGGTATACGCCGAGTTGGTCAGGGGTTCATCCTACAGCAAGATAATGACCCTAAACACACCTCCAGGCTATGTCAAAACTACCTTCGAGGAAAAGAACAAGACGGTAGGCTTCAAATCATGGAATAGCCAGCACAGTCTCCAGACTTAAACCCCACCGAGCTGGTTTGGAATAAACTGGACAGAAGGGTGAAAGCAAAGCAACCTACAAGTGCAACACATTTGTGGGAACTTTGCAACAGTGTTGGGAAGAACCTCCCGAACAATATTTGATTTCCATTGCAGAAAGAATGCCATGAGTGTGTTCAGCGGTTATATCTGCAAAAGGTGAATACTTTGCTGAGTCAAAAATTTAAATTAAATTTTGTTAAACAAAATGATTCTATGATTTCTTTTTTATCTCCAATTGTTTATTTGTTCTATGCTTAATTTCAGAGTATATTGAGACATTAAACTGCGTAAATTTCAATAAAAACTGATCGGCTTATGTTGCTAGTGTTTTGTGTGTGTGTTTTTTTTTTTTTTTTTTTTTTTTTTTGTATACTGAATCGAGGCTCGTGAAAGAGCTAACATTTACTTCACAAACAAATCAACCAGACAAACAAAACACACAAAAAGAGGGAGCGGAAAACAAGATGGGGAGAGAAGGGGAAGCACACAAACACAACATTTGAGAGCAGGGAGATGTGTGGAAGGGAGAGGGCTTGGGGGGAGGAGGCGTGGGAAGGGGGGGGGGTGGAGGGAGAAGTATAAAACACAAGGACACCAAGGACTTCCAGGACAGAAGATGGTATTTCAAAAAAGTGGAATTGGGGTGAAATTAGCAGGGGTAGAAAAGATCAAGGTTTTGGATGGGGGAAGATAAGAGATGGTGGTGAACAGTAGTTTTAAAGACCTGGAGGGTGGAGTGGGATTGAAGAGAGTGAGGGAGTTTGTTTCAGAGGTGGGAGAAGAGAGGAATGAAGAGTGAAGGTGAGCAGAGAGTCTTGATTTTGGCAGTTTGACCAAAAGAGGGTTGCAGGCAGATCTTGTGCGACCTGTAGGAATATTTGCGGGACAGAGCCCAGAGAGAGCTGGAGGGGCAAGGCCAGAGAGGAGTCGGTAGAAGATGGAAAGACCACCAACCTGCCTGCGGTGAGTGAGTGAGAGGCCATTGGAGTTAGCTTCATCGCGGGAGATTCCATTGATTCTGAATGCTTTGGTTTCAACAGCGTGAAGACGAGCTCGGTGTGAGGCAAGAGCACCAGCCCAGAGGGGAGAGCAGTATTCCATTGAGCTGCGGATGAAAGCCTTGTATGTGGTGAGGAGCTCAGGTGTGCCAAGGAAGGACTTTGCACGACGGAGGATGCCCAGTCGGCGACTGGCTTTGGAGGCCAGATTTGAAATGTGGTTTTCCCAGGAAAGATCATGGCAGACAGTGAGACCCAAAAGCTTGAGTGACAGAACTTCTTGGAGAGGATTATTCAGAAAGTGGATGGGAGGGTTGTCCAGTCGGTCTTTTCGGAGAGACATCGTAAGAGTGTGAGATTTGTCAGGATTGAAAGACATGTTCCACTTGTTTGACCAGTCTTTGATTTTGTCCAGGTCTGCAGAGAGTGAGGAAGCAGCAGACTGCCGATCTGAGGAATGAAGAATGGAGCGACAGAGAGTAGAGTCATCAGCAAAGAGATACAGAGGATTTTCAAGAGAGTCAGAGAGATCATTGATGAAGACCAGAAAAAGCACAGGGCCCAGAACACTGCCTTGTGGAACTCCAGCCTGAACAGGAAGAGGAGATGAGAGAAACCCATTCAGGGCCACACGTTGACTACGACTAGAGAGGAAGTCCGCCAGCCATGCGTGGAGATTTCCATTGATACCAAAAGAGGAGAGTTTGGTGAGCAGAACGGGGTGCCAGACCGTATCGAAGGCACGTGATATGTCAAGGGAGACTGCTCTAATTTCCTGTTTGGCATTGAGTGGTGTATTGTTTCTTGTTGTCCTTTTTTCCTGTGTTGGTTATGTCCCACTTTGTCCTTGTCCTCCTCCCAGGATCGGTGTCTCTCTGGTGTATTTATGCATGAGAGGTCCGTATGCCTGTGGTAACACCACAGTCTCCTGTCAACGGTGCCCTCGTTTGGCCAGTGTGCCATGCCTCCAGCATTCACCTCCTGGCCCGGTTCAGGGATGCCGCCAGAACATTGACATTGTCCCATAGAGAAACATGGCCGCCCTTATTCCATGCTTGGCGATAGCAGGACACCCTACGCTGCCCGCCCTTATTCCAGAAAGCACCTCGATCAACTGCCAAACAAATTCAAGCTGACCTTCAGACACAAGGTACAACACCATCTGTCGCCAACTCAATAAAAGGGGTCTGGTCTACGGTCTGTGGTCCGGTCTGTGGTAGGAGACACAAGAGGACCCCACTGCTGAAAGAGAGACATAAGAAAGCCCGAATGGAGTTTGCTAAAACACACCTGAACAAGCCAAAATCCTTCTGGGAGAATGTCCTGTGGACAGATGAGACCAAATTAGAGGTTTTTGGTAAAGCACATTATCTCTATGTTTACAGAAAACAAAATGAGGCTTTCTAAGAAAAGAACACCTTCTCTGCAGTCACACATGGAGGAGGTTCAGTGATATTTGGGGTTGCTTTGCTGCCTCCAGCACTGGGTGCCTTGAATGTGTGCATGGCATCATGAAATTAGGAGATTACCAAGGCATTTTGGAGCGCAATGTTCAACCCAGTGTCAGAAAGCTTGGTCTCCATCGAAGGTCATAGGTCTTCCAGCAGGACAATGACCCCAACCACACTTCAAAAAGCACCCAGGAATGGTTCAAGACAAAACGCTGGACTGTTCTGAAGTGGCCAGCAATGAGTCCAGATGTAAATCCTATTGAACACCTGTGGGGAGATCTCAAAACAGCAGTTGGGAGAAGGCACCCTTCAAATCTGGGAGAACTGGAGCAGTTTGCACAAGAAGAGTGGGCCAAACTGCCAGTAAAGAGGTGCAGGAAGCTCGTTCATGGCTATAGGAAGCGCTTGACTGTAGTTATTTGAAAAAAGTGCAAGGGTGCCATATTTTTGGCCACGACTGCATATATATCTGCAGTGTCTGTGTTGTCTTGTCACTGAACTACTCCATCAAACTTTTGTGAAATCGTACCAAACTTCTGGTATGCACCTATCTCTCCCGTGTGTATGTCTTAAGGGTACTTTTTTTTTGAAAATTGTGAACTTAAATCTTCAACTTCAATTGTTTATAAAATGTAATATCACGTATATTACAAATAAATTTGTGCAAAAGAATTGTTTGTGTTATGATTGGTGTAAACATGACAAAACAGCAACTCAGGTACAGTCATTTATCTATCTATCTACATATCTGGGCAGTGTCTGTGTTGTCACTGAACTACTCCCTCAAACTTTTGTTTCCGTGGTTGTGAAGTGTTTTTAATAATGTGGTGGTGAGGTGTTTTGAATCATGTGGTGGTGAGGTGTTTTTAATTTCGTGGTGCTGAGGTGTTTTGAATTATGTGATGGTGAGGTGTTTTTAATTATGTGGTGGTGAGGTGTTTTTAATTATGTGGTGGTGAGGTGTTTTGAATTATGTAGTGGTGAGGTGTTTTTAATTATGGGGTGGTGAGGTATTTTGAATCACGTGGTGGTGAGGTGTTTTGAATTACATGGTGATGGGGTGTTTTTAATTTCGTGGAGTTGAGGTGTTTTGAATCACGTGGTGGTGAGGTGTTTTTAGTTTTGTGGTGCTGAGGTATTTTGAATTACATGGTGGTGATGTGTTTTTAATTATGTGGTGGTGAGGTGTTTTGAATTATGTGGTGGTGAGGTGTTTTTAATTATGTGGTGGTGAGGTGTTTTGAATTATGCGGTGGTGAGGTGTTTTTAGTTTTGTGGTGCTGAGGTATTTTGAATTACGTGGTGGTGATGTGTTTTTAATTATGTGGTGGTGAGGTGTTTTGAATTATGTGGTGGTGAGGTGTTTTGAGTTACATGGTGGTGAGGTGTTTTGAATTACGTGGTGGTGAGGTGTTTTGAGTTACGTGGTGGTGAGGTGAGACAGGAGACAGAGCACAGACAGGGCCGAAGTTGCAAGACCAGAGAGGAGGTGGAAGAAGACAGAGAGTCCACCCACCTATTGGTGATGGCGAAGTGATAAAGCCAGAGACTCATCTTCTTCGCGAAAGACTCCAATGATGTTGAAGGCCTTGGTTTCCATGGCATTAAGGTGAGCAAAATGGAAGGTAGGGGAGCCAACCCAGAAAGTTGAGCAGTACTCCATCAAGCTGCGGATGAAAGTCTTCGAGGTGGATCGGACCTCAGATGTGCCAAGGAAGGACTTTGTATGACGGAGGATGCCCAGTTGCTGGCTGGCTATGGAGGTCACCTTGCCCAAGAGAGATCATGGCTGACAGTGTGATCCAAGAGTTTGAGTGACTGAACCTCTTTGAGAGGGTTGTAGAGAAAGTATATTGGGGGGTGGGGGGGGGGGGGGGAGGGTTTGCAGTTGGTCCTTTTGGAGAGATAGAAGGTGATTGTGGACTATCTCAGGTTTGTAACTTATGAGACATATTCCAAGTGCTTGACCAGTTTGTGATTTTGTCAAGGTCTGAGGAGGGGGAAGAGGCTGCTGTCTGTCTGTCTGAAGGATGATGAATTTCCCAGCAGAGGGTGGAATCATCTGCATAGAGATGAAGAGGATTTTCCAGAGTCAGTAAGATTAGGCCCACCAGATAACCAAAGTGGCAGCCATATCATTTCCTGTCGGTGCTATGATGGGTGGAGTCAAGCAACAGATATGGGTGTGGTCCGACAGCTGTTCGACCAATGGGTGTACATTTCAAAAATCAACCCCCAACAAGAACCCCACCAGCAACAGCAACGCAAAACTCTCGTGGTCACAGGTAGAAAAATACAATCGGGTTGGTTGATCGAAGACAAGACAAACTGCACACCACAAAAGATGCTAATTTGGTTCTCGATCATAGGATGTGACACATGATTCTGGAGGTCCTGTGAGTCTGCACGAACAGCATGATACAAAGGGCAACTAACCAATAAATTTACACACACACATGGGGTGAAGTGGTGAAGGGGGAATTGTGCACGATGAGGTAACAAGGCAGCAAGAAAGTTGTTTGATGTTTATTGACATTGACCTTGCCTTTTGGGGAAGACCATCATGACACTCAGTAATGAGCGTTTTGTGACGATGAGCATGACTGTAAATTATAATGGGTGTTCTGTGACTATCAATTTTAATGATGAATTGAGGCTGAGCCTTCTTTGTATTCCATGACAGCTTTACATGTGGTTGTCAACTTGGGTTTTCGTTGTGATATTATTCTTGTCCAGATAGGATAACATTTCGTTGGAAACCTTACAACAACTTGAGTCATTTTCCCCTCTGCATCACGCCATCCTCTCCTCCGACACTTTACCTTGCTTCTCTTTTCCCAATTGTAAAGGCTCTAGTCTTATCTTCATGACAAGTGCACACCACATCTATACACCAGAGGTCTGAACACACCCTTAAGGGGAACTCTGGGAAACGACACCACGAGGCCGAAATCACGTTTCCCCACGCTCGCCTTGGGAGGTAAGATGAGTGGCGAAGGGGGAATTATTTTGCACCCATGACCTGACCCTGGGTACCCCGAGCACATGTGCAAAATTTGGTGGAGATTGGCCCAGCTGTTTTCGATTCTACAATATTATTATCAGAGGTGCATACAGAGAATTGCTTTACTTTATCTGGTATGACATTTGGACCTAATACTTTTAAAGTGTAAAGTGATTACAACAAACAAAATGCTGGTGGTCTGTCTGAAGAGAGATTCAGTGGTGCCAAAGCAGTGGACAGTTGTTTTGTGAACAAAACATGTGAGCATTCACTTAAATTGATTGATTGATTAATTAATTAATCATTAATTAATTAATTAAAATTTAAATTAATTAAATAATGAATTAATTTAAATTTAATTTAATTAATTAATAAAGGAATCCAAATAAATAAATAAATAAATAAATAATTAATTAATTAATTAATAAAATAAAATAATAAATAATTACAAATAATAAATTAATGAATAATAAAAATAAAAATAAAATAAAATAATAAATTAAAATAATAATAAAATAAATTAATAGTAAATTAATTAATTAATTGATTGATTGATTAATTAATTAATCAATAAAATTAATAAATAAATTAATAAATTTATTAAATAATAATGTAACTTAATTACATTTAAATAATTAATTGATTAATAATTGATTAATTGATTGCTACAGCTGTTTTCGATTCTACAATTATCAGAGGTGCATACAGAGAAATGCTTTACTTTATTTGCTATGACATTTGGACCTAATACTTTTAAAGTGTAAAGTGATTACAACAAACAAAATGCTGGTGGTCTGTCTGAAGAGAGATTCAGTGGTGCCAAAGCAGTGGACAGTTCTCTCAGACAATCCTGCAGCACGCGGACAGCCGATCGATCTCACAGGAGCGACCCAGAGATCCTCCACTTCCAGGATTGTGTTCCCCGCCTTTATGGAGTCAGGGCCATTACAGAATTAGAGAGAAAGGGAAGAGACAGAGACAGGAGGGAAAGAGCCGGCCCAAGGAGACCGGTCGGCACTCTGACCATGACCGCACTGCCCTGACGAATCCTGGCAGCAGGGAAGAATGGGGAAGATGTGGCCCCCGACATATGTTGGGGGGGGGGGGGTACAACCACCGCAAAAAGGCATCCCAGATGGTTGGCCTTCCCAGTGATAGTCGGGGCTGGAATTTCGCCAGGGCACCAGCGATACCTCACCTGCTCTTCGGGTTGGGTGCAGGACACCGTGGGATCTTCAACGTCTACCAACCAATGTTATCAGAAAGGACTTCAATTTTGACATCCTTCCGAGGGTGTGCACATCCATTGATGTATTTCCCTGCCAGCGAAAGAGCATGGTGACAACTTGTCGAGCCGAGCCAAGATTCAAACCCAGACCAGATAGCTCAGACTTGAGCGTGTCTACCTCTAGGCTATCATGCCAGCCCAATTAACACTGCCTTTGTCAATTAAATACAAATAGTTGAGTGTTCATCCATGTGGCATGTACTGGTATAGTCCGAAACAAACGTAGGACAGTTTTTCCTCCACCTCTCTATCCATTCTTTTCTATCTTTTCTACCCCTGTTAATTCACCCCAGATCCAATTTTTTGAAATACCGACTTCTTTCCTGGAAGTCCTAGCTGTGTCCTTGTGTTTTATACTTCTCCCAACCCCCAAACCCCTTCCCGTGCCTCCTCCCCCCAAGCCCTCTCCCTCCCACAGATCTCCCGATATCCCTGCTCCCAAATGCTGTACTTGGATTCTTCCCTCTCTTTCCCCATCTTGTCTCCCACTCCATTTATTTAGTCTTATGTGTCCGTTTGTTTTTTTTTGTCATTAATGTTAGCTCTTACACGAGTAACCAAAAAAAAAAAATTCATGGGAAAGGAGCACAATTAGTTACTTTTCAATTGTCATTATGTCATGGATTGTTAACTTTTGGGAAAATCTAATTCCCTAGACTTGATCAATGTCAGTCCATCAACTGCTTGCCCCTTTCCCTGCTACTGAAAGTAGATATGCCACTCAACCTCCATCATTTCACCTTTTCCATGAGCTAGATGGTGGGAATAATAATTTATTTTTAAAATAAAAACTGGAACACCATTCCCCTCAAATCCCTCTGCTTCCTTCCATGGACATTCTATTAAGATTGACAAAGTAATATTATCTCTGTAGAAGAGCAAATTGACAAAATATGCCCAACACCCCGACCGGAACTTCTCAGGTGTGGTCCAAAGAACAACCTGGGGCTTATGTGACTGGAGTCACACCAAAAGGCGGAGCACAGGTGCGTTGTGTTTTAGCCCGCTCACCAAGTGCCACTGCCAAAGGAGCTTCCCCTGGACCCTCAAGACCCACCCGCCACTGTCCCTGGTGCCAGTCACCAGCTCTTGATGGGATCTGCACCCATCATCAGGATGTTATGCACGTATACCCAGTAAGAGTGTGGAAAGCCATTGGCCGAATCTTATTTGGTCATGATTCGCCACCCACATGGCTCGCTAAGGAGAGGTTGTAAAACAAATATGTCACCCACCTGTCTGCGATTATTCAAGCGCCAGGCCTTGTGCTTCGGCCTCATTGCAGGAGATGCCAATAATGTTGAGCGCTTTTGGATTATACAGGGTACCCATAAAGTGGGGGATCAATTCGATAACTTTCAGTTGTATTTGTCCATATGATCACCGCTGTTATCCAAACACACTTGAAAGCGTCTCCATGTCCTTTGAGACGTCTTCCTCAGCATGTCGTATGTGACATCTGCCATTGCAGTGAAGAAGTTAGGGCCAATTCATTGCTCACACGAGACTGCAGCCCAGGTCATAACTTCACGGGGTTTGTGAATGGGGAAGCTCATCTGCTAATGCCTCAGCAGTTTCTGATTCGAAAACGTGTATGACTAGGAAGAGGTACCACAGCAGTTCTACAACTGGATGGTGCTCCAATCCGAAATTATCTGGATGACAACTTCTCAGGTCGGTGTATTGACAGAGTTTCAATGACACAGTGGACACCTCGAAATCCAGATCTCGCAACTTGTGATAACTCTTTGTGGGGAATTGTTAAACAGAAAATATCTGCAAGACGGTACAAAATGGCGGCCGATTTGAAAGCTGCTGTTACAGGTGCAATGGCAGATATCACAGATAACACTCTGAAAAAGATGTCTCAGAGGAAATGGTGACACTTGTGGTGTTTGGATAATGGCAGGGATCCTACAGACAAATATAACTTGATGTTAATGAATTGATCCAACATTTTGTGTCCACCCTGTACATCTTGCAGAAAAGATAAATTACTGGACGCCAACCTGTAGGGGAGAGCAGTACTCCATGAAGCCCTAGACAAAGATGTTTTAGGCTGTGAGTAGTTCTGATTTTTCAAGGAATGGCTTCAAACAACGTTGGATGCCCAATCTGTAGATTGCTTTGGAGACCAGCTTTGAGATGTGAATCTCCCTTTTTGAGATCATGGCTGATGCTGAGTCCTAATAGTTGAAGAGACTGGGTCTCTTATAGCAGCTGACCATGGATATAATTGGTGGAGTAGTTTTATAATCCTTCCAGAGTGAAAAAATTCGTTTGAGATTTTCTAGGATCGAAAGACATGTTCCGACGGTAACAGGCACTCGGTAGCAGTCGTACCACCGCTCGGCTGAAGAGTTTACATTTTGTATCCACTGATAGGCTGGATCTGTATCTGGACATGGACAAATATCGAGTCGGCTTGTTCTTGTCACTTCGCCAACTCAACCACCAAATTTTGTTATAATCCTTACACAACTTTTTGAGATATTGAATCATGCAATATATTGTTATGGTTGTGAGAGTGTACATATAACATCATTAAAGGTTAAAGGTTTGCCCCCATAGTTAGTCCACAAGCAACACGTAGGCCCATTAGAATTAGTTATGTCATAGTATGTGTAAGAGTAGGCCATTTCCCTAGTGACATCTGCATCTAATTGACATTAACTCACTTGCACTACCCGGGGCCTTGCCCTGCCAATTCAATTGGCCTCTTTACACTATGTGGTTCTAAAAACCAATTCCCATTGACCCACCCTGTGGTGCCCTACCAATTTGGGTCTCACTCCCCAATTTTTCTCACTGTGCCTTCGCACAATTTCGGGGCTGGGTCGTGTGGCTCTACTAGCAGGTCCACCTGCCTGCGCACCTCCGCCACTGAAGTCGCCACCCGAGCTTACCATGCTCCTTACAACTACCCTAAATCGGGGAAGGCCCCACCTGGCTCTCTCACCCCACTGATGCCCTCTCTGGCATTGGGCTACCCGGGTCCTCTCTTAGGATCCTCGGGCCCCACTGAAAAAAAAGTCACTAGACGTATCCTTTTAAGAAAACCACCAACCGCAATGGTTGTGGTGGTTTCTTGTCATAAATTATTCTTGCCTTGAGGTCTTAAGGGCGTTGTTCTTGTTTTCCTAATCGACAGGAGCCTGCACACATCTTTTAATAATTGGTTCTCAAAATTTCGACCCTGGTCGGTATGCAGCTCCTCCGGAATCCCATGCCTATATACAAATCCTTCCACGAAGGCCTGTGCCACCACCCCGGATTCTTGGTTGGGGAGGGCATAGGCCTCCGGCCACTTGGTGAAATAGTCCATTACAACGAGGATGTACTTGTTACCTTGGCGGGTGCGGGGTAATGGTCCTAAGATATCCATAGCTATCCGCTCAAGGGGGGATCCCACCTGGTGTAATTGAAGGGGGGCCTTCATCCTCCGTGCTGGTCCCTTTTTAGCAGTACAGGCGTCGCATCTCCAACACCAGTCCTGTATATCGCGCCCCATATTCACCCAATAGAACCTCCGGCGGACCAGAGATGTTGTCTTTGTCCTGCCCAAATGGCCGCCGGAACGGGTACCATGCACCTGCTGCAAGAAACCACACTTAGAAACCACCACATTTTATTTTAACAAGAAATGTTATTCCTTTCTACTGTTAATCTTGTTTTGGCCCCATCTCTCAATGGTGAAGAATGACTTTAAAAATTATAATATCTGCATCTGGACCGGATCTTCACCAAAATTAAGTAATTTCCTCCTTGTCACACACATAACCTGTCCATAAAATTTCGTTTCAATCTGTCCACAACTTTTTGAGATATCCTGCTTCAAACAGACAAACAGACAGAGGTTAAAAGATAACCTCCATCCACCTTCAGTGTGCGGAAGTAACTATCACACGAGCATCTAATCAATTCCCGATCAACAGAGTGATGTAGCTGCTCTCTGACTGTCAATTGAATTGGTTAATACCTGTACGATGTAATTTGGAGTCACCTGAAAAAGGAAGTGTGGGTTTTCCAGAACATCAGAGAGATCATCTATGTACATAAGAACAAGACTGGGCCCAAGACATGGCCTTGTGAGCACTCCTGCCTCCTCTAATGGGAGTAGAGAAGAGAAGGTCCCGTTTATGGTATCGCATTGATTCTGCGGCTGGATGAAGTCCGAAAGCCAACGTGTTTAGGTGGCTTTTGCCTTTGGGAGTTGCCAAAACCTTGATGATGTTTATAAATATTGTACTGAATTCAACAGTAGTCTTGGGAGTTGATCAGAAACCGACTTTTTTTTGGTTTTGTTTTTTTGTATCCAAGATCGAGGCTCGTGAAAGAGCAAACATTAATCACACAAAAAGTCAAACCGACACATAAAACAAAAAATAAGGGGAGCGGTAGACAAGATGGGGAGAGAGGGGGAAGGACACAAACACAACATTTGAGAGCAGGGACATCGAGAGATTTGTGGGAGGGAGAGGGCTTGGGGGGAGGTGGGAGAGTTATAAAACATATGTACACTGCAAGGACTTCCAGGAAAGAAGTTGGAATTTCAAAAAAAGTGAATCTGGGGTGAATTAGCGGGGGTAGAAACGATCAAGGTTTTGGATGGGGGAAAATAAGAGATGGTGGTGAACAGCCGTTTTAAAGACCTGGAGGGAGGAGTGGGATTGAAGGGAGTGGGGGAGTTTGTTCCAGAGGCGGGAGAAAAGAGGATTGAAAGAGTGAAGGTGAGCAGAGAGCCTAGATTTTGGCAGTTTAACCATAAGAGGGTTTCTGGCAGATCTTGTGCGACCTGTAGGAATATTTGGGGGACAGAGCACAGAGAGAGCTGGGGGAGCAAGGCCGGAGAGGAGTCGGTAGAAGACAGAAAGACCACCAACCTGCCTGCGGTGAGTGAGTAAAAGGCCCGCGGAGTTAGCTTCATCGTGGGAGATTCCAATGATTCTGAAAGCTTTGGTTTCAACAGCGTGAAGCCGAGCTAGGTCTGAGGCAGGAGCACCGGCCCAGAGGGGAGAACAGTATTCCATTGAGCTGCGGATGAAAGCTTTGCATGTGGTGAGGAGCTCAGAAGTACCAAGGAAGGACTTTGCACGACGGAGGATGCCCAGTCGGCGACTGGCTTTGGAGGCCAGCTTGGAAATGTGATTTTCCCAGGAAAGATCATGGCAGATAGTGAGAACCAAAAGCTTCTACGACAGAACTTCTTGGAGAGGATTGTTCAGAAAGTATATGGGAGTGTTGTCCATTCGGTATTTTTGGAGAGACATAGTAAGAGTGTGAGATTTGTCAGGATTGAAAGACATGTTCCAATTGTTTGACCAGTCTGTGATTTTGTCCAGGTCTGCAGAGAGTGAGGAGGCTGCAGACTGTCGATCTGAGGGATGAGGAATGGAGCGGCAGATAGTGGAGTCATCAGCAAAGAGATAGCGAGGATTTTCCAGAGAGTCGGAGAGATCATTGATGAAGGCCAGAAATAGCACAGGGCCCAGAACACTACCTTGGGGAACTCCAGCCAGAACAGGAGGGGGGGAGATGAGAGAAATCCATTCAGGGCCACACGTTGACTACGACCAGAGAGGAAGTCCGCAAGCCATGCATGGAGATTTCCATGGATACCATCGGAGAAGAGTTTGGTGAGCAGAGCTGGGTGCCAGACCATATCGAAGGCATGTGATATGTCAAGGGAAACAGCTCTGATTTCCTGTTTGGCATTGAGAACCTCCATCCATTGTTGAGACAGCAGAAGCAGCATGTCCAGAGTAGAATGACCTGGTCTGAATCCAAATTGATGATCGGAGATCAAGCCATTGGAGAAGAGGAAGGATTTGATATCCGAAGCAATGATGGATTCCATGACTGTTCTGATAATTGGGAGCAGGCTGATTGGTGTGTAGTTGCAAGGATCTGTTTTTGCACATTTTTTGTGTAAAGCTGTAATGTTTTCTGATTTCGAAGATGCTGGCAGATGACCTCGAGCAAAAGAGAGGGAGAAAAGAACAGAGAGAGGGTGAGATAGAGCGGCAGAGCAGGATTTTAGGACCCGTGGGCTGATGCCGTCTGGTCTAGTTGCAGAATCGGAGTCGAGGTTTGACAAAAACTTCTCCACCTTGTCAGGAAAGAAGGACACAGAGTCCAGGAGCAGTTGGTTTCGACTGGGTAAGGTGGGAACAGAGAGAGATGGGTTTCGGACACAAGATTTTGAGGCAAACACAGAGTTGAGGCATTCGGCTTTGTCATGTGCGGTGTCAATTGTGTAGCCATTTGAGATTATGTCTTCACTTCACTGTTAAATATTTTAAGGGCATTCTCCCACCAACTGAAAGTCTAATTTCTGGATGTAGGAATGTCCGTTCAAAATGGAATGATCCGAACAACTTGAATATTCAATTATGAATTTTCCAGTGCAGCTGCAATGTGCTGTGGAGTTGAACTTCCAGAATAAAGTAATTACTTCATGACAATAATTCTGGAATTGAGCTAACTGCTTCCCAATTTTATAACAAAGCCGATACAGCTGATCATCAGAGCCTGTGCCATGCGTCAGCACTAGGCGGAATGTTGCGGGTTCCAGCCAGAAACCCAGAAGCCCAGAAACCAGAAATCCAGAAACCAGTAACCCAGAAACCCAGTAACCCAGTAACCCAGAAACCAGAAACCCAGAAACCAGTAACCCAGTAACCCAGAAACCCAGAAACCAGAAACCCAGAAAGCAGTAACCCAGTAACCCAGAAACCCAGAAACCAAAAACCCAGAAACCAGAAACCCAGTAACCCAGAAACCCAGAAACCCAGTAACCCAGAAACCCAGTAACCCAGTAACCCAGAAACCCAGAAACCCAGAAACCAGTAACCCAGTAAGCCAGTAAGCCAGAAACCCAGAAACCCAGTAACTCAGAAACCCAGAAGCCCAGAATCCAGAAACCCAGAAACCCAGTAACCCAGTAACCCAGAAACCCAGTAACCCAGAAACCCAGAAACCAGAAACCCAGAAACCAGAAACCAGAAACCCAGTAACCCAGTAACCCAGAAACCCAGAAACCCAGAAACCCAGACACCAGAAACCCAGAAACTCAGAAACCCAGAAACCAGTAACCCAGAAACCCAGAAACCAGAAACCCAGAAACAAAGAAACCAGTAACCCAGTAACCCAGAAACCAGAAACCAGTAACCCAGAAACCAGTAACCCAGTAACCCAGAAACCCAGAAACCCAGAAACCCAGAAACCAGAAACCCAGAAACCCAGAAACCAGAAAACCAGAAACCCAGAAATCCAGAACCCAGTAACCCAAAAACCCAGAAACCCAGAAACCCAGTAACCCAGAAACCCAGAAACCAGAAACCCAGAAACCAGAAACCCAGAAACCAGTAACCTAGAAACCAAGAAACCCAGAAACCAGTAACCCAGAAACCCAGATACCCAGAAACCCAGAAACCAGTCACCCAGAAACCCAGAAACCAGTAACCCAGAAGCCCAATAACCCAGAAACCCAGAAATCAGAAACCCAGAAACCAGTAACCCAGAAACCCAGAAACCAGAAACCCAGAAACCCAGATGACCAGAAACCCAGAAACCAGTAACTCAGAAACCCAGAAACCAGTAACCCAGAAACCCAGAAACAAAGAAACCAGTAACGCAGTAACCCAGAAACCCAGAAACCAGTAACCCAGTAACCCAGTAACCCAGAAACCCAGAAACTCAGAAACCAGAAACCCAGAAACCCAGAAACCAGAAACCCAGAAACCAGTAACCCAGAAACCCAGAAACCCAGAAATAGAGAAACTCAGAAACCCAGTAACCCAGAAACCCAGAAACCCAGAAACCAGTGACCGAGAAACCAAGAAACCCAGAAACCAGTAACCCAGAAACCCAGAAACCAGAAACCCAGAAACCAGAAACCCAGAAACCCAGAAACCAGTAACCCAGAAACCAGTAACCCAGAAGCCCAATTACCCAGAAACCCAGAAACCAGAAACCCAGAAACCAGTAACCCAGAAACCCAAAAACCAGAAACCCAGATACCCAGAAACCCAGAAACCAGTAACCCAGAAACCCAGAAACCAGTAACCCAGAAGCCCAATAACCCAGAAACCCAGAAACCAGAAACCCAGAAACCCAGTAACCCAGAAACCAGTAACCCAGAAACCAGTAACCCAGAAACCCAGAAACCCAGAAACCAGTAACCCAGAAGCCCAGTAACCCAGAAACCCAGAAACCAGTAACCCAGAAACCAGTAACCCAGAAACCAGTAACCCAGAAACCCAGAAACCAGAAACCCAGATACCCAGAAACCAGTAACCCGGAAACCCAGAAACCAGTAACCCAGAAGCCCAATAACCCAGAAACCCAGAAACCAGAAACCAGAAACCCAGAAACCAGTAACCCAGAAACCCAGAAACCAGAAACCCAGAAACCCAGAAACCCAGAAACCAGAAACCCAGAAACCCAGAAACCAGTAACCCAGAAACCCAAAAACCCAGAAACCAGAAATCCAGAAACCCAGAAACCAGTAACCCAGTAACCCAGTAACCCAGAAACTCAGAAACCAGAAACCCAGAAACCAGTAACCCAGAAACCAGAAACCCAGATACCCAGAAACCCAGAAACCAGAAATTCAGAAACCAGTAACCCAGAAACCCAGAAACCAGAAACCCAGAAACCAGTAACCCAGAAACCCAGAAACCAGTAACCCAGAAACCAGAAACCCAGATACCCAGAAACCAGTAACCCAGAAACCCAGAAACCCAGAAACCAGTAACTCAGAAATTTGAGGAGAGGCCCTTAGTCCAGGCTAAACCGGCAGGAATATGTGTTTGGCTGGCGCGATATATCTCTGCCACGAGCGTTCCAGCTCACTGTCATGCGCTTGGATGAGTGATGGAAGGGGGAATGCGGACATGCCAAGATCCACTCCCTTCACCGACATTCACCCCCGAGTGATTTTGCGCCCAAGTAGGACCCAACCAAGGGGGCCCACCCATTGTCACGCGGCACTTCACAGCCGCTTGACCCTCCCTCCCGACTCGATCCGTGCTCGTCGCCCCACTCATTTCCTCTTGTTTGTAACTTCGCTGGCACATAATCCACTCGTATTGCTCACTTATTACGGGCAACAAGGAAACCACGACCCCCATTGCACTCACCTTGCGGTTGTTCGTCCGATTGCTTTTCTGGCTCACTATGTAATCGAACAATGAAAGTAAATATGAAGTCCAGTAACATCTATTTTTTAGTCGAGCATGCCATGCTGATTACCCAACAATCAAAGTGAAGTTGAGCAAACTTCACTTTGATCTCTGGGCAAGTGGATGGGGGTCGTCAAATAATGGATTCATATAATTTGTCGGACAAATTAACTAATTACAAGCTTGATTTGAAATAAAATTGTGACGGTGTTAAATTTTAGAGAGAGGCAAAAAAAAGAGGATGGAGGATGATAGGAGACTGGAGGGAAGGGAGGGCAGTGTATGAGACGATGAGAGAGAATGAGAAGGTTTGTAAGAGAAAGAGAGAGGAGTTGGGGAAGCAAAGGAAAAGGGCATACGTACATGGAGATACAGTAGTGGGGGAGTTTGGGGGTGGTATGGGGAGCAGAGTCAAAATTCCCCCATGTTTGCATAAGCAGTTAATAGACCGCTTAGAAGAAAAAGTAGTTTTAGTTTAAACGCAGTGACTGAAGCCTGGTGTTGGGACTGGGAAGTCCTGGGAAGAATGAGCCATTCGAGGATCCTGCGTCGGAGTGGAGACCCATCCAGGATTGCGCCCCCTCGCTAAGGAATGACTGCTTCGGCAAACCTATGCGTCTGAAGACGCGAAAGGAATGGTTCTGCTTCAAGTTATTATTATTATTATTATTCCTATGCTTCTTCTTCTTCTTCTTCATATGCTTCTTCTTTTTCTTCTTCTTCTTCCTATGCTTCTTCTTCTTCTGCCTCCTAAGCTTCTTCATCTTTTTCCTATGCTTCTTCTTGTTCTTCTTCTTCCTATGTTTCTTCTCCTTCTTCTTCTTCCTATGCTTCTTGTTCTTCTTCCTATTCTTCTTCTTCTTAAGCTTCTTCTTCTAAGTGACCGACTATATTGGAAATCCATCTTTTTTTTCTTCTTGTTAGCCACTGTGGGAGATTGTTTTCCCCTTCTTAAGACCAGTTCTTTATAGATGTCTTTTCACTCTGAGGATTACACAGTATTTCTCAAATCCTTCCACCAGTAACATGTTCCTGTTTCATTCACTTACCATTCAGGTTATGTACAGCATTGGGTGTGAGTTTTCCACAAATGGTCCTACACAAGGCTATCGGTTGGCAATGCCCCCCAACCTAAAACCCTAAATCCAGAAACCCAGAAACCAGAAACCCAGAAACCAGTAACCCAGATACCCAGAAACCCAGAAACCAGAAATCCAGATACCCAGAAACCCAGAAACCAGTAACCCAGAAACCAGTAACCCAGATACCCAGAAACCCAGAAACCAGTAACCCAGATACCCAGGAACCCAGAAACCAGTAACCCAGATACCCAGAAACCCAGAAACCAGAAATCCAGATACCCAGAAACCCAGAAACCAGAAATCCAGAAACCAGTAACCCAGAAACCCAGGAACCCAGAAACCAGTAACTGAGAAACCAGTAACCCAGATACCCAGAAACCCAGAAACCAGTAACCCAGATACCCAGGAACCCAGAAACCAGTAACCCAGATACCCAGAAACCCAGAAACCAGAAATCCAGATACTCAGAAACCCAGAAACCAGAAATCCAGAAACCAGTAACCCAGATACCCAGAAACCCAGAAATCAGTAACCCAGATACCCAGAAACCCAGAAACCAGTAACCCAGATACCCAGAAACCCAGAAACCAGAAATCCAGATACCCAGAAACCCAGAAACCAGTAACCCAGAAACCAGTAACCCAGATACCCAGAAACCCAGAAACCAGTAACCCAGATACCCAGGAACCCAGTAACCCAGATACCCAGAAACCCAGAAACCAGAAATCCAGATACCCAGAAACCCAGAAACCCAGAAACCCAGAAATCAGTAACCCAGATACCCAGGAACCCAGAAACCAGTAACCCAGAAACCAGTAACCCAGATACCCAGAAACCCAGAAACCAGTAACCCAGATACCCAGGAACCCAGAAACCAGTAACCCAGATACCCAGAAACCCAGAAACCAGAAATCCAGATACCCAGAAACCCAGAAACCAGAAATCCAGAAACCAGTAACCCAGAAACCAGTAACCCAGAAATCCAGATACCCAGAAACCCAGAAACCAGTAACCCAGAAACCAGTAACCCAGATACCCAGAAACCCAGAAATCAGTAACCCAGATACCCAGAAACCCAGAAACCAGTAACCCAGATACCCAGAAACCCAGAAACCAGAAATCCAGATACCCAGAAACCCAGAAACCAGAAATCCAGAAACCAGTAACCCAGAAACCCAGAAACCAGAAACCAGTGCAGGGTTTCTGGGAGGGTCCGCAACCCTAAATCAATCCATTCCTTTGTCCCTCTTTTTCTTTCCTTCCGGAGTGCCACTCTTCGCTGTGGAGCTCTTCCCAAAGTGGCAGCCCACCTACATCTCATAGGGTATCTTCTCTCCACCCACAACCCCCGAACTGGATTCCAGCATACATGACGCTTCGTATACTAACAGTTCATTTTCATCTGTGTCCAATTTCTCCACTCTCATGACGTCATCCTCGATAGAGGAATACAATAAAACCAGGTATTCCAGGTATTCCAGGTAAAATTGGACTTTGTTCTATCTTACCTGTATAAAGTTTACACAATTTTTGCCGAACATTATCCTTCCCTGAGAAGACGGATCGTATGGCATAACAGGAAAACTAATTTCCTAAGGGTGGCTGAGTTTGGAGAATTGAAAAAGGAAAAGTGAAACAACATTTGGTGGTGATAAATTAGTTATTTTTTAATTAATGCATATATGTTGCTGTTTGTGTCGTACCTGGAGTCTTGGATTACATTAACAATGGAAACTCCTGGAAAAATGTCCAGCTTTATTGTCCGTTGTCTCGTCAGCCAAAAGCAGTCTTTGCACACTTTTCCTCGCATCGGTCTCCGCCATATCGGAGTGTAAGCAGCAAGCGCGACACACCGCGCTCCATTACTCCCAGATTATGGGCCAGGCACCTGGCGTGTCCGCCGACAGCTTGAGAAATCGATTGCATTTCGCGGGCCGGCACGTGGCTAAGGTGTGCACGTAAATGGGGGACACGCGCTCCCTCCATCGCTCACTTCGCCTCGCTCTGCTTCACCGGCCCGGGCAGACTTATGGCCTCGTCACTTCAAAGTGAGAATGTCCCTCGTTGTGTCCGTCCAAATATGGCGTTACACGACTACACTTCATAAGCTACAACACCCTTTTCGGTTAGCGTTGGAATTTGAAGCTAAGGTGTATGTATACCTGCACCATGTGATGCACGGTAAAGGAAGACTTGAAGGGTTCTTCTAATATCCCACAATTGTAACCATTTGGAAGCAGCTTGAACTTGGGTTATTCACCATTTCCATGGCAGTGTCATCACTACTCGAAAATGGATTGTTTTACCCTCTTTTTGTTACATAACAGGGAGTGATGTAATAAACATTAATGATGTCATTTTGTAGATTTACGTTATTAGCCACGCCCATTCCCGAAGGAAGGGGACAGCCTGTGTTAATGTGTGCATGCGTGTCTGTAAGTGTCCGTTTGTGTCTGTATCTGTCAATTTGTGTCTGTACGTATTCGTTTGTGTCTGTGTGTGTCTGTGCATGTTCGTTTGTGTCTGTGTGTGTCCGCTTGTGTCTGTGCGTGTTCGTTTGTGTCTGTGCATGCCCGTTCATATCTGTGCGTGTCTGTGCGTGTCCGTTTGTGTCTGTGTGTGTGCGTGTCCGTTTGTGTCTGTGCGTCTCTGTGCGTGTCTGTTTGTGGCTGTTTGTCTGTTTGTGTCTGAGCGTGTCCGTGTATGTCGGTGCTTGTCCGCTTGTGTCTGTGCGCACCCGTTTGTCGCACTCGTTTGTTTCTGTACATGCCCGTTTGTTTCTGTACGTGCCCGTTTGTTTCTGTACGTAACCGTTTGTTTCTGTACGTGCCCGTTTGTTTCTGTACGTGCCCGTTTGTTTCTGTACGTGCCCGTTTGTTTATGTAGCTACCTGCCCGTTTGTTTCTGTACGTGCCCGTTTGTTTCTGTACATGCCCGTTTGTTTCTGTACGTGCCCGTTTGTTTATGTAGCTACCTGCCCGTTCGTTTCTGTACGTGCACGTTTGTTTCTGTACGTGCCCGTTTGTCTCTGTACGTGCCCGTTTGTCTCTGTACGTGCCCGTTTGTTTCTGTACGTGCCCGTTTGTTTCTGTACGTAACCGTTTGTTTCTGTACGTGCCCGTTTGTTTCTGTACGTGCCCGTTTGTTTATGTATGTGCCCGTTTGTTTCTGTGCGTGCCCGTTTGTCTCTGTATGTACCCGTTTGTCTCTGTACGTGCCCGTTTTTTCTCTGTACATGCCCGTTTGTTTATGTAGCTACCTGCCCGTTTGTTTCTGTACGTGCACGTTTGTTTCTGTACGTGCCCGTTTGATTCTGTACGTGCCCATTTGTTTCTGTATGTGCCCGTTTGTTTGTACGCATTCCCTTTTGTTTCTGTACGTGCCCGTTTGTTTATAAGCATGCCCATTTGTTTCTCTGCATGCCCGTTTCTTTCTGTACGTGCCCGTTTCTTTCTGTACGTGCCCGTTTGTTTCTGTGCATGCCCGTTTTTCTGTGCATGCCCGTTTGTTTCTGTGCATGCCCGTTTGTTTCTGTATGTGCCCGTTTGTTTCTGTATGTGCCCGTTTGTTTCTGTGCATGCATGTGTCTCTTCGTAAGCCCGTTTGTTTCTGTGCATGCCTGTGTGTCACTTCGCATGCCCGTTTGTTTCTGTGCATGCCTGTGTGTCACTTCGCATGACCGTTTGTTTCTGTGCATGCCTGTGTGTCACTTCGCATGCCCGTTTGTTTCTGTGCATGCCTGTGTGTCACTTCGCATGCCCGTTTGTTTCTGTGCATGCCTGTGTGTCACTTCGCATGACCGTTTGTTTCTGTGCATGCCTGTGTGTCACTTCGCATGACCGTTTGTTTCTGTGCATGCCCGTTTGTCTCTGTATGTGACCGTTTGTTTCTGTGCATGCCTGTGTGTCACTTCGCATGCCCGTTTGTTTCTGTGCATGCCTGTGTGTCACTTCGCATGACCGTTTGTTTCTGTGCATGCCTGTGTGTCACTTCGCATGACCGTTTGTTTCTGTGCATGCCTGTGTGTCACTTCGCATGACCGTTTGTCTCTGTACGTGCCCGTTTGTCTCTGTACGTGCCCGTTTGTTTCTGTACGTGCCCGTTTGTTTATGTGGCTACCTGCCCGTTTGTTTCTGTACGTGCACGTTTGTTTCTGTACGTGCCCGTTTGATTCTGTGCATGCCTGTGTGTCTCTTCGCATGACCGTTTGTCTCTGTACGTGCCCGTTTGTCTCTGTACGTGCCCGTTTGTTTCTGTACGTGCCCGTTTGTTTATGTGGCTACCTGCCCGTTTGTTTCTGTATGTGCACGTTTGTTTCTGTACGTGCCCGTTTGATTCTGTACGTAACCGTTTGTTTCTGTACGTGCCCGTTTGTTTCTGTACATGCCCGTTTGTTTCTGTACGTGCCCGTTTGTTTATGTAGCTACCTGCCCGTTTGTTTCTGTACGTGCCCGTTTGTTTCTGTACATGCCCGTTTGTTTCTGTACGTGCCCGTTTGTTTATGTAGCTACCTGCCCGTTTGTTTCTGTACGTGCACGTTTGTTTCTGTACGTGCCCGTTTGTCTCTGTACGTGCCCGTTTGTCTCTGTACGTGCCCGTTTGTTTCTGTACGTGCCCGTTTGTTTCTGTACGTAACCGTTTGTTTCTGTACGTGCCCGTTTGTTTCTGTACGTGCCCGTTTGTTTCTGTACGTGCCCGTTTGTTTATGTATGTGCCCGTTTGTTTCTGTGCGTGCCCGTTTGTCTCTGTATGTACCCGTTTGTCTCTGTACGTGCCCGTTTTTTCTCTGTACATGCCCGTTTGTTTATGTAGCTACCTGCCCGTTTGTTTCTGTACGTGCACGTTTGTTTCTGTACGTGCCCGTTTGATTCTGTACGTGCCCATTTGTTTCTGTATGTGCCCGTTTGTTTGTACGCATTCCCTTTTGTTTCTGTACGTGCCCGTTTGTTTATAAGCATGCCCATTTGTTTCTCTGCATGCCCGTTTCTTTCTGTACGTGCCCGTTTGTTTCTGTGCATGCCCGTTTTTCTGTGCATGCCCGTTTGTTTCTGTGCATGCCCGTTTGTTTCTGTGCATGCCCGTTTGTTTCTGTATGTGCCCGTTTGTTTCTGTATGTGCCCGTTTGTTTCTGTGCATGCATGTGTCTCTTCGTAAGCCCGTTTGTTTCTGTGCATGCCTGTGTGTCTCTTCGCATGCCCGTTTGTTTCTGTGCATGCGTGTGTGTCACTTCGCATGCCCGTTTGTTTCTGTGCATGCCTGTTTGTCTCTTCGCATGCCCGTTTGTTTCTGTGCATGCCCGTTTGTCTCTGTATGTGACCGTTTGTTTCTGTGCATGCCTGTGTGTCACTTCGCATGACCGTTTGTTTCTGTGCATGCCCGTTTGTCTCTGTATGTGACCGTTTGTTTCTGTGCATGCCTGTGTGTCACTTCGCATGCCCGTTTGTTTCTGTGCATGCCTGTGTGTCACTTCGCATGACCGTTTGTTTCTGTGCATGCCTGTGTGTCACTTCGCATGACCGTTTGTTTCTGTGCATGCCTGTGTGTCACTTCGCATGACCGTTTGTTTCTGTGCATGCCCGTTTGTCTCTGTATGTGACCGTTTGTTTCTGTGCATGCCTGTGTGTCTCTTCGCATGACCGTTTGTTTCTGTGCATGCCCGTTTGTCTCTGTATGTGACCGTTTGTTTCTGTGCATGCCTGTGTGTCTCTTCGCATGCCCGTTTGTTTCTGTGCATGCCTGTGTGTCTCTTCGCATGCCCGTTTGTTTCTGTGCATGCCTGTGTGTCACTTCGCATGCCCGTTTGTTTCTGTGCATGCCTGTGTGTCACTTCGCATGCCCGTTTGTTTCTGTGCATGCCTGTGTGTCACTTCGCATGCCCGTTTGTTTCTGTGCATGCCTGTGTGTCACTTCGCATGCCCGTTTGTTTCTGTGCATGCCTGTGTGTCACTTCGCATGACCGTTTGTTTCTGTGCATGCCTGTGTGTCACTTCGCATGCCCGTTTGTTTCTGTGCATGCCTGTGTGTCACTTCGCATGCCCGTTTGTTTCTGTGCATGCCTGTGTGTCACTTCGCATGACCGTTTGTTTCTGTGCATGCCTGTGTGTCACTTCGCATGACCGTTTGTTTCTGTGCATGCCTGTGTGTCACTTCGCATGACCGTTTGTTTCTGTGCATGCCTGTTTGTCTCTGTATGTGACCGTTTGTTTCTGTGCATGCCTGTGTGTCTCTTCGCATGACCGTTTGTTTCTGTACATGCCCGTTTGTCTCTGTATGTGACCGTTTGTTTCTGTGCATGCCTGTGTGTCTCTTCGCATGACCGTTTGTTTCTGTGCATGCCCGTTTGTCTCTGTATGTGACCGTTTGTTTCTGTGCATGCCTGTGTGTCTCTTCGCATGACCGTTTGTTTCTGTGCATGCCTGTGTGTCACTTCGCATGACCGTTTGTTTCTGTGCATGCCTGTGTGTCACTTCGCATGACCGTTTGTTTCTGTGCATGCCCGTTTGTCTCTGTACGTGCCCGTTTGTTTCTACGCCCGCCCGTTTGATAGTACGCATGCCCGTTTGTTTCTGTACGTGACAGTTTGTTTCTACGCCCGCCCGTTTGTTAGTATGCATACCCGTTTGTTAGTATGCATGCCGGTTTGTTTCTGTGCATGCCTGTGTGTCTCTTTGCATGCCCGTTTGTTTCTGTGCATGCCCGTTTGTTTCTGTGCATGCCCGTTTGTCTCTGTACATGCCCGTTTGTCTCTGTACATGCCCGTTTGTTTCTGTACATGCCCGTTTGTTTCTGTGCATGCCCGTTTGTCACTGTACGTGCCCGTTTGTCTCTGTACGTGCCCGTTTGTCTCTGTGCATGCCCGTTTGTTTCTGTACATGCCCGTTTGTTTCTGTGCATGCCCGTTTGTTTCTGTGCATGCCCGTTTGTTTCTGTGCATGCCCGTTTGTCTCTGTACATGCCCGTTTGTCTCTCTACGTGCCCGTTTGTCTCTCTACGTGCCCGTTTGTCTCTGTGCATGCCCGTTTGTTTCTGTACATGCCCGTTTGTCTCTGTACGTGCCCGTTTGTCTCTGTACATGCCCGTTTGTTTCTGTACATGCCCGTTTGTTTCTGTGCATGCCCGTTTGTTTCTGTGCATGCCCGTTTGTTTCTGTGCATGCCTGTTTGTCTCTGTACGTGCCCGTTTGTCTCTGTGCATGCCCGTTTGTTTCTGTACATGCCCGTTTGTTTCTGTGCATGCCCGTTTGTCTCTGTACGTGCCCGTTTGTTTCTGTACGTGCCCGTTTGTTAGTATGCATGCCCGTTTGTTTCTGTGCGTGACCGTTTGTTTCTACACCTGCCCGTTTGTTAGTACGCATGCCCGTTTGTTTCTGTACGTGACCGTTTGTTTCTACGCCCGCCCGTTTGTTAGTACGCATGCCCGTTTGTTTCTGTGCATGCCTGTGTGTCTCTTTGCATGCCCGTTTGTTTCTGTGCATGCCCGTTTGTCTCTGTACGTGCCCGTTTGTCTCTGTACGTGCCCGTTTGTTTCTGTACGTGCCCGTTTGTCTCTGTGCATGCCTGTGTGTCTCTTCGCATGCCCCTTTTGTTTCTGTGCATGCCTGTTTGTCTCTGTACATGACCATTTGTTTCTATGCCCGCCCGTTTATTTGTACGCATGCCCGTTTGTTTCTGTGCATGCCCGTTTGTCTCTGTACGTGACCGTTTGTTTCTGTGTGTGCCCGTTTGTTTCTGTATATAACCGTTTGTCTCTACACGTGCCCATTTGTTTATGTTTGTGCCCGTTTGTTTCCGTGCATGTCCGTTTGTTTCTGCATGTACCCGTTTGTCTCGAAACGTGCCTGCTTGTTTCTTTTTGTGCCCGTTTGTTTCTGCTTGTGCCTGTTTGTTTCTGTTTGAGCCCGTTTGTTTCTGCTCTTGACCAATTGTTTCTGTGCGTACCCTTTTGTTTCTGTTCGTGTCCATTTGTTTTTGTTGTTGCCTGTTTGTTTCTGCTCTTGACCGTTTGTTTCTGTTTGTCCCCATTTTTTTCTGTTTGTGCCCGTTTGTTTCTGCTCTTGACCGTTTGTTACTCCCGCCAGGGAATAATGCATTCGATCGTGTCCGTGTGTGTGTGTGTGTGTGTGTGTGTGTGTGTGTGTGTGTGTGTGTGTGTGTTCGTGTGTTTGTGAACAAGATATCTGGAAAAGTTCTGAACGGATTTGGATGAAAGTTGGTGGGATGATTGCCCTTGGGATAAGGAAGAATTGATTAGTATTTGGTGAAGCTCAGGATATTATTCCAAATCCAGGAATTTTTTGAAGGATTTTTTACCATTGGAAGATAGGGTTCATTTTTTTTTAACATTATCTTCTATATATTCTACATTTAACATTATGATATGAAAAGAGTTTTCATATTTGTTGTAAATGTACTTTAAACTTGTGGTTATGTGTTAGAGCGGTGTATTTTTTAGCAGCGTCGCCTTCAATGTTCATTTTTTTATATATAATAAAGACACATTCTGTCATTTTATAACCACCAAGGTGTGTATTAGGTTTCCCCGTTTCATAAAATGTATCGTTTGATACGTATAATGCTTTAAAACTGTTTTTTTTTTGTTTTTTTTGTTTTTTACCTCAGAAGAGATATCAACATTTACCTCACCAAATGTCAATCGCGGTGTCAGTATTTGATGAAGTTATAAAGACTTAGGTGACATATGTGTGACCAGCAGGTGCACAGGATTCTTCCCAGAAGAATGAGTGGTCGCATTAGCTTGTACGACGTAAAATGAGCGAGTTTTGTTTTGACGTTTGGGCCAGTTTTACATGTTGTATCCCTAAGGAATGAAACAAACGTTTTACCTGGCTTACAATTTATTTGAAGTCACACATGCCTCAAAATACACTCACTTATATAGAATTGAACGCTGAATCCGAAAATGTAAGTGAAATTGCCTTGTTTTTTTTTTTACATTATCTTATATATATATATATTATATATGTATATATATATATATATATATATATATATATATATATATATCTATATATATATATATATATATCTATCTATATATATATATATATATATATATATATATATATATATATATATAATAATGCATTTATTTTATATAGCGCTTTTCAGGAAGCCCAAAGACGCTTTGACAGAGTGCAAAACATAATGCATAGCAAAACATAAAAACAATTGCAAAAAAAGAAGAATCAATAGGGAAATATTCAAAGCACAAAGGAGGGAGAAGGAGAGGAGATAGTCAGGGGTTAGATGCTGTGGGTTAAATGTTGAATGCAGTGTTGAACAGGTGGGTCTTGAGTGATGTTTTGAATGTGGTGAGTGAGGAGGAGTCTCTGATGGTGTGAGGTAGCGAGTTCCAGAGGGTGGGAGCAGCGATGGAGAAGGCCCTGTCCCCCCAGGATCTAAATTTGGTCCGGATGGGGGGGGTCAGGAGGTTGGTACCAGCAGAGCGGAGGTTGCGGGTGGGAGTGTGTCTGGAGAGGAGGTCAGCCAGGTAGGATGGGGCCAGGTTATGGAGGGCTTTGTATGTCAAGAGGAGGATTTTGTACTGGATTCTCTGGGAGATGGGGAGCCAGTGAAGCTTGTAAAGGACGGGGGTGATGTGGTCACGGGTCCGGGAATGGGTGAGTAGACGGGCAGCGGAGTTCTGAATGTATTGGAGTTTATTGGTGATTGTTGAGGGTGAACCATAAAGGAGGCTATTGCAGTAGTCCAGACGGGAAGTGATGAAGGCGTGGATGAGGGTTTCTGCAGCCACGGAGGAGAGGGATGGACGGAGACGGGCGATGTTTTTCAGGTGAAAGAAGGCTGTCTTTGTGATCTGTTTAGTGTATTTGTCGAAGGAGAGGGTTTGGTCAAAGATGATGCCAAGATTCCGGATGTGAGGGGAGGTGGATACTGGGAAACCGTCGATGTTGAGGGCAAAGTTATGGGTGGACTTGGTGAGCGTTTTTGGGCCAATGATGATTATTTCAGATTTATCACAGTTAAGTTTAAGGAAGTTGATTTGAAGCCAGGATTTTATTTCAGTGATGCTACTTTCAGGTTTATTACTCCTGCCAGGGAATTATATATATATATATATATCTGCGCAGTGTCTGTCTTGTGTTGTCTTGTCGTGTGTTGTCACTGAACTACTCCCTCAAACTTTTGTGAAATCGTACTATTCCAACTTGACCCATGGCGGGAGTATGCGCTCTAATGAGGGGCAATCCAGTTACTCCCGCCAGGGAGTCATGCATTCGCTCGTGTCCGTCCGTGTGTGTGTTCGTGTGTTTGTGAACAAGATATCTGGAAAAGATCTGAACGGATTTGGATGAAAGTTGGTGGGATGATTGCCCTTTTGATAAGGAAGAAGTAATTAGTTTTTGGTGAAGCTCAGGATATTATTCCGGATCCAGGAATATTTTTGGGGAATTTTTTGGGGAATTTTCTTTTCTGTTTTCCTTTCAAAACCATTTTCTCTACAATAATTGGACCGATTGAGAGCAAATTTTCGCCATAGGAGGAACTCGGTCCGTAGAATATTTTAATGGTAATTATGATGTCACAGGTCACGTGGTTAGGTCGCCATATTGTTTTGAGTGAAAAATACTAAAATCCAATTTTCTCCAAAACGCCTGAACAGATTGAGGCCAAACTTTGCAGGCAGAATCGCATACCCATGACAAACAAAAAAGTCGGCGAGCCTGACGTCATGCGTCACATGGTTTCAGAGTTATGACGTTTTAAGCACAAACCTTTAAAACCTAGCTCCTCCCTCATTTTTGATCCAATTGAGGGGAAACTTCACAGGTCTGTTCATCATATCAGTCTACTAAAATGTCCTTTTGAAATTAGCGATAGGTCACGTGGTTTGGCAGACATCGTTAATTAAACGCAAATAATAAAAACATGTATATCTCTTGAACCACTTCATTGATCGACGTGAAACGTCATACTGTAGTAGAAGTCTCGAAGAGTAACAAGTGTGCAAAATTTGAGGATGATTGAATGTACGGTCTGGAAGCTAGAAATTGTTATTGCGTGAAGAAGAAGAGTCTTCGACTGTGGACGATTAATTATAATTAATTATAAATAATTATTTATCACATATACAGACTTGCAGGCATCGTATGACACAATCTCCCGGGTTAATTTGAACCTCAAATATAATTAAAATTCCAGATTTGTCAATGGCTGAGGTATATTAACAAACGAATAAACAGATTTGGCAAAATTCCAACTTTTTTTTTAAAGATCGCATATTCACCCAGGATTGTGAGAGGCTGAAGAAGAAGAAGAGACTTCCCAGACCTCGCATGGGCTTCTCAGACCAAATAAGTAATTCTGGTTCTGACTCTGCGATTTTCAGGTTTATTACTCCTGCCAGGGAATAATGCATTCGATCATGTCTGCCCGTGTGTGTGTTCGTATGTTCGTGTGTTTGTGAACAACATATCTGGAAAAGTTCTGAACGGATTTGGATGAAAGTTGGTGGGATGATTGCCCTTGGGATAAGGAAGAATTGATTAGTTTTTGGCGAAGCTCAGGATATTATTCCGGATCCAGGAATTTTTTTTGGAAGAGATTTTTTCTGTTTTACTGCATTAAAGCTTTTATTCTTATTCTTAAATGATGTTTTTCTCCTCTAATTCCGAGATATATCAAAATTAATTCTCTGACAGATAGGGCCTACTTTCTTTTTCATTTATTGTTTTGGGGAGAGGGGATGTTAAACAAAACGTATTATTCCAACTCAACCCACGGCGGGAGTATGCGCTCTACTGAGTAGCATTCTAGTTTCTGTTTGTGCCCGTTTCTGTTCATGCCCATTTATTTCTGTTCATGCCCGTTTCTTTCTGTTCGTGCCCATTCGTTTCTGTTCGTGCTGGTTTATTACTCCCGCCAGGGAGTAATGCATTCGATCGTGTCCGTCCGTGGGTGTGTTTGTGTATTCGTGTGTTTGTGAACAAGATATTGGGAAAAGTTCTGAACGGATTGGGATGAAAGTTGGTGGGATGATTGCCCTTGCGATAAGGAAGAATTGATTAGTTTTTGGTGAAGCTCAGGATATTATTCCGGATCCAGCAATTTTTTTTGAGAATTTTTTGGGAATTTTTTTTTCCTGTTTTACTGCATTAAAGCTTTTATTCTTATTCTTAGAAAATGATGTTTTTCTCCTCTAATTCCGAGATATATCAAAATAAATTCTCTGACAGTTCGGGCTTACTTTCTTTTTCATTCATTCTTTTGGGGAGAGGGGATGTTAAACAAAACGTATTATTCCAACTTGACCCATGGTGGGAGTATGCGCTCTACTGAGTGGCGTCTAGTTTCTGTTTCTGCCCATTTCTTTCTGTTTGTGCCCGTTTTTTTCTGTGCTTGCCCGTTTATTTCTGTTCGTGCCCATTTGTTTCTGCTCTTGACCGTTTGTTTCTGTTCGCACCCGTTTGTTTCTGTTCGCGCCCGTTTGTTTCTGTTTGTGCTCGTTTGTTTCTGTTTGTGCCCCCTTTGTTTCTATTCGTGCCCATTTGGCTCTGTGCGTGCCCATACATGCATGTCCTTCTGTCTCTGCCTGCAGACCTACATATTTTCAAATCTACTGTAATATATATACCCTGATGAGGATTGTATTTATTTGACCATTTATTATTCCATTTTTGATGAGCATTTAATTGGATGCAGTACATGACTTAACTGTTGTCATTTATAATAATCATCATTTTATTACATAGTATAATTATCATGGAGGATTATTACCTCCGCCACCAAAGGTGGATGAAGGTTATGTTTTCACCCCTGTCTGTCAGTTTGTCCATTTGTCTGTCCGTTTGTGAACAACATATCTCAAAGGGTTGTTGACGGATTCGGACTAAATTTGGCAAAGATGTAAGGTATGTGACAAGGACAAAATGATTCGATTTTGGTGAAGATCCGGATTCGTATCCGGCTACTAGAATGTTTTAAGTGATTCTTCACCATTGGGAGATAAAGCCAAAAGCGATACATAGCAGGATATCTTAAAAAGTTGTGGACGGATTTGAACGAAACCTGGCAGAGATGTAGCGTATGTGACAAGGACGAAATTATTAGATTATTGGTGAAGATCTGGATTCGGATCCGGATACTAGAATTTTTAAAGTGATTCTTTACCATTAGGAGATAGAGCCAAAGACTGAGTGGAGTACAATAGCAGGATATAGCAGGATATCTAAAAAGGTTGTGGATGGATTTGAACGACACTTGTTGGACAGGTTCGGTGTCTGACAAGGAAGAATCGATTCAATTTTGGTAAAGATCCGGATCCGGCTAGTGTAATTTTTAAGTGATTTTTCACCATTGAGTGATAGGGTCAACCAGGCGGAGGTGTGCTCTCCACTGAGTGCGGTTTGAGTTGCTTCTGATATTTGAGATGTACTATACTTTTTATAGAGCGTTGTTGCTGCCAAAGGAGTTTCTTCGAACCGATTGTGCTTGTTGGTTCGCCATTGCCTTCCCAGTTATTGTTGCTATTGTAACATTATTAAACATCCTAATATCGGCACGTTTCTGACATACATGTCGGAAAGCATTTTGGTGAACAATTGAAACACAAATCAAAATGTTTCATGTTTAGAATAAACTTTACAACATAAAAATTGCTTCAAGTCGAAACAAATTTTCAGATCGTTTTTGTAAAATAAAAATATTAATTTAATTGTTGTGGACGGATTCGCAATAATTACAACACAAAATTTTGCCACGTAAAAACGTCAGTCATGAATATTGATTTGTGAATTAAAAATTCTACATTATAGAAACAGGAATATCACTTGAACAGCCTGTGTTGCCAAAAGGGGACTCATGGAGCCAATAGTCGTCATTCTGACCATATATGTGTATATATATATATATATATCATGGATTCATTTCATTTTTGTGTCATTTTTGGTGCTTTAATTAATTTTTTTTCTCATCTTATACATTCAATCAGCGTTCCCACAAAGTATGGACTCCATGAGGACTTCCCCCAAATGGCCTAATCACGATTGTAAATCAATGCAAATTTTACTCCACTATTTCAGGTCTCTGTTTCAATGTGATTGATGGAAAGCACGGCTCATTGGCGAGCAGTAGCGACACGCAACATGCCATGGAATTCGATCGTACATGGTCATTGTGAAGCACGTATGCTGGCTCACCTCGTACGAGAGCCGAGCTGTGAACTTGTACTGTGCTGGAACGGTGCACGCTGCCTAGCAAAGCGCTTATGCCAAAGATCCAGACCACTATGCGTCCGCCTTGACTGCCTCCGCCCAAATTACCTTCATTTCCATGCAAATGAGAGTGTGCGCGTGCGCGCCTCGTCAATTTAGCGGAGTACCGTCGCCATGGCGATAGCGCAGCGCGTTACGCGGCATGCCTCGTGCTCGTGCGAGAAGCATGGACAGCACCGCAAGGAAAGCGCAGGAGGATCGAGCAAAACTGCGTTGGGAAATGCGCGCTAGGGCAGGAAGATGTAAATGCGGTTGTGGTCCACTCAAACTTCAGTGCAGTAAGACACCAGAGGTCGGAGCGGTCCATCACGTGAGTCGGCTCTTTATACGTCCCTATTGTGAGACTATCAAGCTCCGCAGGCCATTGCGATGCGTGGAATCATCTCCAACACTGATTGCATCGCATCCCGGACGAGCCTTCAATTCGGAAAACATGTACTTATCTAGGGTTACTGATTGCATGACCTCGCTCTACACGAGGGTTTCGCACAATGTGTCTGCAGCACATTCGTCCAATTATTCTCCTGCTCGTCTATAATATTAATTGTGCCCGATAATAACCATCCACGTGTAGTATTCAATGTTCAATATTTCAATATTTCAATCAATCTATATAATCTATATAATAATAGCGTAAGGACTCGACTTTGTTATCCCTTTTACGCCGCACCCAGTGACCCGATGCCCACGGCACTAATGGATTTACGATCTACGAACCGCGCTCTTTGTTTATCACGTACAGCCATACTCGAAAAATCTGAATTAGCCGACGTTGGGGCCCAAAAGCATCCGATTAACTGCCGATACGACGCCATCTTACGACGCCATCGTATTGGCGTCTGCTGGGCGAAGGCGAAGCGAGCCGTCCGCTGATTGGACAGTCGAGTGGTGTGAACATGGGTGGTGTGAACCAAATGGTCTTTTTATTCCCTTGAACATTTTAAATTAGGATATATAAGGAAACGTCTTTATCGTCATTTTAATAAAGTTAAATGGAGTGACGTTGCGATACTCGGGGTGCATTGCATAAATCCTCGTAACTCAGAAAGGTGTAGCAGGTGGCGAGACGTAAGGAAGCTTAAAGATAACGAGCTGAAACAAACGAACGATATGTCAATCCCTTTCTGCACCGAACGGCAATAAAAGTATGAGAGCGGGAAGGCATGGCCTGAGCACTTCGAGCAGAGAGGACTGATTGGACTTAACTTAAAGAGAAAAAATTGGAGCTTAACGGAAGAAGAAGATCCCATGAGCACTCCCCTATGCCATCCATAATGGTACACTCTATCCATACACCACATCCTCCCTTCCGTGGATGTTCCACGGGTTTCGGCTAGTATTTCAATATTTCAATCAATATTTCAATCAATATTTCAATATTTCAATCAATATTTCAATAAATTTCAATTTCAATATTTCAATTTCAATTTCAATTTCAATATTTCAATAATATTAATTGTGCCCGATAATAACCATCCACGTGTAGTATTCAATATTTATCTCATATAAAGTACTCCATTTCTGTAACGATGATGGCTAATAAGTAATAACTGTATATTTGGTTACCTGTTAAAGGTTAGATAACAGTTATATTATAGATGGCACCTGTTAATTGTTATTATGCGGAAACCAGGTGGACAAGAAAATTATCGACCATTTGTTGAAATTATTTAATTCTGAAAAAGTGCAATTTTCTTGTCCACTCTGACACTGTCAATCCCATTTCAATCTTTACATCAATATAAACAGGTGGTATCGTACGATTGATTTGTAATGATTGTTTGTCTTCCTTTCTCAAGAACGTCAAGCCTGGCCAAGCTTCCCTGGGCCGACCACAGGGAAGGTGGGATAATGGTGGCCGTTAAAGAAGAACATTGGTCTTCCTTTCTCATGGTTTTATATGACAGCTAGACACACACAAGGAAACCATCAGTCGGCCCACCAAACATGTATAATCTGCACAATCCTGACTACTCAGGGACACTACGCTATCCCCGTGGCCACTTTTTTCTTTCTTTTTTAAAGAAAAGAACTTGAGTGCACCATTTAATGCACCATATAAACTAGAACAGCTCTTGCGAGTGTGCATACCTCCGCCAGGTTAACAGTTTACAGTTCGTATCCCACTGATACTGGATCTAGATTCAAACCTGAACCAAAATCTTCTCGGCTTGTTTTTTTTTTTTTTTTTGTATACAAGATCGAGGCTCGTGAAAGAGCTAACATTAATCACACAAAAAGACAAACCGACACACAAAACACAAAAAACAAGGGGAGCGGTAGACAAGATGGGGAGAGAGGGGGAAGGACACAAAAGAGAGGGGGAAGGACACAAACACAACATTTGAGAGCAGGGACATCGGGAGGACTTGGGGGGAGGTGGGAGAGGATTAAAACATATGAACACTGCAAGGACTCTGGGGTGAATTACCGGGGGTAGAAAAGATCAAGGTTTTCGATGGGGGAAGATAAGAGATGGTGGTGAACAGCTGTTTTAAAGACCTGGAGGGAGGAGTGGGATTGAAGGGAGTGGGGGAGTTTGTTCCAGAGGCGGGAGAAAAGGGGAATGAAAGAGTGAAGGTGAGCAGAGAGCCTAGACTTTGGCAGTTTAACCAGAAGAGGGTTGCAGGCAGATCTTGTGCGACCTGAAGGAATATTGGGGGGACAGAGCACAGAGAGAGCTGGGGGAGCAAGGCCGGAGAGGAGTCGGTAGAAGACAGAAAGACCACCAACCTGCCTGCGGTGAGTGAGTGAAAGGCCCTCGGCGTTGACTACATCGCAGGAGATTCCAATGATTCTGAAAGCTTTGGCCTCAACAGCGTGAAGCCGAGCAAGGTGTGAGGCAGGAGCACCAGCCCAGAGGGGGGAACAGTATTCCATTGAGCTGCGGATGAAAGCCTTGTATGTGGTGAGGAGCTCAGGTGTGCCAAGGAAGGACTTCGCACGACGGAGGATGCCCAGTCGGCGACTGGCTTTGGAGGCCAGCTTGGAAATGTGGTTTTCCCAAGAAAGATCATGGCAGATAGTGAGACCCAAAAGCTTGAGCGACAGAACTTCTTGGAGAGGATTGTTGAGAAAGTAGATGGGAGGGTTGTCCAGTCGGTCCTTTCGGAGAGACATTGTAAGAGTGTGAGATTTGTCAGGATTGAAAGACATGTTCCACTTGTTTGACCAGTCTGTGATTTTGTCCAGGTCTGCAGAGAGTGAGGAGGCTGCAGACTGCCGATCTGAGGGATGAGGAATGGAGCGACAGAGAGTAGAGTCGTCAGCAAAGAGATAGAGAGGATTTTCAAGAGAGTCAGAGAGATCATTGATGAAGACCAGAAAAGCACAGGGCCCAGAACACTACCTTGGGGAACTCTAGCCTGAACAGGAAGAGGATATGAGAGAAACCCATTCAGGGCCACACGTTGACTACGACCAGAGAGGAAGTCCGCCACCCATGCGTGGAGATTTCCATGGATACCAAAGGAGGAGAGTTTGGAGAGCAGAGCAGGGTGCCAGACCGTATCGAAGGCACGTGAAATGTCAAGGGAGACAGCTCTAATTTCCTGTTTGGCGTTGAGGACCTCCATCCATTGTTGAGAAAGCAGAAGCAGCATGTCCAGAGTAGAGTGACCAGGTCTGAAACCAAATTGATGATCAGAGATCAAGCCATTGGAGAAGAGGAAAGATTTAATATCTGAAGCAATGATGGATTCCATGACTTTGCTGATAATTGGGAGAAGGCTGATTGGTCTGTAGTTGCTGGGATCTGTTTTTGCACCTTTTTTGTGCAAAGCGGTGATGTTGGCTGATTTCCAAGCAGATGGCAGATGACCTTGAGCAAAAGAGAGGGTGAAGAGAACAGAAAGAGGGAGTGAAAGTGCAGAAGAACATGATTTTAGGACCCGTGGGCTGATGCCGTCAGGACCAGTTGCAGAATCAGAGTCGAGGGTTGCCAGAAACTTTTCCACCTTGTCAGGAGGAAAGGACACAGAGTCCAGGAGCAGCTGGGTACGACTGGGTACGGTGGGTACAGAGAGGGATGGGTTTGGGACACAAGATTTAGAGGCAAACACAGAGTTGAGGCATTCAGCTTTTTCACGTGCGGAGTCAGCCGTTAAGCCGTTTGAGGTGAGGGAGGGGATGGAGGGGGAACAAACACCAGAAACAGATTTGACCAGATGCCACCAGGATTTGTAAGAGGGAGACAGATAAGAGAGTTCGGTCTTGAGAATGGTGAGATATTGTTTCCTGGCTCTCCTGAGGGTGGACACACACTTGTTTCGGGCTTTGTGAAAGGAAATGAGATTTCCTTCCGTTGGATTTGCTTTCCAGGAGACGAAAGCAAGTTGTTTCAGGGCAACAGCCTCACCACAAGATTCCGTGTACCATGGACGGGAGGAAGGGTATGACAACTGAAGACGAGATGGTATAAATCTGTGCATGAGAGAGAGCAATTTACTTTGAAAGAATTCCCAGGATGAGTTGATGTCAGAGGCGGTAGAGATGGGAGACCAGTCCAGATGATTGATGACTGCTTGAAGACCGTGCCAGTTGGCCTGAGTGAAATGCCAGACTCGTCGACGCTGAGGAGGCTCTCTGAGAATGGTCAGAGAGATGTCCACTTTGACAAGCACATGATCAGATGAGCCGATTGGAGCAGAAGAAGAGCAGCAGACATTTTCAGGGAAGTTTGTCATAACCAAATCCAGAAGAGAAGATGCTCCGTTGACTGAGATCCGGGTCGGGAAATTGACAGATTGTGTCAGTCCCAGTGAGTCGCAGAAGTCCTTTGCTGAAGAGCCATGGCTGGTGAGAGAGGTACCCACACCCAGCCAACTGGCATGGTGACAATTGAAATCACCACATATGAGGAAGAGAGAGTTGGGATGGGTAGATAGAAGTTGATCCATATTATCAGACAGTGAGATGTAGATGGAGTCATCGCTGATTGGTGGACGGTACAACACACATATGAACAAAAGGTGGGAGCGAAGGGGAAGCCGTAGCCAAAGGTATTCCTGGGGGTGAGGTGGAGAGAGGGCAGTGGAGGGCGAGTGAGGAAGAGAGTTTTTTATAAAGATAGCAACCCCACCTCCAGGACGAGGCTCAGGTCTATCATACCGGAGGAGGGAGTAACCTGGGAGAGATACGAAGGCATCAGAGACATCATGAAGGAGGAAAGTTTCTGTTAAGCAGATCACATCTGGTTTGTCAGAAGCAACCTGTATGGAGAGGTCAGTCAAGTTTGAGCGAAGGCCCCGGATGTTTGAGGTCCATACCGTTAATGAAGAGGAAGGGGGAGCATCGGGTCCAGAACAGGGGGGGGAGGGGTAGGGTAAGATGTGGAAGAGGAGGAAGAGGTAGGGAGAGCTGTTGAAGGTGTGTCAGAGATTTCAGAATAGCTTGGAGAAAGGGAAGAATGGGGCGGACAAAAGGTTTGATGGAGATTGGGTGAGGCACAGTGAGGTGTTATTTGAGGAGGGGGAAGAGCAAGGCAGAAGGTTTGGGGAGATGAAGGTGAAAGTTGGAAGGAGGAAGAAGCAGGGAGGATGCTTTGAGGAGGAGGGGTGAGAGGGGAGTCTAGGAGGGGAGGAGCGAGGGAGAGTCTCGGAGGGGAGGGGTGTGGGGGGAGTTTAGGAGGGAGGGGAGGGAAGGGGCAAGGGGGGAGATTTGAAAGGGATGGGTGATGGGGAGGATTTGGAGGGGAGGATTTGGAGGGGAGGGGTGAGATTGGATTTTGAAAAGTGTACGATTCATGGGAAACGAACATTTTTTGCAAAATGAGTTTGAGACCTTCGAGTCAAAAATACTGTTGCGAATATGGAATTTGACCTCCATATCCGCTTGTAAATATTCCCCTATCTTCTCCGATACTCCCCAACTCTCCCCTTACCCCATTCCCTAGTCCCATTGTCTGTAAACAACACCCATTAGAGCCGATCTTCCCCTTCATTCCCCCATTAAATGTCGTGCCCAGGTCCCCCGCACCACACGTAGACAATTATAGGACATCTTGCTAGTTATTCTTAATCTATGTCAGTTAAGGACTTGTTTCCATTAATTATGACTCTTCGTTGCACCAGAATGTGATGATATGGCACCAGTAGGAGTTTAGGACCTTCCCATACCTCCCCGCATCTCTTCCCATCATCTCAAGCTCCAACAACAACCACAACAACAGCGGCTTTGCGTCCTCACTCCGGCTCGGTTGGCCGCCATTGAACATGTGCTCGACGGGGTTACCCAGAAGGGGGCTCCCTGTCGGCCCCTCGTCAAGGGCGGAGCCGGTAACCCCCGCACCCAATGAGAAGCCATGGGCCGATGCCATATGGGGCGGAGCTAACGAGCGAGGGCGTGACTCCCCGCCGGATATACGCGGCCCCGCGCCGGACGTGACGTCAGATGCGCCCCGAGCTTGGAAGGAAAAGACGCCACCCTCCCGAGCGCTGAGCGACCTCCCCAGCTTGAGACCAAAGTCGCGACCCACAAGCGCTGTGATACCTTCACGCATCTCTGGACACCACCGTACGTGATCCTGCCCTGAGCACAGGTGCACCTGAGCCATCGCGACCTGCCTCCCCTTTTCATCAACCCCCGTGTGAGTCAGCAATTTTGTCCCGTGTGTCCGTCGTCTGTCCGGGGATAATATAAGAGTGTGTCTAAGTGCCTGTCTTCCTGTAATATACCTCTAGCCCCTGTAATCTAACCTTTTTCCCTACGAATATACTTGAGAATCGAAACCCTGGTGTCGTATTGTGTCATTATAACCCAGCCGGGTGTCTTCTCTTTCCTATTGAGCCAGCGTAGCGCGATTAGTCAACATTCGGGCACAATCGGGTAACTTGTACGGATACGGCGGCCATCCCGCTCGGCCCACCATACCATCAAAGTCGTATCTGTAACAATTGGTGTCGAGGAGTGGAATTCGAACCCGGGACTAAATTAGTTAGGCCCAAATTTTGGGAGGGAAAATCGATTCGGAGCGCGTTTCCCGCGCGAAATTATAACGGCGAAATTTCAATTTGTTTTACGAAAATAAAAAAATAAAAACCGAATTTTGAAAGTCGCGCTATGGCGGATCAAGACGGCTGGGGTCCGGTAAAGGAGAGTGAGGTAGGGTCGATCCAGGACCAAATTGAGGGACAAGAGGAGAGCGAAGCAGTGAGGGCGGCAGGTTCGCAAAATAGCGCCGTCACGCACGAAGTAGCGGGCGCGCAAAAAGGCGCCTCGCACGAGCGTGCGGTAGCCGAGCCGGCTGTATCAGCGGGCTTTAACATGCAGCCGATTGACATGCAGGCCCTCATTGCGCAGTTACAGGCAGCTGTACAGATGAGTATGGGGAGCCAAATTGAGCGATTGGGTGAGCGGTTGGGGAACCGGATGGATGCTCAGGGTGAGCGATTGGAGGGCCAAATGGGGGTAATGAGGGACGAAGCGAGGGGTACCGGTGAGAAGTTAGACAATAATTTTGAGGAGTTAGACAAGAAAATTGGGAAGTTAGACAATAATTTTGAGGGGTTAGACAACGGGATAAAAGAAGTGAAAAATGGGTTAGAGGGGTTAGAAAACAGTATGGAAGGCAAATTGAGGGACATGAGGGACCAAGCGGAAAGGGAAGTTAAACAAATGGAGCAGCAGATAGAGGGGGTCAGAATGGGGGTAGAAACCAAACTGGATGCTCACAGGGAGGAAATGGAGCAGATGAGGGTGGCATCTGGGCAGGAGATGCAAGTGATGGGAGAGGAGATCAGAAGAGGAGTGAGTGAGGAGGTCGGAGGAGTGCGCGAGGAGGTGAGGCACTGTAAGGAGCGCATGGAGAAAGAGGTGAGAAAGGGGACTGTAAAATTGCAAGGTGGTATAGAGGAGTTGACGCTGGGAGTAGAACAACTGACAGTGGGACAAAAGGAGTTGGGGGACCAGGTAAAGAAGAACACAGCGGTAATAGAGGGTTTAAAATCGACACAGAAAGAGATGAAAAAGGACGTAGGGGTAATTAAAAAAGAGTGCCAGACGGTACATGAGGACCTGACGAGGAAAATGGACAAGGTGGTAGAGGTAATGGAGGTTAAAGAGCGGGAGGTGCGGGAGCACATAGAAAAAAATAAAGTGGAGTTAGAGGAAGAACTTAAAGGGGCGCACGAAGAGATGAAGGAGATGAAGCAAAAATTAGAAGAAGTGGAAGAAGGGGTGAGCGAAATTAAGAAGCGACGGAGAGGGGATAAGAAAGAGATAAAGGAGGAAGTAAAAGAATTGGTCCAAAGTCTGTGTTCGGATCGTGATGATGTGCTCATTAACCGGATGAGGGATTCGCAGGTGATGGAGGAGAAGCGAAGAGGAAGAGGACCCGGTGTAAGTGGTGACCAATATGGTCGTGCGTATGATGCGCCAGGGGATTTAAGAAGCTTGGGGGTCGAGATGGACCCGGGTGTTCGTGAGAGGCCGTGGGTGAAGTGTGCGACAGGTCTGGTGTGCGAAAGAGGAGGTGTGCAAGAAAGTCCGACTCTGGGGTGTGTGAGGAAAAAGTGTGTACCAAGGAGTGAGTGTGCAGGCGAGAGTGAGTCGGTCGTAGCGCGTGTGCGAGGGAGCACATGGAAGCGTGGTGTGGTGAGTGTTACAGAGGGTGTGACCGGAGAGTGTGCGCAAGAGTGTGCGCGAGAAAGGTGTGTGACGGCCAGGTGCATGAGGAAAGAGTGCGCTGTCAGAAGTAAGGAAGAGTGTCCACCTGTGGTGAGTGTTACAGAGGGTGTAACGGGAGAGTGTGCGCGAGAAAGGTGTGTGACGGACAGGTGCATGAGGAAAGAGTGCGCTGTCAGAAGTAAGGAAGAGTGTCCACCTGTGGTGAGTGTTACAGAGGGTGTAACGGGAGAGTGTGCGCGAGAAAGGTGTGTGACCGACAGGTGCATGAGGAAAGAGTGCGCTGTCAGAAGTAAGGAAGAGTGTCCACCTGTGGTGAGTGTTACAGAGGGTGTAACGGGAGAGTGTGCGCGAGAAAGGTGTGTGACGGACAGGTGCATGGAGAAAGAGTGTGCTGTCAAGAGTAAGGGTGAGTGCGTTGTCACGAGTGGAGGTGAGAGTAGTGAGAGTAGTGAGAGTAGTGAGAGTGACAAGGAGCGTGAGTTGGTTGTGACAGGTGAGCGAGGATGTACACCTGGGATGGAAGGATGCACACCTGGAATGGTAGAGCGTGAGTGGGAATGCACGCTGGAGTTGGTGGTGAGGCACGTGGATGGGTGTGCGAATGAGGGCACACCTGTGATTGTCACAGAGGAGGTGACAGAGGAGGGGGCGCGAAGAGGTGTATTGGTGAGGTGTGCGACCAACGAATGTGTGCCAAAGTGTTCGGTGGTCAGGTGTGTGACCAAGGCTGTGAGTGGAATGGGTGTACCTGGGTGTGTAAGGAAAGGTACGAGGAGCATGGGCACGGCTGGATGTGTGAGCAAGGAACGGGCTGCGGGGTGTAAGCGTCCAGGTGAAGCATCGACGTTACACAGGTTTGAGGTTAGGTCGACTTTTAGCCGAAGCGGGCCCTCGGTGCGTGCCGGGCTTCGCGTGCCGCGAGAACCAGCGGGGATCCGAGCCACGGCGGGTTCAAAAGGACCGCCGTGCGCGATCCGTGCTGGGCCTCGCTTTGAACGTCCGTGCTCCACTAGGCGGAGCGGGCGGCCCGATAGAAAGAGTCGTCATGGCGACCACTTTTTGTTGAGGAATTCCGGCAGGTCGAGATCGGGACATTGGATGGCTCCGTGCCGAGAAGGTGCGTGGGATCTCGGGCCGGGTAAACCTCCTTCCCTGCACCGAAGGCAGGATGCAGCCAGCCACTGGCACAGAACAACCAGCATCCATTGCTTGGCTTTACGAAGCCGGGTTTTGGACAGGGATTGGCGCACCGAGAGGTATTAGTGAGTCGACTGGGTGATGAGGTTAGTGTTTTGGACCCAAAATTAGAGAAAAACAAAATTTGATGATTGGCAAAGGATTGGCAGTAGTGATTGGCAGATGATGGGTAGTGATTGGCAAATTTTTAATTTGTTGAAATTTGATGTGCAAAATTGGTAGTGAGAGACCCCCGATGTGGTGGGATGGCAAATCCACCATCCTTCCCATGGGGGGGCAAAGGAGCAATAGCTTATGGGGTTGATGGCAGTGAAAACTAGCCCGGGTGGGTTAGGTTATATTGATAGGGACCTAGCGAAGATGACATTAGGTAACGTTAAGGTTAGTTAGTGACTGATACCTGTAGTAGGGACGCAGGTAGATTAGTGTGGATGATAATGACGTGGGAGCGCAATAGTTTAAAGGGACGACTGGGAAGCGCAAGTTTCAGAAGGGAGTAGTTAGCTGAGATGATGCCGTGTGTGTGAGGATGGAACAGGTGTGATTGCACAGGTGTGCAACTGGACAGGTGTGTGGAGCAGTGTGTGAGTAGTGAGTGTTGTGGATCAGCGCGAATGCGCTTGGGGAGAGAAGGGTGCAGGTGGCACCAGGTGTGAGAGCACAGGTGTGCAGGTACAGGTGTGTGGAGAGAGTTGGAGTGAGTGGTACGGAGTGGTGTGCATGGTGCGAAGGTGTGGATGGGGGAAGAGTGGACCCCTTTCACGAGCACCCGGGGCGGGTAGTGTAAGTGTTAGGTAGAGGGTGCAGGTAAATTGTGGTTGGATATTGGCATTTGTGGTGCGGTTGCAGAATGGTGTTGTGAATGGGTGCATTAGTGTTGTGGAAATGGCTGGGCGTGTAGCCTGTTAGTGTGTGTAGTTGGTTGGGCACTCCACCACTGTGAGGATGTCGGCCAGGTGAGGCCGCAGGTGGGCTCTGGGAGCCGGTAGTTGTGAGTGGGTGCCTGAGGATCCCGGGTGTGGATCGGGCAGCCCAGTGCCAGAGAGGGCACGGAGTGGGGAGAGAGCCAGAGGGCCTTCCCCAGGTAGTTAGGTTAGGGTGAGGAGCAGGTAAGCTCGGAGGCAACTGCAGTGGTGGAGGTGTGCAGGTGGGTAGACCCACTGGGAGAGGTACACGCCGCAGCCCAGAAATTGTGCGAGGGCACCGGGAGATGAATCGGGGGAGTGAGACCCCAAATTGAAGAGCACCACAGTTTGGCCAATGGGAATTGGTTTTTAGAACCCATAGTGTAAGAGGGCCAATGGTTTGGCCGGAGAGAGACCCCGGGTAGTGTAAAGTTGTTAAAGTCATTTAGGAGATAGTTAGGATTGATGAACCTGTCGCACCATACGCAGCCACTTACCTGTGGTGATGATGATGACTCCACACCTGTGTTTTCTTTGTTTGTGTTGCAGGAAATGAGATTGCTGTGAGGATTTGTGAGACGCATCACGACGTGGATGAGACATTGGGGTGATTCCATCTCTCCCTCCCTAGGAGGGACTGATGATGAATTGGTGATGGCAAATTTTGATGTTCAGTTGGAGATGGCAAATTTTGATGAGAGTTGAAAATGGCAAATTTGATTGGTTAGGAGGGAGAGAAGACGAATTTGGTATATGGGAGGAACGGGGAAGACAGTAGGGATGTTTGTTGATTTGTAAAGTAGATGTTTATGAGTAGTGTAGTGTTGTGTGGATGCAGTAAGGGGTAAGGGAGGGGCCATGTAGGTTACCTGGTGGGGGGGGGGCGTACGATAGGAACGTACCTGTCTCACCTGGTTCCCATGTGCCCCCAGTGTGCATTACCTTACATTGCGTGCACTTTTGCGCCCTTACCACCTTACTCACTTGTCTGCTTCTTTTGTCTCCCACCTCCGAGGATCTGGCTTTGGGGTGGAGAGAGAGGAGAGAGAGGTGCTGGCTGCGCAGTTGTGGGCCTGCACTTTCGCTGTTCGCTGCCTGGATCGGTACACCATATGGACCGCAATGTTTGTGGCCACCCACAATGGACCGCAGTTCGTTTGCGGCCAAGCACCACCCGGGGATGGACCTATGGATCAACGTGGCACCTATGCCATACAGGTGAACCACTAATAGTTAACACCACCAAGTGCACCACAAGAAGAGCAAGAGACACCTGCAGGGTTAGGGGTTGTTGAAGTTATTTTTATTCCAATGAACAATGGTGACTGCACCGATTGGTGGTGGGGTGGTGCTGTTGATGCTCGGGAAAGGGTGCTCTGCACGTTATTAAAGGCCGTCGGCCACAGAGCACTCGTGGGTTGGTGTATCGATGTTGGCAAGCGCGCTCTCTCTATGCATAACATCTGCATGTGTTCCTCCAAAAACAGGTCCTGGATCGTAGTGTAAATAGCAGCGTAGTCTTGTAAATAATGCTCCCTACCGGCTGTATGTTTAGTTTGAGAATTCTTTCCGGATTCGGTTATCCTGTGGGTGTGTTTCTGTGAGGAGAAGGGTGCAACGTCGCAGGGGGACATATTTACTCATTTGTGAATATCTGTAAAACTGTCGCACTCAGGGTAGAGTTAATAGTAGAGGGAACTACATTGCGTGCCACACTAAAGTAGGTAAAAATTTATCGGGTCGGGACGCCCCGAGGGTAGAGAAGGGTGCAATGTTGCGAATATGGAATTTGACCTCCATATCCGCTTGTAAATATTCCCCTATCTTCTCCGATACTCCCCAACTCTCCCCTTACCCCATTCCCTAGTCCCATTGTCTGTAAACAACACCCATTAGAGCCGATCTTCCCCTTCATTCCCCCATTAAATGTCGTGCCCAGGTCCCCCGCACCACACGTAGACAATTATAGGACATCTTGCTAGTTATTCTTAATCTATGTCAGTTAAGGACTTGTTTCCATTAATTATGACTCTTCGTTGCACCAGAATGTGATGATATGGCACCAGTAGGAGTTTAGGACCTTCCCATACCTCCCCGCATCTCTTCCCATCATCTCAAGCTCCAACAACAACCACAACAACAGCGGCTTTGCGTCCTCACTCCGGCTCGGTTGGCCGCCATTGAACATGTGCTCGACGGGGTTACCCAGAAGGGGGCTCCCTGTCGGCCCCTCGTCAAGGGCGGAGCCGGTAACCCCCGCACCCAATGAGAAGCCATGGGCCGATGCCATATGGGGCGGAGCTAACGAGCGAGGGCGTGACTCCCCGCCGGATATACGCGGCCCCGCGCCGGACGTGACGTCAGATGCGCCCCGAGCTTGGAAGGAAAAGACGCCACCCTCCCGAGCGCTGAGCGACCTCCCCAGCTTGAGACCAAAGTCGCGACCCACAAGCGCTGTGATACCTTCACGCATCTCTGGACACCACCGTACGTGATCCTGCCCTGAGCACAGGTGCACCTGAGCCATCGCGACCTGCCTCCCCTTTTCATCAACCCCCGTGTGAGTCAGCAATTTTGTCCCGTGTGTCCGTCGTCTGTCCGGGGATAATATAAGAGTGTGTCTAAGTGCCTGTCTTCCTGTAATATACCTCTAGCCCCTGTAATCTAACCTTTTTCCCTACGAATATACTTGAGAATCGAAACCCTGGTGTCGTATTGTGTCATTATAACCCAGCCGGGTGTCTTCTCTTTCCTATTGAGCCAGCGTAGCGCGATTAGTCAACATTCGGGCACAATCGGGTAACTTGTACGGATACGGCGGCCATCCCGCTCGGCCCACCATACCATCAAAGTCGTATCTGTAACAATACGTTTGAGGACACTGGAGGAGGGATGGAGTTCTGGATAGTTTAGGGAATGTAGAAAGGAGGAACTGTAAGAGATGGTATTATATGTATTTTTTGGAATGAATAGATTTGGTGAGCAAGACGAAAGCATCCTTTTGTAGGAAAAGAAGAAAAGGGTGTTATAATATATGAGAGAAAATAGTTGTTCAGGGGAGAGATTATACATTTCTAACCGCGTGATCGCGAACGAAGAACGAACGAACAAAAAGAACAAATAAACGAATAAGACCTGGGAAGGAAATAGTTTTTTTGGGGGGTTTTTTTTTTTTTTTTTTTTTGTGAGTACAGATATTAAACAAGGAGGTACGGGGTGAACGACTGGGACGAAACAGAGAACGAAAATAATTTCAGCGCATTCGACGAATCGCTGAGAGAAAAACAAACCACAAGGTCGGAGACGGTACGGTAGTCCAAGCCTACGAGTACTAGGCCGCAGAATACTCGATACCATTAACCGACGATTGTGTATACATGTACGAAAAATTAGCACCGAAAATTTTCCAAAAGATACGCTATAGGTACATACACCGAAGGATAGATACAGTCTCGACAAAAACACGATTGAGAAATATCACTTAGCTTCGAAAGCGTGAGCGCATGGAGCAGCTTCGAAAAGACGTGACCTCGCCGTGATCTCGCGAGACTTCAATGATTGTTCTTGTCACATAACCAACTCATCCACCAAGTTTTGTTATAACCCGTCCACAACTTTTTGAAATATCATACTATATATAATTTTTGGCGCAAGCCTGGTGTTGGCTTAGCGGTTAGGGTGCTGGTTTGGCATCCCAGGATTCCTGGGTTCGAATCCCAGTCGATCGCTGAATTAACGCCAGTGGGGCTGACTCAGCCTGCCATCCCCCTGAGGTCGGCAAATTGAGCACCAGCTCACTGGTAATTCCCTGCGTGTCACAAGAGGCGACGAACAGGGTTGGCAGCAGGAAGGACATCTGGCCATAAAACATTGCTTCAAAAAGGGGACCACGGTGCCCAAAAAAGACCAACCCCTGCTCTGCGGGGAAAAATGGCCCCCAAAGGTCGTTCTATACCATATGTAATTTTTGGCGCCATCTCTCATGGGTGAAGAATCACGTTCAAAATCTTTTTAAATTATTGTATTCAGATGTTGCCACCAGATGTATTCAGTGTCCTCCTTCAATGCTTGTGGACATGAACACGGAGTCGTGTCATCAAACTGCATAAAATATGCAGACTCAGTAACAATTGCCTTTTTCTGAATGTACCTTTCTTTTTGTACGGTACATTGTTTCATTTACATAAACATGTCTGTGTCATCAGTAATTGCTAAATGTATGGGGCAGAATAAAACTTGTCAAATAATTGGATGTAGCTTCCATGAATCTTCTTGTCTTTTTCATGAAGCAAAGAGTGTGTGCCCAGTGGTTTCCTGTTAGATTTCCAACAGATGTCCAGGTAAGGAAATTGATATTTGGCCAGAGTACTGAAACATAAACGTACTATTTTCAAATGACACCACTGTACTTTCAATTTCTAAAAGTGCGATCAGAAATCCAGCTTTAGCACCTCCAAAAATGATCAATGGATTTGCTGTGCAATTCCTGGCCTGTAGAGGACCAGGGAAACAGTTTATCGTGAGTTTCAATTGCATCCGGCATCAAACGCAAACTTGAGAATTGAAGCACAGGTACAAATGTTACGATATCAGTGTGTGTTGTGAATAATCATTGAATCATAACGAACCATTCCGAGGCAAGCAGCTATCCAGAAGTGGCCAAATGAGCATCCAGAAGTGGCCAAATGAGCATCCCGAAGTGGTCAAATGAGCATACGGAAGTGGCCAAATGAGCATCCAGAAGTGGTCAAATGAGTATCCGGAAGTGGCCAAATGAGCATCCTGAAGTGGCCAAATGAGCATCCAGAAGTGGCCAAATGAGCATCCGGAAGTGGCCAAATGAGCATCCAGAATTGGCCAAATGAGCATCCAGAAGTGGCCAAATGAGCATCCGGAAGTGGCCAAATGAGCATCCAGAAGTGGCCAAATGAGCATCCAAAATTGGTCAAATGAGCATCCGGAAGTGGCCAAATGAGCATCCGGAAGTGGCCAAATGAGCATCCAAAAGTGGCCAAATGAGCATCCGGAAGTGGCCAAATGAGCATCCGGAGGTGGCCAAATGAGCATCCGGAAGTGGCCAAATGAGCATCCGGACGTGGCCAAATGAACATCCGGAAGTGGACAAATGAGCATCCAGAAGTGGCCAAATAAGCATCCGGAAGTGGCCAAATGAGCATCCGGAAGTGGCCAAATGAGCATCCGGAAGTGGCCAAATGAGCATCCGGAAGTGGCCAAATAAGCATCCGGAAGTGGCCAAATGAGCATCCGGAAGTGGCCAAATGAGCATCCCGAAGTGGCCAAATGGGCATCCAGAAGTGGACAAATGAGCACCCCGAAGTGGTCAAATGAGCATCTGGAAGTGGCCAAATGAGCATCCAGAAGTGGCCAAATGAGCATCCATAAGTGGCCAAATGAGCATCCGGAAGTGGCCAAATGAGCATCCAGAAGTGGCCAAATGAGCATCCAAAATTGGTCAAATGAGCATCCAGAAGTGGCCAAATGAGCATCCAGAAGTGGCCAAATGAGCTTCCAGAAGTGGCCAAATGAGCATCCAGAAGTAGACAAATGAGCACCCAGAAGTGGCCAAATGAGCATCCGGAAGTGGCCAAATGAGCATCCTGAAGTGACCAAATGAGCATCCGGAAGTGGCTAAATGAGCATCCGGAAGTGGCCAAATGAGCATCTGAAGTGGCCAAATGAGCATTCAGAAGTGGCCAAATGAGGATCCAGAAGTGGCCAAATGAGCATCTGGAAGTGGCCATATGAGCATCCAGAACTGGCCAAATGAGCATCCAAAATTGGTCAAATGAGCATCCAGAAGTGGCCAAATGAGCATCCAGAAGTGGCCAAATGAGCATCCAGAAGTGGCCAAATGAGCACCCAGAAGTGGCCAAATTTAACACAATGCGGAAGGAAGGTGGAATGACATAATCTGGCTATTTTATTTCCACCAGACTGAATACTGTAACGGCAGACTTGATATCGTAACTCAAGATTGGTCAGCATGAAGAGAGGAGTCGTAGACAGATAAAATGGTGAGGGGTCGCAGCGGGTGCGGTGAAGCTCAAAGGTAGGAATGGGAGAAACCATGAAGGGTGGTGGACAACAATCATTCGAAAGCCTAAAGAGAAGAAAATTAGACGACAGACTCAGGAAGATGGTTCCCCAGGTAAGATGAGAGGGGGGCTGCGAAATGTAGATGAGCATTAAATGGGAGCAAGGGTAGCAACAAGGTAAATGTTCATGGTAGAACGTGTGTAACATGTAGCGGCAGGCGTAGGGGTGGTGTGGGGGGTTCAGAAGTGATAGGATGGGAGGAGCGAGACCATAATAGTAAAAGACTTCAAGGATACCAACCCAAGGATGAAATTTCAGATTGATTTTCTCTTCTTTTTCTTTTTCGGTGTGTAACCATTTGTCTACGTTGTCACGATTCTCCATACAAACCAGAGAATGTGACTATTATTGAAGATTACTTCCCCGTAATAAAAGTAATTCTTGACAGCTGTCGCAGTGAGATTAATCCCCTTATCTTATTGTTCAGGAAGTTTGTTGAAATTCCCAGAAAGCGAGGCTTCTTAAGGCGACCATATATCTATGAGCGTTGTCAAGAAATCCATGCCAAGTGCCCGAAAAATAGAGCTCGGAGACTTATTTGCGCGTTGCAGAATGTGTGGCACGCAATTTTATCGCACCGTTAGTGCCAAAGATGATCGAAGCCATTACAAAGGGCATTCTGTCACATCCTGGCCAGGAAGTCTAATTAGCTCGATCCGTAATAATGCGAAATTATACGGGCTATGAAATGGGACAAATTGAATGCGAGTAATCTGAGCCTATTTCCATGGGCATGCTAATGGCAACAACTGATTATGCACACACTGTCACTTCCATCAGCGAGCTACAAGAACATCCAAGATTCCTCTCACTGATATATCTTCATCGGATTGCAGAGGTCTGGTGGAAGATTGAGATTAACCGTAATTACCTCCGCCACCAAAGGTGGATGCAGGTTATGTTTTCACTCCTGTCTGTCTGTTTGTCCGTTTGTGAACAAAATGTCTCAAAACCTTGTGGACGGATTCGGACGAAATTTGGCAGATATGTAGCGTATGTGACAAGGACGAAATGATTCGATTTTGGTGAAGATGCGGCGTCGGATCCGGCAACTAGAATTTTTTGTGATTCTTCACCATTGGGAGATCGGGCCAAAAACGATACATAGCAGGATATCTCAAAAAGTTGTGGACGGATTTGGACGAAACTTGGTGGACTGGTTGGGTGTCTGACAAGGACGATTCGATTCGATTCCGGTGAAGATCTGAATATGGATTCGGATATGAGAATTATTTAAATTTTTAAGTGACTTGTTCACCATTGGGAGATCGGGCCAAAAACGATACATAGCGGGATATCTCAAAAAGTTATGGATAGATTTGGACGAAACTTGTTGGACAGGTTGTTTGTGTGACAAGGTAGAATCGCTTCAATTTTGGTGAAAATCCGGTTCCGGATCCAGTTAGTAGAATTTTTTATGTGATTCTTCACCATTGGGAAATAGGGCCAAAAACTATACATTGCAAGATATCTCAAAAAGTTATGGATATATTTGGACGAAACCTGATGGACAGGTTGTGTGTGTGACAAGGAAGAATCGATTCAATTTTGGTGAAGATCCGGAGATGGGTCCAGCTCGTATAATTTTTAAAGTGTTTCTTCACCATTGAATGATATGGCCAACCAGGTGGAGGTATGTATGCTCTCTCCTAAGAGCAGTTCTAGTTTCAATTAGCAACGTGCTTACATTGTCGCCCTACGCATTTGTGTCCCCAGGACCAAAAAACGCACTCGCACTTAAGCTTTCTGCAATCGGAGTTTGCACGTGCGTTGCAAGGCAAATAAATAAATTTATAACGAGAACGGCACTCAGTAGAGAGCACACCTCCACCTGGTTGGCCATATCACTCAATGGTGAGGAATCACTTTAAAAATTATATTAGCCGGATCCGGATCTTCACCAAAATTGAATCCATTCTTCCTTGTCACACACACAACCTGTCCAAGAAGTTTTGGTGGTGGAGGTAAATATTATGATAAAGTAAAGGAAAAGTATATAAATGAGTCCGGTTTTCAAACTTTCGGTTTCCTGAATGAACTCGTATCGACTATGTTTCATATGCATACGGGATACGGCTTTGTCATACTCTGCGGTGCTCGTCCGGGTCAGCGCGAAATGAAATTCCTTGGGCAGGCTCAGCGTGGAAAATGCAATCTAACCTGTCCAGCTGCGATATAAAATTACGCCTCAGAATGAAACTTAATTCGTGATAATATTCAATTACAAGAACGAGATCATTCCTCTATCACTTTACAAATTGAATGCTTCCCTTGTTCATCAAATGCAGCGTTGGTCAGACACAAGGAAAACCTATCACGTTGGCCGCACATGGCTGCCCGCAGTATAAAATGCAATTTCATCTTTTGTTTCCACCTTTTATCTCTATCATTAATTGGATAATGCTTGTATCATGGGGCTTGGAGCTTCTCGGCTGCCTTTCTTTTTTCTAAACGCACTTTCGAATGTTTTCTGTTCCCATCTGACCACTTTGCTCATAGGTTCAAATCCCACAGGCATTCAGTGTTGATTTGCCAATTATCTACAAATGTCCTTGTAAGTCATTCAAAAGTACGCTGATGTCTCCTGATTTTGTACTTGGTATATTACTAGAGGGCTTCCCAATCGCTGATGGTTCCCCAGTAGAGCCAACTTGTAATACGAGTACACCGGCACACTACCGGAGCGGAAAAAGGGTCATTCCTCTTTGGGGTATATAGATTACAAGTCGATCTATGGTCGGATCTCAAGAACATTGGGTCTGTGTTCATTTGCCGAGTTTCTTGTGGAGAGATCGCCAAGTGGTTTAAGCATTCGAGCAAGCACTCCATTCAAAACCGTTAAGGAACGGCTGGCTTGTAAAGCGCTAGCTATCTACTTGATAAATGAGCACACCCCGGTCTTCCTCCCTTTCAGTTTCGTATGAAACAGCAGGAGCGAGTTTCCAAAGTTCGCCATGAAAAATGCCACGGTAGCGGCAGAAAGGGCCATGTTATTAACCCAACATTTGTGGGTTATATAGAGTACAGTAGGTCTTCGCTCAGTTCTGTAAGTAAACCTTCCTTCACAGATATCGGGATTCCTCCAAATTTCTTCATTTAGTGTTATAAAGAGCATTAGCGACTGTTTAAAAAGCTAAGCATACGTGTTTGTGGTTTATAATATTTTTTACTTCCTGCAGAAGCCGTTGAAAGGAAGGATGAAAGTGACTGGTTGAGAAGAGTGATGGAATGAATGTAGAAGGAAGTCGAGGACGGGGAAGACCGAGAAAGACTTGGCTAAAGATGGTGGAAGAAGAAATGCGGGCAAGGGGGTTAACAAGGGGAGATGCAGAAAATAGGGCAAGATGGAGAAGATTGTCATGGGGACCGCAAGGCTAACCCCCGCTCTAGCAGGGAAAATGGCCTTAAAATGCATGTTGTTATTGTTGTTGTTGTTGTTGTAGAAGCCGTTGCTCCCACAGAAACGCCATTATAACTATAAGCTATTCATACACGTTATCGCTGCAGGAAAAAAGCCTTGGGGAAGTGGGATATTATTAGTATTAATATTGTTTTGTAATCATTATTAATTTTGTTATTGAAAGCGTCTTTCTTTGGAAAAACGCCACGATAAAGCTAATTTAACATTTATATACACCTCAACATGCAACGCCATTGACGGCAATGGTGGGGAAATCCCGCTCAGGGAGGGGGGCAAATGAATGCGCTACTTCATTATGTAACCCTTGGTCATCCTGTCAAGTTTGGTTGAGATTGGATAAGTAAGGACGGAATGTATTGGCATCAAAAATTCATCAGACAGACGGACAGACAGACATGAAATGGTGTATTTTAGGATGATAATTAGCCAATTGGTAGCATTTGAAATTCTGCCTCAGAGTGAAAACATACGTTTTATATTCCAATGAAACAGCATCCATAAGTGAAAATGAAAATTCGCCGGATATGTGATTTATCCACATGATCGGCTTACCTGGGCTTATAGTACCCAGGCCCAGTCAAGAATGACCATTTGAGTATCCTGTGTCGGAGTGGCGACCTGTCCAAGATTGCATCCAATAGTCCAGGAAACTCCTTCGGCAGCCCTATGGCAGCCCTGGTCAAGCCCAATGAAAACAAGTACAAAAAGTTTTAATTAAAACAAAAGCCGCGTCGATGTTACACAATGCCTAGATGCAGCTGTGCCTATAACGTCGATGTTATAGGCACAGGACATTCCTATTGATTCGATTACTTGATGTTATTTTTGTGCAAAGTGAAAATATATCTCGGCAATTTCCCGTGTGTGGCGACGAATTTTTAATATATCTCGGCATTTTCCCGTCTGTTATTTCAGGCGGTGTATGACTGACCATGCCGCGATTTAAAAAATATATATCTCGGCAATTTCCCGTGTGTGGCGACACGTGAACGAAGCTATGCTCCTCTCTCCACATTATTGTGACGACGTATAAATTAAATATTTCATCGTGACGATTGTCATCAAATGGACGAATTTTAAATATATCTCGGCATTTTCCCGTCTGTTATTTCAGGCGGTGTATGACTGACCATGCCGCGATTTAAAAAATATATATCTCGGCAATTTCCCGTATGTGGCGACACGTGAACGAAGCTATGCTCCTCTCTCCACATTATTGTGACGACGTATAAATTAAATATTTCATCGTGACGATTGTCATCAAATGGACGAATTTTTAATATATCTCGGCATTTTCCCGTCTGTTATTTCGGGCGGTGTATGACTGACCATGCCGCGATTTAAACAAAATATATATATCTCGGCATTTTCCCGTCTGTTATTTCGGGCGGTGTATGACTGACCATGCCGCGATTTAAAAAAAAAAAATCTCAATGGACTTGAAGTTACAGGCCTTTGAGAATTCATTTCGTTCTATAAAGGGCAACTTTCATCGGATTTTCTTCCCGTTTTTTTTCAACCGAGTCTAAAACTATGTTAGCGACTGTGAAAAATGAAATGATATATCGAATTTGATTTGAAATAAAACTGTGTGAGAGAGGAAGACACCACGGGCCTACAAAACAGGCCTCAAAGCTATGCGAGTTAATAAAATGGTGGATATTTGTTTATATGAAGCCTCTCCCACAATGGGTGGAGCTATGGTTCCCAGAATGGGTGGAGCTTTGAGGTTTTGTCTTCTCTGCAAGAACAAGAACAAGAAGAACAACAACAACAACAGCAGAGGGCACTCTATTAGCAGCATCTGCGACACGGCTAAAAATTTGGGGCTTGATCTTCAAAAAGTGAGACAGCATGGACACCAAGACTAAACATTTAATGCCTCCCTTCCGGATCCATAATTATGTATAGGTTCCTGCCAGAGCCTTGAATTGCTGTTTAAAAAACAAAAAAAGAAGAAGTCTTGACCTTATGATATCTGTTACATCATCTATATAATAATACCGTAAGGACTCGACTTTGTTATCCCTTTTACGCCGCACCCAGTGACCCCATGCCCACGGCACTAATGCATTTTCCATCTACGAACCGCGCTCTTTGTTTATCACGTACAGCCATACTCGAAAAATCTGAATTCGCCGACTTTGGGACCCAAAAGCATCCGATTATCGGCCGATACGACGCCATCTTACGACACCATCGTATTGGCGTCTGCTGGGCGAAGGCGATGGTCAAATGGTCTTTATCGTCATTTTAATAAAGTTAAATGGAGTGACGTTTTGGAAACGTTTTTTGAAGTTTGAAGTTTTTTCGAATCGAAGTGAGGAAGTTTTTGAAGTTTTGATTTTGGAAACGTTAAATGGAGAAACAGTTTCACAGGAAGAGAATGCGATGCGATGAAGAAGAATCCATCTTTATTTTATTTTTTTGAACCACAAAAGATTGAAGCTCCACGAAGTCAAGAATGTGAAACTACGTGAATGTAATAAAATAACAAGTACAAAAAGTTTTAATTAAAACAAAAGCCGCGTCGATGTTACACAATGCCTAGATGCAGCTGTGCCTATAACGTCGATGTTATAAGCACAGGACATTCCTATTGATTCGATTACTTGATGTTATTTTTGTGCAAAGTGAAAATATATCTCGGCAATTTCCCGTGTGTGGCGACGAATTTTTAATATATCTCGGCATTTTCCCGTCTGTTATTTCAGGCGGTGTATGACTGACAATGCCGCGATTGAAAAATATATATATCTCGGCAATTTCCCGTGTGTGGCGACCACTGAACTATAACACTACGTGGAACGGACAGTCTGCGAACACACACACAAAAGGCCCATAGGCAGTGAGTTTTACATGAAGCCACGGGATCGCAATGCATTATGGGATTTAGTCACGCAAAAAGCGTATTGCTTTTGTATCGCTGTGATTGAACGACGTACACATCTTGCAAGATTTATATAGAGATTTCTTTCATAATTGCACATTTGTTCTTAGTTGTTTCACTTCGGTGACATGATACTAGAGTAAAACAGAATGCCATCCTGTTCTGCAATCAACTGCACGAATCGAGATGTTCGTGAAAATCGCGAGAAAGGGTTGACATTTCACAGGTAAGGAAACGCCAATTTCTTTCCATTTTTTTCCCTTGTCACCCTTTTGTCACTTACATGTAATCACTTTTTTTTTCAGGTTTCCACGATGCAACCCAGATCGGTTGAGGCAATGGCTGATAAACATGCGGAGGGACAGATGGATGCCAACAGCCAGGTCTGTGCTATGCTCCAAGCACTTCACAGCACAAAGCTTCCACACGTTTGGACTGCGTGTAAAGCTCCGTGATTCTGCTGTGCCAACAATATTTGACCTCCCTCGTCATCTCCAAAAGGTATGTTGTATTCACATCTGTACATTTAAATCCAAGTTGCTCTGAGTGTACACTGTTCTATTATTAATAATTATATCAAACTTAGACTAAGAAATACAGGTAGAGTACATTGTGACATGTACAGTATATATGTCACATGTGATTCCATCTTTGATATTGTGTGTCTTGATCAGGTTTTGAGGTACTAAGACAATCCTTCACATCAGAAATAATTGATGCAATTGGTGAGGTGTAAAACAAAATTAAATTTCATAATGAATTTTAGTAACACTTTGGAATAAAGCCATTGTTTAAGGGATGACAATTTTCACCAAAAGAGGCACCTGTCATTAGACGGCTGCAATAAAATAGTTTTAAAGAATTTATCTTTATATCTGATGACATTGTCTATTTGATTGTCTTAGTCTCTTAGACAACTAATGTATTGAAAGAGATCACATTTTGGGAACATTTATGTTACCTGCTAATGCACACTGGCAGAAATTCTGATTTTGTTTGTGTGCACACAAATGGGCAACCAATGTAAGACCTTCTGGTACTTTGTGATTAAAATACTAATTTATGAAATTTACTAGTTCCTATAGTGATTACAGCAATTTTAATTATTAGCTTCTGCAATGTACATCACTGTTTGCATGGAATTACCCTTTGAAATTTAGTTTTTTGTTTTTTGTTTCAGAAAGTGAACAACCGGAAATGCCCAGCAGTCCGCATTTCTACACCACCTTTAAGGGAACCAGATCTTCATTCTTGCCCATTGCCACAGCAAAATGCCCCTGTTGACCCGCTGGCTGAGCACAATTATGCTACAATGGACTCTCCGAGGAAATTGAAGCACAAGTTAGATAAGTCCATAGAGAGACTGGAAATATGTCAAAAGAAAATGAAAGTAGTGCATCAACGAACACGCCGTTTTAAGCGGAAGGTAGAGACCCTGAGAGGTGTCATCAATGAGCTACGGAATGAAAACCTGATTTCCACCAATTGCGCGGACTTGCTTGATGGCACCATTGATGGCATACCTAAAGATTTGATGACAAGAATCGTTGAATGCAAAAAGGGAAAGGGATCATCTGCTTATCCTGAGGAGCTGAAGTCCTTTGCACTCACACTACAATTCTACTCGGCAAAGGCTTATGAATATGTCAGAAAAACTTTTGACTTGAGCATACCCCACCCACGCCAACTTCGGAGATGGTACAGTAGGATTGATGGTGATCCAGGTTTCACGAAACAGGCATTCTCCTCACTAGCAGGAAAAGTGACCAGAAACAGAGAAACTGGAAAGGAGACTATCATCGCCTTGATGTTGGACGAGATGTCTATTCACAAGCATGTGGAATTTGCTGAAGGCAAATATCATGGCTATGTAGATGTTGGAAATGGTGCAACAGATGATGCCACCCCATTAGCTAAAGATGCCCTTGTTCTCATGGCAGTCTCAGTGAATGAATCTTGGAAAATACCATTAGCATATTTCCTCATAGATGGAATGACGGGAGCAGAAAGGGCAAATTTGGTTCTGGAATGTCTGTTGCGACTGAATAACATTGGTGTACGTGCTGTGTCATTAACGTGCGATGGGCCATCCTGCCATATTGCAATGATGAAGGTACTAGGAGCAAACGTGAACATCAATGGAATGGATCCTTCATTTCCACACCCAGCTGACCCTTCCGTGCGCGTATATGTGATACTTGACGTCTGCCATATGCTGAAACTACTTCGCAATTCATTTGCAGATGGTGGGATTTTTAGAACGCAGGATGGTCAAAGTGTGAAATGGACATACATTGAAGAGCTTCACAAACTTCAAGGATCTGAAGGACTCCGACTTGGGAACAAGGTAAAAAATGCCCACATTCAGTGGAGAACGCAGAAAATGAAAGTGAACCTGGCAGCACAAATATTCAGTGCCAGTGTTGCTGATGCTCTGCAATATTGCGAAGAAAAACTTCAACTTCCACAATTCCAGGGCTGCAGTGCAACTATAGAGTTTCTTCGGCATGTTGATTCAGCCTTCGATGCTTTAAACAGCAGAAATCCGTTTGGAAGGGGGCTGAAAGCACCATTGAAAGGGGACAACCATGCATCCATTCAACAACGATTGCATGATGCTGAAGTCTTCCTTCTCGGTCTCAAAGATGGATCTGGTAGGAAAATGTGTGAAGGACCAAGAAAGACTGGTTTTGTTGGCTTCGTTGTTAGCATCAGAAGCATTTTAAACATGTATCAAGAACTTGTCGCACCAACCGATGCCCCACTCAAATACCTACTAACGTATAAATTCTCTCAGGATCACATTGAATTGTTCTTTTCCGCCCTCAGAGCACGTGGAGGATTCAACAACAACCCCACTGCAAGACAGTTCAAAGCTGCATACAAACGCCTGTTGATGAGACATCACATAAAAAATGGCACTGGGAACTGTATTCTTCGTGATGACACAGCCATTCTTCACACTGAGAGCGTCAATGATGTCACAACTATGAACATTACTCGAAAGTATGATCTCATTCCCAGACAACCCAGCAAGACAGATCATGACTACAGTGACATGCCACATATTGAGCCCTTATCAGAATATAAGGATGCGGCTGTCAACTACATCAGTGGATACATTGTGAAATCTCTTAGGCTGCATATGGACTGTATGGAATGTGCCAATGCAATGTCATCTTCTGATGGCAATGCTCATGACTTTGTCACCATGAAAGATCGCGGGAGGCTGCAGAGGCCATCAGCTAGCGTAGTATCTGTATGTAGAGAAACAGAGAAATGTTTCCAGCGACTTCTAAGAATAACTCAAGGAAAGCTTCCTCAAGGCCGTGGAGTGACATCTGCTATCTCTTCCTCAGTTCTGGAGAACACAAGCCACATGAACTTATTTCCTCAGTTGCACCGTCACCAGTTTGATACTACAATTGACAACAACCACATTCACAGCCTGATCAAGAAAATTGCATCACGGTATGGACAGATCAAGCTCTACCACTTAGGAAGGGTAAAAACAGATGCTGCTACCGGGCCCAAAGTAAGGAAGCTCCTAGCCAAAACAATTTTGTTTCGTCATCAGTAGACATGGACTTTATATTATGTAGAAAATGATAATAAATTGGATTTTTTTTTTTATTAGCATACAACATCCAGATATTTCAAAGACATGTATGATCTTAATGATAGTGAAAATTATTGTCACTGGTAATTTTTTTAATAGTATGAAGCTTTGACACTTGACTGTGTACAGTAATTTGCCTTGTTATTTGTATAACTACAGTTGAAAGTTCTTGCCTCACTCTCATCAGCTCATTTCTGAAATGCAACATATTTGTTACTGTATACACTGTACAGAAAATGTTTATGTACCTATCATGGACATTTATGCATGTTTACTCACTATTATATCTATGTATGTGTACATGTATGAAGTATATGATGCAATTTAAGCGCTTTGTTGTGCTACACTTCCTTTAATTTTTTTTGACATGTTTATTGTAATTTGCTTTGTGTGTGAATTATGGACAGTATGCCACAAAATTACCTAAACTCGACCTTGATAGCCATGTTTTGCCTTGTATTTTGTGCAAGTACAGTGTACATTACAGTATTAGTCATGTGTGTAACATTGATAATCATGGATTCAATATTTTTAGTACGTTCTTGCGATGAAAATAATGGCAAAATTTATCTTGGAAAACTTACACCTACCCACAAAGGCTATGGGGGCATTCATTTTTCTGGGTGCATACGATAGGGGGCGCCATACATGTCGGTGGCTTCAGCGGATCACGGTCACCGTCCGTTCCACGTAGTGTTATAGTTCAGTGGGGGAGGGGAGCAGTGGGGGATTTGCAGTTATTGATGGAGATGAACTGACGTCTGTCAGAGAGGTATGATTTAATCCAAGAGAGGGCAGTGCCGGTAATGTTAAAGGTGGTTTCAAGTCGGGTGAGGAGGATGGTGTGATCGATGGTGTCAAAGGCGGCGCTGAGGTCGAGGAGGATGAGAATGTTGAGGTTGCCAGCGTCAGAGGAGAGGAGAAGGTCGTTGGTGATTTTGAGGAGAGCAGTTTCAGTACTGTGGTTGGAGCGGAATCCGGATTGGAATGTTTCATACAGGTTATTGGCAGAGAGGTGATGTTTGAGTTGAGTGGCTACAGCGCGTTCCAAAACCTTTGACAGAAAGGGTAGGTTGGAGATGGGTCTGAAGTTATTTAGGGTGTCAGGGTTTAGTCCAGGTTTTTTTAGAATGGGGGTAACAGCAGCAATTTTGAGGGAAGGTGGGACGATGCCTGTAGACAGGGAGGAGTTTATTGTTGCAATGATAAGTGGAGAGAGAGCAGGAAGGGAGGCCTTGACAAAGCTGGAGGGGATGGGGTCAAGAGTGCAGGTGGCAGTTTTCATTCCGATGAGGAGTTCAGAGAGGTCAGTAGGGGAGACTGGGGAGAATTGAGACAGGGGATGGCAGGATAAGGGGGGGCAGGTGGTTTGAGGGGGAGCGGGTGCGGCGGTGGTCAAGCTGTTGTACGGGTACAGGGTACGTTGTACAGGGTACGGCCGAGCTTACAATCGGTGACACATTGGCTAATCACTACCCATGACAAATCGGTGGGGCCAAACTCCCTGTTACAACACACTATGTCCAACCAATGGCAGACTACCGGACAGTTTTGGAAAAGGTTTATATTGATTTAGCAAAACGCACATTTATACAAGCAGTGTCACAATAGAGAAATTCTTATCTTAAACCCATACGCCTCCTCTTAGCCAGTCACTTGCCGCTGATAGGAAGAGGCACCTCAGTCATTCCGAGAAACAAGATAAGAAATAGGGATAGAGAGGGGAGAGAATATGGGGCGTATTGGCGGCCCTTGCTCACCTGCACGTGAGCTAGCGGGCTCACATGGGTCCAAGTATGAGGGTGAGGGAGAAAGAAAGCTCTTTCTAGCTCTTTCACGAGCCTCGATCTTGTATACAAAAAAAAAAGAAAAAAAAAAGGTATAATGCAATGTGTTGTGAGAGGTGCAAAGTTTGAATGTGTGTGGCGTTAGATTAAATGGTGTGATATACAACAATCAGTGAGCCCTGAAAAGGACAGGTGGTGCTTTCATCGATTGCTTGTGCGTCCAAAGTGGATGAGGTAGCGTAGAGACAGCAAGAGAAAGTTTGTGTCAGTCAGTGTATTTGGACAACGTACTCAGAACCTCTCCTTTAGATCTGTCCTTTAGCCTGGTGCTGGACGTCACTCGCTCTCACTTACCCTCCAGGCACTGGTTTGTTCTCTCAACCCCAGCTCGTCCAGTCTTTCCGTTCCCAGGCGCACTTCGTTCTGGACTCCTTTCCATGTTGCATGGCATCCTTTTGGTCCTTTCTGGACGTGGGTGTCGTCGTTGGTAGGGCTTCCTCAGCCCCAATAGCACTCCTTCGCTGCCTTTTCATTGCCACAGTTCAGCCCTTCTCACTCTGTCTAGGTCGCCGTGTCCGTTTAATCCTCTGGTTAATTCAGGCTTTCACCGTTGGAGTGGCTTCATGTTTGTGGTGTAATGTTGTTCATAGGGGGTTGTAAAGCTGGTATTGCGCTTCCCTGGGGTCTCCAAAATCCGTCACAATACATGCACACATACGAGGTACGATCAAAAAGTTAGGTGATTGGTGCTGCTACTAATGAATGAGTGAACATTGTTGAGGTCAGTGGTCAGAGCTTATTTTGGTAACCCTCTCACTTGCCCGCACGCATTCTATTGCTTTGTGCGAGTACGCGTTTGTTGCATCTGGCACTAGTGTAGAAAATGTCGAAGTTTAAGCAACGTGCAACATGAAATTATGGTTTCAACTTGGCAAGATGGCTACAGAAACACACAAAATGCTCGCAACGGTCTACGCAGATGAAGCTTTGACAAAGAAGACTGTTTTTAAGTGCTTTCAAAGGTTTCGTGAAGGAAATGAGTCGCTGGAAGATGATGAAAGAAGCGATCATCCATCAACAGCAGGAACCGATGAAAACATCGCTCAAGTCCAAGCAAACAGACGTTTAACCATTTGTCGGAGACCAGTCTTTCATTTGGCTCCGTTCAGGCCATTGCTGACAATTTGAACGTGAGACGAGTCAGCGCAAAGTTCGTTCAACGCATCCTTACAGATGACCAAAACGAAAATCTTGTCTTCTTTTCATCTAACTTGTTTGATTGATGCGTTTCTGATCCGATCCGACATCATGTCACCATACCCCATTACCCCAGGTGACAACGGGTGTTGAGACATGGGGTTGCAGGTATGACCTGGAAGCGAAGGCACAGAGCTCCCAGTGGAGGACACCCGTGTCACCGAGACCGAACAAGGAGCGTCCGTCGAGATTGCAAGTGAAGCTCATGCTGATTGTGTTCTTCGACATGGAAGGAATGGTTCACACAGAATTTCTTCCCAAAGGTGCCACTGTCAATGCGGCTTTCTGCATGGAAGTTATGAAAAGTTTGTGAGAGGCAGTGAGATGGAAAAGACCAGAAAAGTGGAAGACTGGGTGCCTCTTCCATCACGACAATGTGTCCTGCCACACGGTGGAGGAGCGGTAGTGGGCGAGTTGCTCTGTCGTTGATGCCTCATGTAGATTAGAACAGGGATTTGTTTATATTTTCAACACATTCACCCCTCATTTTGTTCCAACAAACAAATAAATAATTCACACCAAATCTTATCCATATTGCTTAACCTTTAGGACTTCCTCAGTGAAGTTGAAGATTTACCTTGTGGCTCGCATTATATCTCTACATACTATGAATATGATAAACCTTCCTTGGTGGCATCGATCCTCGTGGAATGGAATTTATAGTAACTGAAACCCATACCAGGATCAGGCAAGATGGATGGCTAAGGCATGATATATATATGCCCTGAAGATCTGGATGTTTACGGGACGGTTTAAGCTCAAAAAGGATGCCGTGACATCTGCATATTTGTTGTTCCAGTCTACCTTAGAGCATCCTTCATTACTGCTCTTACCATTTCTGCTCCTCGCAATGACCTGTAAGTAACTTCCTAGATCATCTTGTTAAGTATGACAAGGTCATTTCTGCCTGTTCTAAATTAGCTGTATATCTATGGCATCTCAATGAGTAGCTCATTAGTTTGGAATTCTTTGCCGTTTTTTATTTTCACTCTGTAGATACAGCTGAATCAAAGGCACGAAATGAAAAGGAAGGCATGGATAAAACCTCAAGAGTACATCCATCTGAATGTCAGGAAGCACGGTCATGTCAATCGAAGAGGTGCCTCGAAGTTCCAGCTGGTATTCTGGATTCTGTCCCTGAGTCATGGGAGCTCAGAGAGGATCACAGGCAGGAACTACAGACAGTTGAACACTTTAAGGTGGTATATGGCAATACTGAAAGGTGCGTGTCTCTTATTGAGGAGTATAACATGCCATCATTACAAATAAAGAACAGAAACAATTCATATTTCAAGTTGTGCAGAACCATAGAAGCCACTTCCCCAAAAGCAACAAGTACAAAAAGTTTTAATTAAAACAAAAGCCGCGTCGATGTTACACAATGCCTAGATGCAGCTGTGCCTATAACGTCGATGTTATAGGCACAGGACATTCCTATTGATTCGATTACTTGATGTTATTTTTGTGCAAAGTGAAAATATATCTCGGCAATTTCCCGTGTGTGGCGACGAATTTTTAATATATCTCGGCATTTTCCCGTCTGTTATTTCAGGCGGTGTATGACTGACAATGCCGCGATTAAAAAAATATATATCTCGGCAATTTCCCGTGTGTGGCGACACGTGACCGAAGCTATGCTCCTCTCTCCACATTATTGTGACGACGTATAAATTAAATATTTCATCGTGACGATTGTCATCAAATGGACGAATTTTAAATATATCTCAGCATTTTCCCGTCTGTTATTTCAGGCGGTGTATGACTGACCATGCCGCGATTTAAAATATATATATCTCGGCAATTTCCCGTATGTGGCGACACGTGAACGAAGCTATGCTCCTCTCTCCACATTATTGTGACGACGTATAAATTAAATATTTCATCGTGACGATTGTCATCAAATGGACGAATTTTAAATATATCTCAACATTTTCCCGTCTGTTATTTCAGGCGGTGTATGACTGACCATGCCGCGATTTAAAAAATATATATCTCGGCAATTTCCCGTATGTGGCGACACGTGAACGAAGCTATGCTCCTCTCTCCACATTATTGTGACGACGTATAAATTAAATATTTCATCGTGACGATTGTCATCAAATGGACGAATTTTTAATATATCTCGGCATTTTCCCGTCTGTTATTTCGGGCGGTGTATGACTGACCATGCCGCGATTTAAACAAAATATATATATCTCGGCATTTTCCCGTCTGTTATTTCGGGCGGTGTATGACTGACCATGCCGCGATTTAAAAAAAAAAAATCTCAATGGACTTGAAGTTACAGGCCTTTGAGAATTCATTTCGTTCTATAAAGGGCAACTTTCATCGGATTTTCTTCCCGTTTTTTTTCAACCGAGTCTAAAACTATGTTAGCGACTGTGAAAAATGAAATGATATATCGAATTTGATTTGAAATAAAACTGTGTGAGAGAGGAAGACACCACGGGCCTACAAAACAGGCCTCAAAGCTCTGCGAGTTAATAAAATGGTGGATATTTGTTTATATGAAGCCTCTCCCACAATGGGTGGAGCTATGGTTCCCAGAATGGGTGGAGCTTTGAGGTTTTGTCTTCTCTGCAAGAACAAGAACAACAAGAAGAAGAAGAACAACAACAACAGCAGAGGGCACTCTATTAGCAGCGTCTGCGACGCGGCTAAAAAGGAAACAAATGTCACTGCCAACCATGCCATGCCACCGGTACCAGGCGACTGCAGTCCAGAACTTCAGCTTCTAAAGATGGTACAAAATGGATGAAATCTGACATGCCATATTTATTTGTAAATTGGAAGAAAATTGTGGGGTGACGGCTTTGGAAATTTCAAACTTTAAATTTTACCCGCAAATGAGGACCAACTGACAGTGCATACCTCAAGGTTATCCTGCCAGCCCAGCGCTTGCTTTAGCCATGGGAACAAACACAACTCTGCTTGGAAAGACTGCCATAGGTATCCAGGATTTGCTTTACTATTTGCTGCCTGTTTTTTTTTTCTACGTGCACACAAACACCGATGATATTCTTCATCATCCTTTACCTTCAACAGCTGGCATCACTAAAGGCAGCATCATTTAAACCAACCGATGTTGTACCTGAACGACTTTTATACCTCCTTGGAAAACTCAGTAATGCGTTGCGGATGATTCCGTTCTGCGCTAGGAGTTCTGCGCTTCCACCAGACCTCTGTTTCTCACTCAGAATATGGAAGAATCACAAGTCACACAAGCTCTCTCCCTCCCACAGATCTTCCGATGTCCCGGTTCTCTGCTGTTGTACTTGAGTGCTTCCCTGTCTCTCCCCATCTTGTCTCCCGCTCCCTTTATTGTATGTTTTATGTGTCCGTTTTTTTTTTTTTGTGATTGATGTTAGTTCTTACACGAGCCTTGATCTTGCACACCAAAAAAAAAGAAAAAAAAGAAGAAAAAAAAAAAGCACCTCTCCTATATTAAATGATACAAGCCGAAACCCGTGGAACATCCACGGAAGGGAGGATGTGGTGTATGGATAGAGTGTACCAATATGGATGGCATAGGGGATTTGCTTGTCCGAGTAAGAGTTAGGAAGAAAGATGAGAATGAAGAGTGCGTATATGAACAACGTATTTATTGCAATCTACTTAAATGACAACGCTACGATATACTTTTGAAAAATGAATGGATTCGTAATAGGAATCGGCATAGCACCACTCTGGCCATTTTTTATGAGACTATATGGTGTGGGTTGGATTTGTGTGAACAAAATCAAGAAAAAGGCGACACTTTGTAGAATCCAACTTACACTGTGTATAAAGTGTCACCTCCTGACTTTGTATTTTATATTGTTAGAGACAAAACAAACACTAAATAACATAGCCACATACCAAAAACGTGTATTTTCAATTTTCACTTGTGCAAAAATGCTACTCACAATTACATCGCCTGTGCGTCGGCCTGTGATTGAGCCAGAGAGTTGGCCTGTGAGTCAACTTCCTTTCCAATGTCTGCAAGAGTTGAAATACTGATTGTGCATGTGTAAAATTATATGAAAGAAGAACATGCATATCAATAGACGATGCCATTGAAAAGGAGCGCAGCTGTCAATAGAAAAGGATGTCTGACTTATCAATTTGACATTATTGCACAGGAAATGACAAACAAAGAAACAATTCATTTCCATCGGGTAATATTACGATGAGAGATCAGCCGATACCTTTATTATGTCCATCAGCATCCATGGCACTTAGGAAAAAAATAAAACGTGGCATCAGCCAGCCGCAGCCAACTATCACGTACCGTCTCGAAGTCAATGCCATCCTTTTATCTCTTCGTATACACCTCACTGATTTCTACCTTATCGTGAACAGGGTAAAGCCTACTTTGATAATCATGAACGGTGGCAGATGCAGGAGCGAAACGTAAGCGTAGGCCTCGGCCCTACCTATCCAGTTGTTGTTTCCGTTGTGTAAGGGGGGAAAAAAACAAACATTTTGGCCTCAGACCTTTGAGAGTACGTCGTTCCGTGAACTTTTTGAACGGGCCTCGTATGCCATGCTTCGTCAACGTTGGGTTGTTTTTAAATGATTTGAAAGATTAACTTAAGCACCGTGAATAGAGCAGATACTGATGGGCTGCTGATCGGTTTCACTTCGTTGTTATCACAGTATATGGAAGAAGTTATGGTAAACCCACCTGATGAGGTTAGCGTACACCGCCATCGATGACACCGGCACAAATGGCGGAACAGATGGATTCTTCTTCATCGCATTGCATCGCATTCTCTTCCTGTGAAACTGTTTCATAGAACTGTGTCGTTTATGTACATTTTTAGCCGCGTCGCAGACGCTGCTCATAGAGTGCACTCTGCTGTTGTTGTTGTTACCACGTCTTCTTCTTCCTCTTCTTCTTGTTGTTGCTCTTGCAGAGAAGACAAAACCTCAAAGCTCCACCCATTCTGGGAACCATAGCTCCACCCATTCTGGGAGAGCCTTCATATAAACAAATATCCACCATTTTATTACTCGCATAGCTTTGAGGCCTGTTTTGTAGGCCCGTGGTGTCTTCCTCTCACACAGTTTTCTTTCAAATCAAATTCGATATATCATTTCATTTTCCACAGTCGCCAACATAGTTTTAGACTCGGTTGAAAAAAAACGGGAAGAAAATGCGATGAAAGTTGCCCTTTATAGAACGAAATGAATTCTCAAAGGCCTGTAACTTCAAGTCCATTGACATATTTTTTTTTTAAATCGCGGCATGCTCAGTCATACACCGCCCGAAATAACAGACGGGAAAATGCCGAGATATATATATTTTGTTTAAATCGCGGCATGCTCAGTCATACACCGCCCGAAATAACAGACGGGAAAATGCCGAGATATATTAAAAATTCGTCCATTTGATGACAATCGTCACGATGAAATATTTAATTTATACGTCGTCACAATAATGTGGAGAGAGGAGCATAGCTTCGTTCACGTGTCGCCACATACGGGAAATTGCCGAGATTTTTTTTTTTTTACATCGCGGCATGGTCAGTCATATACCGCCTGAAATAACAGACGGGAAAATGCCGAGATGAAGGAGCTGGGGCTCCCACGTCGATCGGAAGAATGGACGCGACAAAAAGCTGGAATTCATCCGAGTTGCTTTAATCAAACCAAACACTCAGGCACTCTGAAAAGCCCGTTTTTCGGGCAGCAATATATATACATATTATCCCGGAGCGTTTGCCCAGGAAAGGCGAGAGGGGGCGTGGCCCAGCGTCCCGACCGAGGCCTGGCAAGTTGAGCGCGGGCCTGCCCGGGCGTCCTGGACGAGCCCGGCATGGTGATCGCTCCGCGTCCTTGATAGGTGCAAGGCGATTGTGAAAACCCAGCGGTAGCCGCTACACACGTCCCCCCAGAATCGACTTGCACCGGCAGGGTCAATTTGAGGGGGGTCCTGATGACCCGGCCGAAGCGACCCCTGGCGGGTCGTGGGAGGGGGTCCGGTGTGGTGGTGGGCGGTCGAGTGGGGGGGGCACCGTGGACGGGGGGCGGCCTCGCCGCGGCGGAAGGGCCACCCGTGGTGGGTGGTCGACGTCCACGTGCGCCGGCTTGAGGCGGTCCACCGCAATCCGGTCCGACCTGCCGCCGATGTCGATGACGAACGACTTGTCGTCCCGTCGCAGCACCCGGAAGGGCCCGTCGTACGGCGGCCGGAGTGGCCCCCGATATGCGTCGTGACGCACAAAAACATACTCCGCTGTGCGAAGTGCTGGGGGGACGTAGGACTGGGGGTCACCGTGGTGGGATGTTGGCACGGGGGCAAACCGTCGGGCGGCCTCCTGGAGGTCCGAGCGCTGGTGAGCTGCGGACCAGGGACTGGTAGCGTCGGGCACGAATTCGCCCGGGACGCGTAGCGCCTGGCCATAGACAAGCTCGGCGGTGGATGCCTGGAGGTCCTCCTTGGGGGCCGTGCGGAGGCCCAAAAGGACCCACGGCAGCCGGTCGGCCCAACCGCCGTCTTGAAGGCCGGCCATGAGCGCGGCCTTCATGGAGCGGTGGAATCGCTCGCACAACCCGTTTGCTTGGGGGTGGTAGGCCGTAGTACGGTGGAGCTTGACCCCCAGGTTGCGGGCGACCGCGCCCCACAGCTCGGAGGTGAACTGTGGTCCGCGGTCTGACGAGATGTCCGCCGGTGCGCCGAAGCGGGCGACCCAGGTGGCGATGAAAGCCTGCGCCACGTCGGCGGTGGTGGTGGAGACGAGGGGAACGGCCTCCGGCCACCTGGTGGTCCTGTCCACCATGGTGAGCAGGTGTGTGAACCCCCGTGACGGGGGGAGGGGGCCCACCAGATCCACGTTGACGTGGTCGAAACGTCGTTCGGGCACGGTGAAAGGTGCCAGCGGGGCCTGGGTGTGTCGGTGGACGTTGGCCCGTTGGCAGGCCGTGCAGGTGCTGGTCCAATCGCGGACGTCCCGACGAAGGCCGTGCCAGACGAATCGCGCCGACACCAGCTTCTGGGAAGCTTTCCGGCCCGGGTGGGAAAGGCCGTGGAGGGAGGCGAAGATGCGGCGTTGCCAGGTGACGGGCACGATGGGGCGAGGCTGGCCTTGGGAGACGTCGCAGAGCAGGACAGTGTCCGCAAAGGGGATGTCGGCCAGGCGGAGGCCCGTGTCCGCCGCCCGGAGGGCTTGCACCGTGGTGTCGGTGGTTTGGTCCGCCGCCATAAGCGCAAAGTCCAGGCCCAGGTGGACCGCGTTCGCGCTGGCCCGGGAAAGACAGTCGGCCACGGTGTTGTTTTTGCCGGCGACGTGCCGGATGTCCGTGGTAAACTCCGACACGGCGGAGAGGTGGCGCTGTTGGCGGGCCGACCACGGCTCCGTGACCTTGGCCATGGCGTAAACCAACGGCTTGTGGTCGACGAACGCCGTGAAAGGTCGGCCCTCCAGGAGGTGGCGGAAATGGCGGACGGCCAGGTGTAGACCGAGGAGCTCCCGGTCAAACGTGCTGTATTTGAGCTCGTTCGGCCGGAGCTGCCGGCTGAAAAAAGCGAGTGGCTGCCAAACCCCGTTCACCCATTGCTCATGTACGGCGCCCACCGCGTAGTCGGAGGCATCCGTGGTGAGGGCGATGGGAGCGTTGAGCACCGGGTGAGGGAGCAGTGTTGCGTCGGCGAGGGCCCGCTTTGAGCTTTGGAAGGCCGCATCCATTGCTGCGGACCAGGCGATGTCGTGCTTGGCCGGCTTGCCCCGGAGGGCTTCGTAGAGGGGCCGCATGAGTTGAGCAGCGCGGGGCACGAAGCGGTGATAAAAATTCACCATTCCCAGGAATTCCTGCAGGGCCTTTATGGTGCGGGGACGCGGGAACGTGGTGATGGCCTCGACCTTGGTTGGCAGCGGCACGGCCCCGTTCTTGGTGATGTGGTGGCCCAAAAAATCAACGGCCGTCGTGCCGAAGTGGCATTTGGCCGGGTTGACGATGAGGCCGTGCTCGCTGAGGCGCCCGAACAGTGTTCGGAGGTGGAGGAGGTGCTCGGCCCCGGACGTGCTGGCGACGAGGATGTCGTCCAGGTAAACGAAAAGGAACGGCAGGTCACGCAGCACGCCGTCCATCAAGCGCTGGAACGCCTGAGCCGCGTTCTTGAGACCAAACGGCATCCGCAAGAATTCGAATAAGCCGAACGGCATGATGACTGCCGTTTTAGGGACGTCGGCCGCCCTGACAGGTACCTGGTGATATCCCCGTATGAGATCAATTTTCGAAAAAATGACCCGTCCCGCCAGACGGGCGGAGAAGTCTTGGATATGCGGGATCGGGTACCTGTCGGGGGTGGTAGCGTCATTGAGACGGCGGTAGTCGCCGCACGGGCGCCATCCACCCCCCGGCTTTGGCACGATGTGCAGTGGCGAGGCCCACACGCTATCGGAGCGCCGCACGATGCCGAGGTGCTCCAACGCGTCGAATTCGGCCTTCGCCACGGCGAGCTTGGCTGGGTCGAGGCGGCGGGCCCTGGCGTAGACCGGCGGCCCGTGGTTGGTATGTGGTGCTCGATCCCATGCCGTACTGCGACGGCCGAAAACGTCGGCCGCGTGAGGGCCGGGAACTCCGTGAGCAGGCGAGCAAACTCGTTCGCCGCCGGGACGGCGCATGCCAGCTCGGTCGGCGCGGAGCTGCTCAATGTGCATACCAGGGAGCTGAAGGTTTCGGCGTTGATTAAACGACGCCGTTGGACGTCCACCAGCAGTCCGTGTGCGCAGAGGAAGTCGGCGCCTAGCAGAGCCATGGGCACGTTTGCGGTTACAAACGTCCAAGCAAAGCGTTGGCCGCCGAAGCAGAGGGTGACGTTGCGTGGGCCGAAGGTGCGGATGGTCGATCCGTTGGCCGCAACCAAGGAGGGGCCGCAAACCGCGGATTGCCTGTCCTGGTCAGAGGCGGGTATGACGCTCAGTTGGGCGCCGGTGTCGCACAGGAAGCGCCGTCCGGACGCTTTATCCGTGATGAACAGTAAGTTGCCCGTGTGGCCGGCGCTCATGGCTGGTAATGAACGCCGGCCCGGCAGTTTCCCGGCCTGCCGAAGGTGCACGGGGGTCGGCATGTCCGGGCCTTCTGTCCGAACCTGGCATGATAGTAACACCACGCTTGGTCAGGTGGAGGCTCCGGTCGTCGTGCTGGAGGTGGTCGGCTCGGTGTAGCGGCCGCCAATTGCGTCGGCAGTTCGGTCGTCGACCGTGCTGGGTGCTCGGGCGCCATGGGTGTTGCGTCGGACGGCGGTGGGTCCCATGTCGCCGCTGCGATGCGCTGTCCTGCGGCGGAGATCTTGTCGGCTTCTCTGGCAAGGGCCCGGGGATCTGTGATCGTCGTGCTTGCCAGGGCGAGGCGTACCGGGTTAGGCAGCTGACGGAGGAACAGCTCCCGGAACAGGAATGCCGGAGAGTGCTCGCCGAGCAGTGAAAGCATGTAGTCCATTCGCTCGGAAGGGCGCGTGTCGCCGAGCTCGGGCAGGTCGAGCAGGCGCCGTGCGCATTCCGCCGATGGGAGGGCGAAAGCGTCGAGGAGAAGCTTCTTAATCGCTCCGTATTTGTCAGCGGCTGGCGGGCTCTCGAGGAGGCTCAGGGCGCGGGCCGCGGTGGCCGAACCGAGCGCTGCTACCACATGGTGGAAGCGGGTGTCGTCGGCCGTGATGCCTCGCAGGGCGAACAGGGAATCCGCCTGTGCGAACCAAACCGCCGCGTGAGCCTCCCAGAAGGTAGGCAGTTTAAGGGCGACTGCCGTGTCCATGTCGGTAGGTCACCAATGAAGAGGCTGGGGCTCCCACGTCGATCGGAAGAATGGACGCGACAAAAAGCTGGAATTCATCCGAGTTGCTTTAATCAAACCAAACACTCAGGCACTCTGAAAAGCCCGTTTTTCGGGCAGCAATATATATACATATTATCCCGGAGCGTTTGCCCAGGAAAGGCGAGAGGGGGCGTGGCCCAGCGTCCTGGCTGCGGCCTGGCAAGTTGAGGGCGAGCCTGCCCGGGCATGCCCGGGCGTCCCGACCGAGGCCTGGCAAGTTGAGCGCGGGCCTGCCCGGGCGTCCTGGACGAGCCCGTCATGGTGATCGCTCCGCGTCCTTGATAGGTGCAAGGCGATTGTGAAAACCCAGCGGTAGCCGCTACAGAGATATATAAAAAATTCGTCCATTTGATGACAATCGTCACGATGAAATATTTAATTTATACGTCGTCACAATAATGTGGAGAGAGGAGCATGGCTTCGTTCACGTGTCGCCACCACTGAACTATAACACTACGTGGAACGGACGGTGACCGTGATCCGCTGAAGCCACCGACATGTATGGCGCCCCCTATCGTATGCACCCAGAAAAATGAATGCCCCCATAGCCTTTGTGGGTAGGTGTAAGTTTTCCAAGATAAATTTTGCCATTATTTTCATCGCAAGAACGTACTAAAAATATTGAATCCATGATTATCAATGTTACACACATGACTAATACTGTAATGTACACTGTACTTGCACAAAATACAAGGCAAAACATGGCTATCAAGGTCGAGTTTAGGTAATTTTGTGGCATACTGTCCATAATTCACACACAAAGCAAATTACAATAAACATGTCAAAAAAAATTAAAGGAAGTGTAGCACAACAAAGCGCTTAAATTGCATCATATACTTCATACATGTACACATACATAGATATAATAGTGAGTAAACATGCATAAATGTCCATGATAGGTACATAAACATTTTCTGTACAGTGTATACAGTAACAAATATGTTGCATTTCAGAAATGAGCTGATGAGAGTGAGGCAAGAACTTTCAACTGTAGTTATACAAATAACAAGGCAAATTACTGTACACAGTCAAGTGTCAAAGCTTCATACTATTAAAAAAATTACCAGTGACAATAATTTTCACTATCATTAAGATCATACATGTCTTTGAAATATCTGGATGTTGTATGCTAATAAAAAAAAAAATCCAATTTATTATCATTTTCTACATAATATAAAGTCCATGTCTACTGATGACGAAACAAAATTGTTTTGGCTAGGAGCTTCCTTACTTTGGGCCCGGTAGCAGCATCTGTTTTTACCCTTCCTAAGTGGTAGAGCTTGATCTGTCCATACCGTGATGCAATTTTCTTGATCAGGCTGTGAATGTGGTTGTTGTCAATTGTAGTATCAAACTGGTGACGGTGCAACTGAGGAAATAAGTTCATGTGGCTTGTGTTCTCCAGAACTGAGGAAGAGATAGCAGATGTCACTCCACGGCCTTGAGGAAGCTTTCCTTGAGTTATTCTTAGAAGTCGCTGGAAACATTTCTCTGTTTCTCTACATACAGATACTACGCTAGCTGATGGCCTCTGCAGCCTCCCGCGATCTTTCATGGTGACAAAGTCATGAGCATTGCCATCAGAAGATGACATTGCATTGGCACATTCCATACAGTCCATATGCAGCCTAAGAGATTTCACAATGTATCCACTGATGTAGTTGACAGCCGCATCCTTATATTCTGATAAGGGCTCAATATGTGGCATGTCACTGTAGTCATGATCTGTCTTGCTGGGTTGTCTGGGAATGAGATCATACTTTCGAGTAATGTTCATAGTTGTGACATCATTGACGCTCTCAGTGTGAAGAATGGCTGTGTCATCACGAAGAATACAGTTCCCAGTGCCATTTTTTATGTGATGTCTCATCAACAGGCGTTTGTATGCAGCTTTGAACTGTCTTGCAGTGGGGTTGTTGTTGAATCCTCCACGTGCTCTGAGGGCGGAAAAGAACAATTCAATGTGATCCTGAGAGAATTTATACGTTAGTAGGTATTTGAGTGGGGCATCGGTTGGTGCGACAAGTTCTTGATACATGTTTAAAATGCTTCTGATGCTAACAACGAAGCCAACAAAACCAGTCTTTCTTGGTCCTTCACACATTTTCCTACCAGATCCATCTTTGAGACCGAGAAGGAAGACTTCAGCATCATGCAATCGTTGTTGAATGGATGCATGGTTGTCCCCTTTCAATGGTGCTTTCAGCCCCCTTCCAAACGGATTTCTGCTGTTTAAAGCATCGAAGGCTGAATCAACATGCCGAAGAAACTCTATAGTTGCACTGCAGCCCTGGAATTGTGGAAGTTGAAGTTTTTCTTCGCAATATTGCAGAGCATCAGCAACACTGGCACTGAATATTTGTGCTGCCAGGTTCACTTTCATTTTCTGCGTTCTCCACTGAATGTGGGCATTTTTTACCTTGTTCCCAAGTCGGAGTCCTTCAGATCCTTGAAGTTTGTGAAGCTCTTCAATGTATGTCCATTTCACACTTTGACCATCCTGCGTTCTAAAAATCCCACCATCTGCAAATGAATTGCGAAGTAGTTTCAGCATATGGCAGACGTCAAGTATCACATATACGCGCACGGAAGGGTCAGCTGGGTGTGGAAATGAAGGATCCATTCCATTGATGTTCACGTTTGCTCCTAGTACCTTCATCATTGCAATATGGCAGGATGGCCCATCGCACGTTAATGACACAGCACGTACACCAATGTTATTCAGTCGCAACAGACATTCCAGAACCAAATTTGCCCTTTCTGCTCCCGTCATTCCATCTATGAGGAAATATGCTAATGGTATTTTCCAAGATTCATTCACTGAGACTGCCATGAGAACAAGGGCATCTTTAGCTAATGGGGTGGCATCATCTGTTGCACCATTTCCAACATCTACATAGCCATGATATTTGCCTTCAGCAAATTCCACATGCTTGTGAATAGACATCTCGTCCAACATCAAGGCGATGATAGTCTCCTTTCCAGTTTCTCTGTTTCTGGTCACTTTTCCTGCTAGTGAGGAGAATGCCTGTTTCGTGAAACCTGGATCACCATCAATCCTACTGTACCATCTCCGAAGTTGGCGTGGGTGGGGTATGCTCAAGTCAAAAGTTTTTCTGACATATTCATAAGCCTTTGCCGAGTAGAATTGTAGTGTGAGTGCAAAGGACTTCAGCTCCTCAGGATAAGCAGATGATCCCTTTCCCTTTTTGCATTCAACGATTCTTGTCATCAAATCTTTAGGTATGCCATCAATGGTGCCATCAAGCAAGTCCGCGCAATTGGTGGAAATCAGGTTTTCATTCCGTAGCTCATTGATGACACCTCTCAGGGTCTCTACCTTCCGCTTAAAACGGCGTGTTCGTTGATGCACTACTTTCATTTTCTTTTGACATATTTCCAGTCTCTCTATGGACTTATCTAACTTGTGCTTCAATTTCCTCGGAGAGTCCATTGTAGCATAATTGTGCTCAGCCAGCGGGTCAACAGGGGCATTTTGCTGTGGCAATGGGCAAGAATGAAGATCTGGTTCCCTTAAAGGTGGTGTAGAAATGCGGACTGCTGGGCATTTCCGGTTGTTCACTTTCTGAAACAAAAAACAAAAAACTAAATTTCAAAGGGTAATTCCATGCAAACAGTGATGTACATTGCAGAAGCTAATAATTAAAATTGCTGTAATCACTATAGGAACTAGTAAATTTCATAAATTAGTATTTTAATCACAAAGTACCAGAAGGTCTTACATTGGTTGCCCATTTGTGTGCACACAAACAAAATCAGAATTTCTGCCAGTGTGCATTAGCAGGTAACATAAATGTTCCCAAAATGTGATCTCTTTCAATACATTAGTTGTCTAAGAGACTAAGACAATCAAATAGACAATGTCATCAGATATAAAGATAAATTCTTTAAAACTATTTTATTGCAGCCGTCTAATGACAGGTGCCTCTTTTGGTGAAAATTGTCATCCCTTAAACAATGGCTTTATTCCAAAGTGTTACTAAAATTCATTATGAAATTTAATTTTGTTTTACACCTCACCAATTGCATCAATTATTTCTGATGTGAAGGATTGTCTTAGTACCTCAAAACCTGATCAAGACACACAATATCAAAGATGGAATCACATGTGACATATATACTGTACATGTCACAATGTACTCTACCTGTATTTCTTAGTCTAAGTTTGATATAATTATTAATAATAGAACAGTGTACACTCAGAGCAACTTGGATTTAAATGTACAGATGTGAATACAACATACCTTTTGGAGATGACGAGGGAGGTCAAATATTGTTGGCACAGCAGAATCACGGAGCTTTACACGCAGTCCAAACGTGTGGAAGCTTTGTGCTGTGAAGTGCTTGGAGCATAGCACAGACCTGGCTGTTGGCATCCATCTGTCCCTCCGCATGTTTATCAGCCATTGCCTCAACCGATCTGGGTTGCATCGTGGAAACCTGAAAAAAAAAGTGATTACATGTAAGTGACAAAAGGGTGACAAGGGAAAAAAATGGAAAGAAATTGGCGTTTCCTTACCTGTGAAATGTCAACCCTTTCTCGCGATTTTCACGAACATCTCGATTCGTGCAGTTGATTGCAGAACAGGATGGCATTCTGTTTTACTCTAGTATCATGTCACCGAAGTGAAACAACTAAGAACAAATGTGCAATTATGAAAGAAATCTCTATATAAATCTTGCAAGATGTGTACGTCGTTCAATCACAGCGATACAAAAGCAATACGCTTTTTGCGTGACTAAATCCCATAATGCATTGCGATCCCGTGGCTTCATGTAAAACTCACTGCCTATGGGCCTTTTGTGTGTGTGTTCGCAGACTGTCCGTTCCACGTAGTGTTATAGTTCAGTGCCCTCCCCCAAGGTGTCCCCCAAGGTTCAGTTCTTGGCCCCCTCCTCTTCATCCTTTACCTGTCCCCCCTCGGTCACTTAATCCGCCGTCATGGTCTCCAATTCCACTGCTTCGCCGATGACATCCAGCTTTTCATCTCCACCAAGTCCATCTCCACCGCCACCCACTCTATCCTGACAAACTGCATCACTGAAATAAAATCCTGGCTTCAAATCAACTTCCTCAAACTTAACTGTGATAAATCTGAAATAATCATCATTGGCCCAAAAACGCTCACCAAGTCCACCCATAACTTTGCCCTCAACATCGACGGTTTCCCAGTATCCACCTCCCCTCACATCCGGAATCTTGGCATCATCTTTGACCAAACCCTCTCCTTCGACAAATACACTAAACAGATCACAAAGACAGCCTTCTTTCACCTGAAAAACATCGCCCGTCTCCGTCCATCCCTCTCCTCCGTGGCTGCAGAAACCCTCATCCACGCCTTCATCACTTCCCGTCTGGACTACTGCAATAGCCTCCTTTATGGTTCACCCTCAACAATCACCAATAAACTCCAATACATTCAGAACTCCGCTGCCCGTCTACTCACCCATTCCCGGACCCGTGACCACATCACCCCCGTCCTTTACAAGCTTCACTGGCTCCCCATCTCCCAGAGAATCCAGTACAAAATCCTCCTCTTGACCTACAAAGCCCTCCATAACCTGGCCCCATCCTACCTGGCTGACCTCCTCTCCAGACACACTCCCACCCGCAACCTCCGCTCTGCTGGTACCAACCTCCTGACCCCCCCCCCCCCCCCCCCCCCATCCGGACCAAATTTAGATCCTGGGGGGACAGGGCCTTCTCCATCGCTGCTCCCACCCTCTGGAACTCGCTACCTCACACCATCAGAGACTCCTCCTCACTCACCACATTCAAAACATCACTCAAGACCCACCTGTTCAACACTGCATTCAACATTTAACCCACAGCATCTAACCCCTGACTATCTCCTCTCCTTCTCCCTCCTTTGTGCTTTGAATATTTCCCTATTGATTCTTCTTTTTTTGCAATTGTCTTTATGTTTTGCTATGCATTATGTTTTGCACTCTGTCAAAGCGTCTTTGGGCTTCCTGAAAAGCGCTATATAAAATAAATGCATTATTATTATTATTATTACCCTGATCGATGGCACATTGGGAAGCAGTCCTTATCTGGGGGGGTCAATTTGCCGGAAAGGTAAAGCGGGATTTGGACGCTGGACCCTACGTAAATTAAGCATCTCAGATTACGTCTGTGATTGCTTAGCAAGCTGTTGCACCACAAACATCAAGCCAATCTAATGTCGGCTTCAGGGTTGTCGGTCAGGAAGTGGATCCAAGAAGTCCACTCATGGTCCATACCGGAGTCTAATCCTAACAGTATGTATGTATTTATGTATTGTCATATTCCTGGGGGTGAACACCCCTGGGGACGGATAGCTGAGCAAGCTTTACACTCCTAGGCGCTCAGTCGATGATGGCGGACCTTCTTTATACGTGCTGGGGAGGGCAGCGGGGGTGGGGGGGGGGGGGGAGGGGAGGTAGCGAAGCTCTTACCTTCACGGAAACCCACTGGACATCTTCGACCCTGTTAATCAATGCAAACCGACATGGAATTAAAATGTACAAATACCAGCTTCATTGAAAGAAATGCCGGTAACAACAACATGCACAGTAAACTAAAATTCCTTATCGAGGGACCCTCCTCACAGACTCATATACAACACACGGGGAAAAATAACTGGAAAATAATGTGTGTGTTTGTGAGGTGAATTTGCCTGCACTCCGCCTGGCGTCTGTGACCATCTGGGGCCGTCGAAGGTCCCGCGTCCCTATGCGGGAAACGCAGCCCTGGCCCGAAGTCCGTTCGCAGCGACAGGCCTTGGCGTACAATTCGCTCCTCTAGCCGCTGAGTGCAAAGCGAGCAGGCTGTGGCCACCCACTCGCCGTCTGCTCCACACAGCACCCAGATGATACCCATTCGGCACCGGTGAGCCCAGGAAAGGACAAAGCAGTTGCTCGAACCAATGAAAGCCAGGGACCACGAGACAAAATGCCGGGACACGACCGCCCGCGATGAAATCCAGATGCTGAGAGAGATGCACACGCAGCCGCTCATCACCAAAGCCAGGACCCAAGAGAGGTAATGAATCCAACTGTTCTTCACAGAACCCCAAAGCCAAGAGGTATATGTGACTGCTCGTGACCAATGCCCCAATGCAAGAGGATAATATGCAACTGTTCCTTCTTTATGTCCCTCACGCAAGAGAATAACTGTGTCTCCACTGCACTAATGTCCCAACGCAAGAGCGTATAAACTGCGTCTGCTCGTAATGACTGTAGCCACGAAAATGTCAGGACTCAAGTCTTATATTCTCAAGGCTCTGACTTCATCCGACAATCCCCGTGCATGCCATCAGCAGGTTCATCCCATCGCTCGACAATACCGGACCAATCACTGCTCTTCGGGACGTGGCCTCACGGACCTGCCTGCTTGATGTTGCAATGCGGCAGGTGGTGACGCCAGCGTTATTCTTCAATGTCCTGTTCCGGTTGGTTTTCATTTGCAGTTTTAATGCATGATTGCTTGGCTTGGCTAGGTGTGTGCGTGCTAAGGAACGAGGGGAAAAGTACAGAGGCAATTTGCATACAGGGAATTTGCTATTAATCCCTAACTAATTAACATAACCCCACCCCTCATCATGGGGACAAAGATACACTCTTACACAACATCCAGTCTAACCGATTCCCTACTTATTGTACATGAGGGTTCTTCTTCTTCTCGACAGTCGGAGCACATTACCTATACAATTCTACTTGGACGAAGGTATTGCATTGCCTACCCACCATAAACATAACCGTATGTATGTATATTGTATGTATGTATATTGTATGTATGTGGAAATCAGAAAAAAAGGGCTGGCATGATCTCCATCAAATTTTGCATGTGTGTTGGGAGTACCGAGGGTCAGGTCATGGGTACAAAAAAATTCCGACCCAACCTTTGCAGTTGGAGGGGGGAGACGACTTTCCATGCTCCTGAAGGGAGTGGATGTTTCTAGTTATGTAAAACATGATGTGCATGTGTCATCCTTGATACTAAGGAAGTAGTATTGCTATAAGGAGAAACAAATTGTACTCTGTATTTTTTTTTCTTTCTTTTTTGACATTGTGTCTGGCTGGACCATATGATCACACATGTCAGGACAGCACTTTACAATGCCCTGAGAGTGGAGCTCCTAATAATGCAAACTCGGGTCAGTGGATATCCATTCCTTTGATCTCCCAAATGGTTTCATTTTGACTGTAATTGCACCACAGAGTGAAGAGTCACATCGCATTGATTGCATACAAAATATATGAAAGGCATACAAGAATGGCAGCGAAATGACGCAATATTAAATAAATCAATGATGATTACTACTTGTAATGCTGTGTGACAGCAGGGGAGCTATAAAACAAGGGGAAAGAAGAAATAAAATCAATTTGGAGTGGAGGAATTAGAAGGAAAAAATAACGAGACAAGTCAAGCCTTTTGGAAGGACCCTGAGAGCAGGAGGACACTGGGAGTAAGAGCCAAGGATAGTAAATCAGGGGGAAGGTGACCGTTTCAGCTGGTTCTGCTTGCAGTAGTGAAACAGGAACTAATGAACTTGTGGTACATTTGAATCACTCTGAGGGCATTGGCAGTGTGTAGAGCAGCACAGTGGTCTCAGGCAGAAGGATTGATGAAAAACAACCACCAGTTTGAGCTGCAGTTGCCAGTTCAACCAATTCTGAAAGCTAGAGAGGTGTGACTCCTCCGTCCTCTCTCCTCAATGGCTCGATCTCAAAAACTCCTTCATGGTTCAACCCACCCTATCTGTATTTACCAAATGGCGCCATAATTTCCCCTCAAATCCTCTATACACACTTCACCCACCATTTTCATTTGAACCAGTCAACCTATCAGACAAGCTGGTTTGAGCAACTGCAAGCTTGAACCAGTCATAGGGCGTACATGCAAACTGATGTTCCAACGTTGAGTCTGCCCATGTTGGCAGTAAGTGCAGGTTGAGTGGAAAAGTCTAGAATAAATTAATAATGCACAACAAAATAAACAAGAATGATTAAATTAATAAAGTACTAATCGTACATACTTTAGAGATGTACTCACATTCTAATTGTACATACTTTGTAGATGTATTCACATTATAATTGTACATACTTTATAGATGGATTCACATTCTATTTGTACATACTTTATAGATGTATTCACATTATAATTGTACATACTTTATAGATGTACTCACATTCTAATTGTACATTTATGTTAAACAAAGTGGAACTTTTCTCTTTGCCATGTGGAACTTTTCACTTTGCAACTGGGACTTTTCATTTTGCCGCTGGGACTTTTCACTTTGCCGCTGGGACTTTTCATTTTGCCGCTGGGACTTTTCACTTTGCCGCTGGGACTTTTAATTTGGCCACTGGGACTTTTCACTTTGCCACTGGGACTTTTCACTTTGCCAATGGGACTTTTCACTTTGCCAATGGGACTTTTCACTTTGCCGCTGGGACTTTTCACTTTGCCAATGGGACTTTTCACTTTGCCAATGGGACTTTTCACTTTGCCAATGGGACTTTTCACTTTGCCAATGGGACTTTTCACTTTGCCACTGGGACTTTTCACTTTGCCAATGGGACTTTTCACTTTGCAACTGGGACTTTTCACTTTGCCACTGGGACTTTCACTTTGCCACTGGGACTTTTCACTTTGCAACTGGGACTTTTCACTTTGCCACTGGGACTTTTCACTTTGCCACTGGGACTTTTCTCTTTGCCATGTGGGACTTTTCACTTTGCCATGTGGGACTTTTGACTTTGCCATGTGGGACTTTTCACTTTGCCACTGGGACTTTTCATTTGGCCACTGGGACTTTTCACTTTGCCACTGGGACTTTTCACTTTGCCGCTGGGACTTTCCACTTTGCCAATGGGACTTTTCACTTTGCAACTGGGACTTTTCACTTTGCCAATGGGACTTTTCACTTTGCAACTGGGACTTTTCACTTTGCCACTGGGACCTTTCACTTTGCCACTGGGACTTTTCACTTTGCAGCTGGGACTTTTCACTTTGCCACTGGGACTTTTCACTTTACCACTGGGGCTTTTCTCTTTGCCATGTGGGACTTTTCACTTTGCCATGTGGGACTTTCGACTTTGCCATGTGGGACTTTTGACTTTGCCACTGGGACTTTTCACTTTGCCACTGGGACTTTTCATTTGGCCACTGGGACCTTTCTCTTTGCCACTGGGACTTTTCGACTTTTCTCTTTGCCATGTGGGACTTTTCTCTTTGCCATGTGGGACTTTTGACTTTGCCACTGGGACTTTTCTCTTTGCCACTGGGACTTTTCTACTTTTCTCTTTGCCATGTGGGACTTTTCTCTTTGCCATGTGGGACTTTTGACTTTGACACTGGGACTTTTCTCTCTGCCATGTGGGACGATTTCTATGCTTAGTGGAACTTTTCGTTATTCTAACAACCAAGATGAGCAGAACGTGAAAAAAAAGAAAGAAAAAATTAATCAATTCTATTTTGCACCCTCAGCTTGGTAATGGGGTTCTTTAGATTATGGCTGGTGACCCTCAAGTGTTACTGCAGAAGCCCCTCAGACAGAATGTCTAACATAGTTGAAGTGTTCTTATGGGATCTACTCTATACTGTCGAGAGGATCTTAGGGTCCGAAAGGATCTTAGGGGTGTTGAAGGGTCTTGGAATTATTAGGCGTCTTAGTGGTATTATTGTTATCTCGGGTCTAAACAGTATTTGGGGGTCTTAAGGGTCTAAAAGGTCTTAGGGTTATAAAGGGTCTCATGTGTCTAAAGGGGTACAAAGTGTTCAAAGAGGTCTAATGGATCTTCAGGGCTAAAACAATCGAGGGGTCAAGTGGTCTCAATGGTGTAAATGTCTTCAGGAATCTAAGGGTCGCAGTTGTCTAAAAAGTTTTAAAAGGGTCTAAAAGGTCTCAGAGGTCGAAAAGGTGTGATGGCTCCACACGTCTAAAATGGATGTTCCATTAGTCTGTAATTAATAGACGTGGTCAAGATCCGATAATAAGTAATTAATAGACGTACTCAAGGTCCAACTCACGTTCAAACAGTACGTAGTTAATCGACATACTCACATGGGTCGACCAAGACCTCACCTCGACGAGGGTTCACCGTCCACCTGGGTTTTTCGGCAAGTCAATCGGATGAAAATTGACGATGCATTTGGCCTTAACCTTTGACCTATCGAGCTCAAAAACAATAGGCTTCCAGCTTGTCACCACCCCGACCAGGTGGTTAACTTTCGTGAAGATCAGAGCAATACCGATCCAAATGCAATATCCTCTTCCTCTGCCGAAGGTAAAAATTCAACCCATAGTTGCACAATACTGTAATACTTGTAAATCTAATAAAATTGTTATTGCAAAAGTAATAGGCCTACACCATGTCATTTAACTACATATGCACACAAATAACCATTTGTTTAAATCAGAAATGGTTATCCTCCATTTTTTTGTTTTGCTCTTCTTCTTCTCTTTTTTGCATGCAAAGTCGAGGCTCGCAGAGAGAGCTACAACAATCATGAGCCATTTTGTACATCTTTATTTTAACTATAAAAACCGTTTTCAGCACATTTGAGCGAACATGCGCAAACACAGCTTTGTTCACCATTTCTGGTGATTAGCAAAACCAACAATCCATGCAATTAAGCACCACCAGGAATGTTTACCGCAAATATAATCGCCAAAGTAACGACAACCACAAACATAATCGGCCATGCCGCCAACCGGCATATAAGAGCAAACAATAAACCGCAAGCACGACCTTCCCCGGAGAGACCTTTTAAAACCCCCAGATTAACCCCAAAACCCCCCTGTGCACGTGCCTCGGCCTTCTGCGCGCGGAGATAAGCGCCGCAGGCCGCGCGCCATTTTTATGGCCGCAGTGTGCGTGCGTTGCAGAGACACGCACTCAATGGGATATGCAAAACGGCTCTACAGATTGTCTTTGCTCGTTAGGATTTAATAACGGCGGTGCAGTGCGATAGGCCGACATCCTTTTCATGGGGAGTTAATGAAACCCGGGGCAATGGCGAGGGGCGGGCGGTTGTCGGCTATGGGTGCCCGCGTGGTGCCATTCTGGTGTTATGATGAGTTTTTTCCCTCCGAGATGAAGTCCAAGGCAGCACAGATCTGACGTGGCCTCTTTTGAAGATGCGATGACCAAACTCGTGCGGTCTTTGATGATGCCATGGCGGGCATTGGAGGTTGGTTCAGTGCTCTTGAATGGGGTTTTCAAACATCAAATGCATCTTTCTTTCTCGGGGGAAGGGAGGCAAGGACATCATTCAAAGATTTTTGTTCTATTTGGTTGGGGGAATTTTTGGCCGCCTTCATATGTTTGGTCATTACATCTCCCAAAGTTCTGAGGTTGTGTTTCGGTACCCATCTCAAGTTGCCCTTGAGAGCACAAAGAGTCAACCACCATGTGTGGACTGCTTCAGATGTAGACCAGATGAGGCGGGGAATGCATATCACCTTGTCTGTTAAGGTCATTGATGACCCAGCTGGCTAATAGTTACAATGTGATTCCCCCATATCCAGCTTAGATTGCAATATACTTAATAACTAGAACGCACTCGGTAGAGAGCACACCTCCACCAGGTGAGCAGTTCAGGTTTTGTATCCCACTGATAGGCCAAATATGGACTCGAACCTAAACCAAAATGGAATTGCTTCGTCCTTGTCACACGCCCAACCTGTCCACCAGGTTTCGTCTGAATCCATCCAGAACTTTTGCAGATATCGTGCTATATATCGACTTTGACCCAATCTCTCAATGTTGAAGATTCACTTTAAAATTTCTAGTGCCCGGATCTTCACCAAAATCTAATCATTTCTTCCTTGTCTCATACCCACCAAATTTTGTCCGAATCCGTCCACGACTTTTTGAGGTATCCTGTTCACAAACAAACAGATGAAAAATTACTCATAGAGCGACACTTGGCAAAAGAGAACAAAGTAGAATAGCACTCAGTAGAGCATCCTTTTCACTCCGAAGGTCATTGGTGGTTGAATTCAGTGACCTGATATGGAAATCGTCTGCAAATTTTGTTAGAACTACCTTTAGATTGACCACCTTTAATCGGATGACAATTGACAATTTTAGAAATTCGGCCGATGTTGACCTTTTGGCCTATGTTGACCTTTTGGCCTATGTTGACCTCAAAAATAGTTGGTGGTTGAATTCAGTTAGCTGATATGAAAATCATATTCAAATTTCAAGTCAATCGGATGAAAATTGAGGATTTTAGAAATTTGAAAAAAAAGTGGTTGACCTTTGGCCTATGTTGACCTTTTGACCTCAAAAATATATAGGATTTTGTCGGACCACGAATTCTACCATTTGGTGAAGTTTCGTGAAGATCGGTGCAATATTGTGACCTGTAGGCAAGTATAAGTGAGCGGACAGACAAACACACAAACAAACACACAAACACACACAAAAACCGAGGTAATCAACATAATTGTCCAAAAATTTTTTTTGCCAGGTAACAAACAGACAGGAGTGAAAACAACCTCCGTCCACCTTTGGTAGCACAGGTAAATATATGCCATCAGCTGAACATAAACTCTCCATTTCTGTGATTGGTAGTTCATCATCATCACCACTATGCTACCACCAATGTAGCTAATTATGCATCCACTTGTTTATCAATCTGCATGCAACATAAAATTCGAACCTACAACCCCAAAAATGTTAGAAGCAGCCATGCACAAATATATTGATAAATAGAAGCCAAAAACGATCATGTCAATTTAAACAATCATGACTACAAATACAAAGGCACTTCTATAGATTTTAACCCTGATAATAGATTGGGTAGCTCACCCCTCCCCTCCTGGAGGGGGGAGGGGTGGAGTGCCGGTGAGTTTAGGGAATGTATGAAAGAGGAACTGTAAGAGATGGAATAGCTGACTACATTTCCACAAGAAGACTTAAAATAATCACCAAAGGAATCTCCCATAGGTTCCTCAGACCAAGCTGAAGCTCAAATTATTTCCTGTTCAAGTTTGACCCTCCCACATTCGTGTACTTCCCTAACCCTAATTCCTCCACATTCCCCTTATTTGTCCAAGTCTTCCTCTATTTTGTCCGTCAACCCTGCAGTTGGTGTTTCACCGCTCTCTTCCTGTAGTCCAGGAGCCAGTTTTCAAGAAAGGCCTAGAAAATGAGTTTCGTGCAACACCCACTACACCGTTGGTTTGTCATTTCAGGGTGCTTGGGATACATCTGTAGAACAAATCCAGCCCTGATGTACGGTTAAATTGTGGCAGCAACAATAAATGGCAGCCACTTTTCTATTAAGGGGTCGCGTAAAGATCGAAATTGACGAATTCTTTTTTGTATTTTTGTTTTTTCAGCTCTTCCAATAGGGATTCTTCAACATTATAATTAAAAGGATAGTGGGAAGTATGAGGGGATTTTCGTTATGCTGTTAAAGTATGATTAAATTTTTTTTATTATTATACCTTGTATTATACCCAGAGCACAAAGTCGCTGAAATATGTAGTTTTTGCTTTTCGACTGTAATTATGCAATATCATCTTTATGTTGTACAAATGCGGTTATGGTTGTAATATGATATATCTTTATGATCTTTTCAAGAAACAAAATTGGACAATCCTTAAGTAAAGTCAGAAAAATATAGATTTCATTTCCCCTTAAATCATCAACCCCACTCCTGTTATGACCAAAAGTCCACTAGTAATCTCAGCAAAAATATCTCACCAGGTCAAATCTGGCTGCGTATCATAACCATAGTCATTCACTGAACATTACAATGTTAACCTATAACTGTTATTTGTTGTATTATTAAAATAAACACATATTTTGCTACTGAATCATCCTCTAAGTGGTATAAAATCACGAAAATGTCATCATTAATCTTCCTCATCATCATCTTCTGAGTCGCTTGTGGTCGGTTCTTTGTTTGGATTTTTGCATTGTTCACCTCCCATGCAAGTGCAGGCTTCTGTGCATGGCATGTTGTTGTTCTTGCAGGCACATACATGGCTGCATTGACATGCAGACACTTTACACTTGCACGCGGTCAGCTCAACTAGTCCAACTGGAGCAGGGTCTTTGGTCATGAGGGTGGGCTGGAGAGTTCCATCTTCGATGTTCCATCCATTACTATCTGGCTTTGGTAGTGCTTGGTTAGGGAGCAATGACTTCTTCCAGATGAATGACTGATAGTTAGCTCGATAAATGTGTTGCCTAATACTGTCAGATGTTGGTGGTCGGGCATTCACTCTTCTGCCTTTTCTGGCAGAACATCCAATATCTGATTGTACATTGCATAATTATATGAACAGCTATGACATGCGAAATATAAAACTATTTTATAGCATACACATATAGATGTCTCATACTCATGAATGAAACTTTCACGACAAAATTGGATGTATCTTGCCCGTAGGGGCTAAGAGAAAAAGTAAATAAATGAAATCCGTCAAAATCTCAGATTTACGCCTCGGACACCACCCCCCTCATAGAAAGGTTGCTGCAATTTATTGTTGCTGCCGCAATTCAACTGCACATCAGGGCTGGATTTGTTCTATAGATGTTCCCCAATCACCTGGAAGTGACAAACCAACTGTGTAGTGGGTGTTGCACGAAACCATTTTGAGCAGATTCTGGCTCCTGGACTACTGCTGTTTCATTTGTTCTGTTGCATCCTGGTCCGCTCTGTGTTTCCATTTGTTCTGTTGCATCCTGGTCCGCTCTGTGTTTCCATTTGTTCTGTTGCATCCTGGTCCGCTCTGTGTTTCCATTTGTTCTGTTGCATCCTGGTCCGCTCTGTGTTTCCATTTGTTCTGTTGCATCCTGGTCCGCTCTGTGTTTCCATTTGTTCTGTTGCATCCTGGTCCGCTCTGTGTTTCCATTTGTTCTGTTGCATCCTGGTCCGCTCTGTGTTTCCATTTGTTCTGTTGCATCCTGGTCCGCTCTGTGTTTCCATTTGTTCTGTTGCATCCTGGTCCGCTCTGTGTTTCCATTTGTTCTGTTGCATCCTGGTCCGCTCTGTGTTTCCATTTGTTCTGTTGCATCCTGGTCCGCTCTGTGTTTCCATTTGTTCTGTTGCATCCTGGTCTGCTCTGTATTTCCATTTGTTCTGTTGCATCCTGGTCCGCTCTGTGTTTCCATTTGTTCTGTTGCATCCTGGTCCGCTCTGTGTTTCCATTTGTTCTGTTGCATGCTGGTCTGCTCTGTGTTTCCATTTGTTCTGTTGCATCCTGGTCCGCTCTGTGTTTCCATTTGTTCTGTTGCATCCTGGTCCGCTCTGTGTTTCCATTTGTTCTGTTGCATCCTGGTCCGCTCTGTGTTTCCATTTGTTCTGTTGCATCCTGGTCCGCTCTGTGTTTCCATTTGTTCTGTTGCATCCTGGTCCGCTCTGTGTTTCCATTTGTTCTGTTGCATCCTGGTCCGCTCTGTGTTTCCATTTGTTCTGTTGCATCCTGGTCTGCTCTGTGTTTCCATTTGTTCTGTTGCATCCTGGTCCGCTCTGTGTTTCCATTTGTTCTGTTGCATCCTGGTCCGCTCTGTGTTTCCATTTGTTCTGTTGCATCCTGGTCCGCTCTGTGTTTCCATTTGTTCTGTTGCATCCTGGTCCGCTCTGTGTTTCCATTTGTTCTGTTGCATCCTGGTCCGCTCTGTGTTTCCATTTGTTCTGTTGCATCCTGGTCCGCACTGTGTTTCCATTTGTTCTGTTGCATCCTGGTCTGCTCTGTGTTTCCATTTGTTCTGTTGCATCCTGGTCCGCTCTGTTTCCATTTGTTCTGTTGCATCCTGGTCTGCTCTGTGTTTCCATTTGTTCTGTTGCATCCTGGTCCGCTCTGTGTTTCCATTTGTTCTGTTGCATCCTGGTCCGCTCTGTGTTTCCATTTGTTCTGTTGCATCCTGGTCCGCTCTGTGTTTCCATTTGTTCTGTTGCATCCTGGTCTGCTCTGTGTTTCCATTTGTTCTGTTGCATCCTGGTCTGCTCTGTGCTTCCATTTGTTCTGTTGCATCCTGGTCTGCTCTGTGTTTCCATTTGTTCTGTTGCATCCTGGTCCGCTCTGTGTTTCCATTTGTTCTGTTGCATCCTGGTCCGCTCTGTGTTCCAGCTCGGTGCTGTCTGGACCACAGGCGAGGTTTCCTTGAAAGATTGAAGATTCTGTGATTAACAATATCCTTCCGAAAAGGGCAAAGCTCTCATGCTAATAACCACTGATGTATATTTCACCTGAGCTTACCTGTAGGATTTATTAACCGTACAGACAATAAGGCATGAGTGCCCAGTCTGTTGTGCTAATTGAGTTGTTGTGTGAAGCACAAAGGGCCATATTACACACGCTTCCTTGCTCGGCTTTTATGTGTCGTCGGAAATGGTGGGAATTCTTCAATAGTGTGAGTTTTGCGTGTTTTTCTTTGTTGTTTTGTTGCTGTCCGGAAGTTGTGGCACTGAAAGCATTACCTATACAGTGGAGGTGTGGTTGTGCGTAGACTTGCATTGGCAAATTATATCGAGAAATTGAGAAGTGTTTGTGTTCGTTAGACTCGGTGGTTGTAATGGTTATTGTGCCCACGCTATGTCTCGGAGGTTAGTGGTTCAACCTTCCCCTCCCCTCCCTCCCCCCCCCCCCCCCCCTGCCAAGTCATACCAAAGATTTTTTTCATGGTACGTGCTGCCTCCTTGCTTGATGCTTGGCATTTAAAAGAATAGGGCATGGGCAAACAACATTGGGAAGGCAATGGCAAACCAGCCAGTATAACCCTTGGCAAGAAACTGCTTCGGCAGCACCAATGCTCTGTAAAGAGTATGGTGCGTCAAAAACAAAAGATAAAACAAGGAGCTGATGCTCTAGGATCCCCGCTTTTTGGGTGGAATGAGGAATAAATATTTTCAAAAATCTTGAACACAAACCGTTACCGAGATTATTGCCATGGCAACATAATTCAGCCAATCACAGCCGTGATCTAATCTGGTTGTGATACTGTCATGAGGCATAGATATGTGCAATATGAAAGCTAAATGTTCAACGTCTCTTGAAGTAACACATACAAAAAAGTACATGGACGGACGATCAGTCACAAACAGATGATTGGTCGGTCGTTTTAATGTCTCCCCGTCTCCGACCTTGTTAGAGGGGGGGGGGGGGAGGTGGGACACACACACATCTGGTTTTTTTCATTTCTGTTCCTTACAGTTTTATCATACACACAGACACACAATATATATTGTTGCGGTTTTGAGAACCCACACAGGTAACATCATTAACGGTTAAAGGTTGCACCCTATAGCTAGGCCACATGCAACACGTAGGTCACCTTAGAACGTTAGTTATTTCATAGTATGTGTTTACGATAAGGCCATTTCCAATAGTTGCATCTGCGTTGTGTAAAACAAATAACAGTAGGCCCCGCCCATTTTGCAGCCTCCCTCCACCTGACTCCATTGCGCCTATCCTGTCTGCACCCCATTGCCCCTCGCAGTTTGTTACGCTTTGGCTGCCAGCAGCATTTGCTGCTCTTGCTCGCTCAAACCAGCCCAAAGGCCACGAGGTAAGGCCCGAAAAGGGGGCGGAGCGCAAGGGTGGGGGTGTGGCCACGTCAAGCAGCCATCAAGGGCGGAGCCAGTAAGACCCCATCAACCAACCAGGGCTCACGTGAGATTGCCTGACGGGGTGTGGCTGGACATTCCAGAGGGTTCGCTGGGCGTGGCAATATAACCCTTCGCGTGAGGCCCCCACCTCAGTTGTGTTACGGGAGAGGCACTCGTCAGTTGCAGTATCAAGTTGTGTTACGGGAGAGGCGCTCGTCAGTTGCAGTATCAAGTTGTGTTACGGGAGAGGCGCTCGTCAGTTGCAGTACCTCAGTTAAGTTATGGGAGAGGCGCTTGTTGAGTTCGGGAGTTGAGTTATGGGAGAGGCGCTTGTTGAGTTCGGGAGTTGAGTTATGGGAGAGGCGCTTGTTGAGTTCGGGAGTCGAGTTATGGGAGAGGTGCTTGTTGAGTTCGGGAGTTGAGTTACGAGAGGGAGAGACGCGCGGTGACAAGCCTTGAAAGGATTGATTGCGCTTTACAAAGGACTGGCGCGCGGCACGCATTGCAGAGGACTGCAGCGTTGAGAAGGACTTTCGTGGAAAGGCGCTTGGTAACATCATTGGGGAAGTGGCACATGGGACATAGCGATACCGGGAGCACGTATAAAGGCGCCGGTACACCTATTGCGTACGCAATATAATCGCCAGCCAGCCGACCTTTCCCCGATATATAATTGTCCGCCTCGCACCTACGCCACGCGGAGAGCTGCCGGCCATCTCCCATCATCTGCACGGTACGAGTCGGGGACCGGACGAGCTGTGGACGCCATCTTCAGACCCTCAACCCGACCATCTACAACCCCGTGTGAGTGAGTCTGAGAGTGAGTCTGAGTGTGAACGGGCCCGTGTCCAGGGAATAAGTAAGACTGTGTAAAGCTGCCCTGTGTATCTGCTTCTTCCTCTTCATTGTACATTTCTTTTTCTCTTCCTCTTCTTCCTGTTTAAATAATTAATTAACCAATCTGTTCTTCCTGTCTTTCCTGATTCGACCATCTTAGTGATTTCTCCATTGGGTACGCGTGGCACGATCATAACCGCTCCAATCGGGTTAGTTCCTGATAACGGCCCGAATCGCGGCTCGCTTTGCTCGGCGTGTCCACTAACGCCGTGGTTCGGGTGGGGTTATTTCCTTGCTTCACAGCCGGTGTTAGTACTTAGGTAATAGGACTAATTCGACCAACAACCCTATTTAACACCGACCGGAAGGAACGTGATAGCCCCGGGATCGCGTCGGCCAGTAAAAGGACCAGGGGATTAATCCCCCCTTGATAAGGGGAAGGCCGACGTTGGAGATCCACAACAATATACTAGTGGGGGTATGCTTACATATTGTAAGCAATAAAAAACCAAGCCTTGTACGTAGGCACATAATAAATAGAAGCTTTATGATTATAGGCAAACATCACCAACCTGCTGCTAGATATCGATTTTGGTTTTTATTATCGTTTTTTATATTTTTTACAGATGCGTTTATGTTTTTTTCATGTAAATTTTCAGAAGTTATAATTTCACACTTTACAGTAATACAAATTTCAACTTTCAAATGCTAGATATCGATTGAGGAATTTTTTTGTTTTTTCATGCACATTTATGGATTTTTAACGTAAATTATCATTTACAGATGCTTTCCAAAGATTATTATCAAACATTAATAATAATTAATAAATTAATTATATTTTCCAAACATTAATATCAGTCAGTGAGTATTAATGTATATATAATTTATATATAATTTAAAATATACATATAATTTCAAAACACACCTGGTCACAAGTGTGCCTCACTGACCAGGTCCTCAGTCGAGGTCCTCAGCATCATCCCGTTTCAGCCCTTCAACCTCGATACGGTCAGCTAAGGTGGGCCAGCAGGGGCACATATGCCTCCACATGCAGCAGCTACACCTGGATGTGTACATACCTCCACCCCCAGCCAGTGAGAACACAGACAACAACAAAACTGCCTCCACTCCCAGAATCCACCACTCAACTCCACTCACTCACACATCAAAAACTCCACACCTAACCAACCAACCACCTACCCTTACAACATGCACCACTCAAACAAAAACACATTCATGCAAAACCACACCCACTCCTGCAACACACACACACACACCCACACACACACACCCACACACACACACACACACACACACACACACACACACACACACACACACACACACACACACACACACACCATTCACACATCTCCATTTCTCTTCCACATTCAGTCACTTCCCCTTCAGGCTGAAATGAACCACCCCCACAACCTCAACCTACACCGTTTGACGTGCCTCCATAAACTTCCTCCATATCCAAAATGAGCCTTTCAAGGTAACCTGGACCACTCTGTCACACAGCCACCTTCTTTCTGTCCCACACACTCCAAGCCGAGCAATAAATGCAAAAAAGGAATTGCCAATATACCCTCTACACCCCACCTCAAATGGCTGACAAGAAACTCGCCAACCCTTCTCCCGACACTCTGCCTCCAGCTCACGCTACTTTCCTCTCTTCCTCTCGTGCACCTCCTCCATGTTCTCTTCCCAAGGTACAGACAATTCCCCGAAGATGACCTGTCTTGTTGCACCTGACCAGATGACAATGTCAGGCCACAACCTTGTCACACAGATCTCCTCTGGGAATACCAATTGTGGCTTTAGGTCTGCCACCACCTGCCAATCACAAGCATCTGACAGCCCTCTTGCTTTCCACCTCCTCCTCTTTCCACCTCTTACCACTTGGCCCTCTTTGACAAACCACACCTCTCCCTCATCGGTCTCTTTCTCCACTCTTCTCTCTCTCGATCTCAGCACCTCTTGTTGCACCATCTGCACTACCACTGCCAGCACCTGATTGTGCCACCACTTGTATCTTCCTGCTGCGAACGCTACCGAGCATGCACTCTGTGCATGCTGCACCATTCCCAAACCTCCACACAAAGAACATCTCTCCTCCTGCAACAACCCCCACAATCTCAAGTTTACTGGTGATGGAAGCACATCATATGTTGCCCGCAACAGGAAACTCAACAATATTAGCTCCATCCTCCAAATCTCGTTCCACTTCAATGTCCTCACCTGCACACCTTCTCACCTAGTCCAAGCACCTTGCTGTGCCTGTCCGACTGCTTTCACATATCTCCCCTCCTCCTCCTTTCTTCTCACCTCCCTCTCAACCATCTTCCTCCTCTCTTTCACACATGCCTTTCCCCACCGCTCATGCTTCATCCACCCCTAGCCATGCTTCCCGTGCTGTACCATCCCCACGACCTCCTCCTGTTGCAACTGCTCCACCATCTCATCCATCTCTGCTCTTGCATTCCACTTCCGACTTCCCTTCTTCTCTGGGAGAGCATTCTTTACCACTGCATCACTCAAATCCCACAACATCATGAACTCCAACACCCCCACCACCTTAAACTCCTCGGTGAATGATGTCAAGGGAAACTGGAGTTTTCCACCCTGACCATAAAAGGCAATGTTTGTCAAACAGCGTGACACTCCCAACCACCTTCTCACAATCCCACTCAACACAACCTCCAACCAACCTCTACATGCCCAATCGCAATATCATACATCATCAATGGCCACAATACTCGTGGCATCAATCCAAACTTCAAACACCATACCTTCAACTTACCTGGCAAACCACATCCATCAATCCTCTTCAAACCTCTCAAAATCTTGCTCCTCACCTCCTCCACCCTTCCCACATCATTCAACTCCACTGTATACCATCATCCCAAACCATTCACAGGGGCCTCTGTCAATGATGGAACCACCTCCCCTCCCAGCTCAAACCTGTGCATGTTATCCACCACTTCTCGTCTCACCACCACACTCCTCGACTTTCTTGCTTTAAATCCCATTCTTGCCCACCGCATCAACCTTTCCAGTCGTCCCAGTACCTCTACTGCTGCATCAGCCGACTGTTGGACAACTGTCAGGTCATCCATGAAAGCAAACATCGCTGGCAAACTCTGACCAGGGGCTAGCTCCATTTCTTTCCCATGTCCACTCACCGCACGTATCAACAACTCCATAACAATTATATATCCTGTTGTGGCTGTGGAAAGACCCTGTGGTGTTGCACTCGACACAATGGATCCATAGTTTAGATATTTCCTGAGTAATTGTATTTAGTTAGGTTATATTTCCCCTCGTATATCAGGGAGGAGGGAAATGCGTTGTGCGTGTATATAGCAGGTTCAAATTTCCTCCCTTTTGTAATACTTACCTTTCTAAAATCCCTCTCGTAGTCAATCCCTTCCAAACCCTCTCATCATCAGTCCCTTCCACTCTCTTTCATCATCAATTCCTTCCAATCCCTCCCAACATCAATCCATTTTAATCCCTTTACCCATCCCTCTTAACCCTTTCTTCCCCCACACCTTCCTATTGCACAACCATGCACACATGACAACATCCATGCATTACATTACGTTACAAAACACATTCAAAGCAATTTCTGTGCCAGTTCTGCACTAGCAGTGAGTGAAACTGTGAAGGAAACAAGGAAGAAATGGGGATGCGTCGTGGAGAAAGGCAGGCTATTTTTCAGCTGGGCAAAGGTTGCTAGACTGAACCTCTGAGTAGCTATGGGCCATACACACCAATGGAAATGTGACACGCGGGGGTTACGGGTGTTGCAATGACCTTCGTTCCCAGAGGCCACGCCTCACCCCAAACCCCAAAAAGACATCCTTGTGTTCTTGCGGAGCTGGCTTGGGTTCATGGAATGGAATGAGGAACGATGAGAGCTTGCTTGCCTGCTTGTGTCCGAGAGATACTTGCATCCAGGGGGCGGAACAAGGAGAGCTGCTTGTGCCTGGAGAAAGAGAATTGTGCTCATTTAAAGGAATGAGATGGGATGAGGTGCACAAGGGCAAATCTCCACGAGTGAACAGCAGCGTAAGTTCCTTGGATGCAGCAGCCTTCCATACTGACCTACACGATCTTTTCTTGCTATCCCACCCTTCTAATTCGTCTACTTGAGATGCACAAAAGAGTGATCAACGATCACCCTCTTGACCCACCTGGGCGAAGGCACTGACACGCACATCACACTTTCCTCCAGAGAGTACATTGCTTACGCCGCACCTCTCCTAACACGTTGCACCACATCACCCTCCCTTTTCCTCCCGTTTTTCCTACCAATATGGCTACCATACCATGTGACCTATTATGTCAGAGTTGTCAATAAAATATACTCCATGGGGAGTCCATCCTATGTTTCAAGTTTCGTATGGATCGGACAAGCAGTTGCAGAGAAAATGATGTTTAAAGCAAAAATATTGCTACGGACGTCACCTCTGGATAACTCCAAAGGCCGACGTGTCTTGGAGAGACCACAGACACCTTCTACAACCCTTAGCTCAGGCCGGATCTCATGGTCAGAGTCAGTTTACCGTGCTGGTGAGCTCAGCATCGTAGTCTGGGAATTGTGCCAAGTGATCCCGCAGCAGTTAATTTAATTAGCAGAGCAACTGATGCCGCCGGTCGCACTGTAAAAGCTACCTTTAAGATTGTGGACTTCAGATCAATCGCACCAGGAACGCTGTTTAGACCAACTCCAAGTGGGATAAATCAGGACACATTCAACAAGAGAGAAGTGAAAAGGCAGAGAGAGAGAGAGAGAGATAGAGATAGAGATAGAGATATATAGAGATAGATATCTGCCCAGCTATGCCTTTTCATCCTTTTTCACTGTGCGGGCAGGAGCTTCTCGAACCTTTCACTCTCGCTGCCTCTCATTGGCCCATGCTGCTCTGTCTGACTGCCAGCCCCCACCCCCCCCCCCCCCACCCCACACCTCTGGTGTGGATGGTGCCAGGGAGGTAATGCCTGGGCAAAGGTTGTTGCAAGGAATTTGTGTGAAATGAGGCAATGTTTGTGAATGTGTGCATGGCGTGAGTTGCGGGAAAATGTTGGGAGAGAAAGAGATCGAGAAATAAAGAGGAGTAGAGGAATATCGAGATGAAAGAAAATCGAGAAATGGGGAAATAGAAAATGGGAGAGGGGGAGGGAGGGAGCAAGACCCTATTAGTCCATGGGCCAGGCCAGATATCGGTACCACTTGGGGTGACCAAACCTAAGTGGTACTAAAATGTTTATTGGGTCAATATAAGTACATTAAGATGTGATAGCCTTTCCACACTGGCAGCTTTGTCAGTTTTTTGTAAAAACTTCAAATTCACCCAATAGCGGCATTGCGTAATTCATTTAAATCTTGCGGTATGCAAAGATCACATCTAATTTCAGTCAATACAGAACTAAAACCATGTAAGAAATGCTACTATATTGTAATTATTAAACATCAGAGCAAAATAAATGCATTTCCTATTTGTCTGTACTTTCTTTTTTTTTTTTTTTTTTTTTTTTTGTATACAATATCGAGGCTCGTGAAAGAGCGAACATTAATCACATGAACACACAGAAAGACAAACCGACACATAAAACATAACATAGGGAGCGGTAGACAAGATGGGGAGAGAGGGGGAAGGACACAAACACAACATTTGAGAGCAGGGACCGAGAGACATGGAGACATCGAGAGATCTGAGAGAGGGCGAGGGCTTTGGGGGGGGGGGCGTGGGAAGGGGGCAGTGGGAGAGGTATAAAACATATGGACACTGCCAGGACTTCCAGGAAAGAAGTTGGAATTTCAAACAAGGTGGATCTGGGGTGAATTAGCGGGGGTAGAAAAGATCAAGGTTTTGGATGGGGGAAGATAAGAGATGGTGGTGAACAGCTGTTTTAAAGACCTGGAGGGAGGAGTGGGATTGAAGGGAGTGAGGGAGTTTGTTCCAGAGGCGGGAGAAAAGAGGAATGAAAGAGTGAAGGTGAGCGGAGAGCCGAGATTTCGGCAGTTTAACCATCAGAGGGTTGCTGGCAGATCTTGTGCGACCTGTAGGAATATTTGGGGGACAGAGCACAGAGAGAGCTGGGGGTGCAAGGCCGGAGAGGAGTCGGTAGAAGACAGAAAGACCACCTACCTGCCTGCGGTGAGTGAGTGAAAGGCCCTCAGAGATAGCTTCATCGCGGGAGATTCCAATAATTCTGAAAGCTTTGGTTTCAACAGCGTGAAGCCGAGCTAGGTGTGAGGCAGGAGCACCGGCCCATAGGGGAGAACAGTATTCCATTGAGCTGCGGATGAAAGCCTTGTATGTGGTGAGGAGCTCAGGTGTGCCGAGGAAGGACTTCGCACGACGGAGGATGCCCAGTCGGCGACTGGCTTTGGAGGCCAGCTTGGAAATGTGGTTTTCCCAAGAAAGATCATGGCAGATAGTGAGACCCAAAATCTTGAGCGACAGAACTTCTTGGAGAGGATTGTTGAGAAAGTAGATGGGAGGGTTGTCCAGTCGATCTTTTCGGAGAGACATAGTAAGAGTGTGAGATTTGTCAGGATTGAAAGACATGTTCCACTTGTTTGACCAGTCTGTGATTTTGTCCAGGTCTTCAGAGAGTGAGGAGGCAGCAGACTGCCGATCTGAGGGAAGAGGAATGGAGCGGCAGAGAGTGGAGTCATCAGCAAAGAGATAGAGAGGATTTTCGAGAGAGTCAGAGAGATCATTGATGAAGACCAGAAAAAGCACGGGGCCCAGAACACTGCCTTGGGGAACTCCAGCCTGAACAGGAAGAGGAGATGAGAGAAACCCATTCAGGGCCACACGTTGACGACGACGAGAGAGGAAGTCCGCCAGCCATGCGTGGAGATTTCCATGGATACCAAAGGAGGAGAGTTTGGTGAGCAGAGCGGGGTGCCAGACCGTGTCGAAGGCACGTGATATGTCGAGGGAGACAGCTCTAATTTCCTGTTTGGCATTGAGGACCTCCATCCATTGTTGAGACAGCAGAAGCAGCATGTCCAGAGTAGAGTGACCTGGTCTGAAACCAAATTGATGATCAGAGATCAAGCCATTGGAGAAGAGGAAAGATTTCATATCAGAAGCAATGATGGATTCCATGACTTTGCTGATAATTGGGAGAAGGCTGATTGGTCTGTAGTTGCTAGGATCTGTTTTTGCACCTTTTTTGTGCAAAGCGGTGATGTTGGCTGATTTCCAAGCAGATGGCAGTTGACCTTGAGCAAAAGAGAGGGTGAAGAGAACAGAGAGAGGGTGAGATAGAGCAGCAGAGCAGGATTTTAGGACCCGTGGGCTGATGCCGTCGGGTCCAGTTGCAGAATCAGAGTCGAGGGTTGACAGAAACTTTTCCACCTTGTCAGGAGGAAAGGACACGGAGTCCAGGAGCAGCAGGGTACGACTGGGTATGGTGGGTACAGAGAGGGATGGGTTTGGGACACAAGATTTAGAGGCAAACACAGAGTTGAGGCATTCAGCTTTTTCACGTGCGGAGTCAGCTGTGTAGCCGTTTGAGGTAAGGGAGGGGATGGAGGGGGAACAAACACCAGAAACGGATTTGACCAGACGCCACCAGGATTTGGAAGAGGGAGACAGATAAGAGAGTGGGATAATTGTGTTTGTAATTGATTATTGGATAATTGTGTACTCACGTTCAGCTTTTTCTCTAGGAAGAGTTAATTGCGGATAGATGTAAGCTTTTTTTCAGCTTCTTGATGGAACTGGTGAGATATCTGGCTATGTAAGTTATCTTTTGCAGTTCTAATTAAGGTTAATTAAGTTTGATTAGTTAAGATCAGTTAACTATGGTAATATCCTTTCCTTTTCTAGGATTAACTTACCAGTGGGGTCAAGATGTGGCAGATCTTAGATAAGATTTTGTTTTGCTTTCAATGGTACTGTCAGAACAAAGAATGCATTGGATTGCTGGAACACGGATTGCTGCTTGTACATTGCAAGTGTCTACTGTAGTGTGCTGACGTCCTGAGGTGTACATGATGGATCCACCAAGTAGAGATGAAGGTGCCACCCTGCCAAGGAAGCGAGCACGCACTGACTGTATCATTCATTGCTCTAATGAAGACTCCGACTCCCTGGTGTCACCACAATATCTGGACTCATGGAACACTTTGCTCAGGGCTGCAGAGATCAGACAGCATGCTCCACTTCTGGATATAGCCAAAGGCATTGAAGAAGGACAAATACCACAATTGCAGTATCATCGCAAATGCCGTAGCATTTTCACCATGAAGAAGTCTCTTGACTCTCTCCTTTCCAAAGACCCCAAAGATGAACCTGGAGAGGTCAGTTCAAGAAGATCAGCTAGGGATGCGCCAAGTACATCAAGAGTGTATGATAAAATCTGCATTTTCTGCAACAGGTCGAGCAGATACCTAAAAGGACACAATACAAGGGAACCCCTCATCCAGTGTGTTGAGTTACGTGCAGATGCCAGGGTTCGCAACGCAGCAACCAAAAAACTGGATCCAAGAATCCTTGCCTTACTGAGCAGAGACCTTCTTGCTGCAGAGGGACATTACCACAAGTCATGCTACAAACTGTACACAAAAGACGAGTCTTCTGCCAGCTCTGGTGCAGTTGAGGTGAATGAACAAAGAGAGGATGCAGAGTATGAGGAAGCAGTGAGACAAGCCTACGAGGAACTCTTCTTGTATATCAGGAATGAATTCTTTCCCAATCCAGAAATACTGCCTATGACAGACCTCACAGGTAGGCTAGAGAGATCCATGAACGCACATGGCATCACCCAAATGAAACCCTCAACGAAGAAACATGTTTGGCGTAAGCTGGAAAGTGAGCTGGGAGGATCACTCCACTTTGTCTCTGATGAGAAAGGAAAGATTCTCCTCTATCCAGACAGCCTTTCCATGGATGATCTTGCCAAACAAGCCCACAACGTGAAGAAGGATCTGCAAGAAGCAAGGACTGCCAGCTCTGGAGATGTCTTAACCAAAGCAGCAATGCAGCTGCGGAACCAGATCTAGAAGCAAGACGTCAGTCAAGCATGGCCACCCAATACAGAGCAGAGTGTCATTCCCGAATTGGTCAAGGAATTCCTGTATACCCTGCTGACTGGAGAGTGTGACTGTGCAAATCTCTCCAAGAGAGTCCAACGTCTTGCCACTTCGCTGGCCGTGGGAAGATGACGACCGTGAAGCAGGTGAAGTCTGACAAGACCTACCAGGAAGCTTTCATGGAACTTGGACGTTCATGGGAAGTATCTGCAGAACTGTTCCAGAAGCTACAGGAGATCACCTGCCATATGTACATGCCTTCTAGCCGCACATCTGAAGTCAACAAGCTTCGATACCAACTGTTCTGTGCCAGACGTGGAGAAGTTGAGTCAAGTCAACTCCCTCCTTGTGAGGACTGTCTATTCATGCATGCTCGCCGTGCAAACTATCAAGCTGCCATCTGGAGGAGATGTCTGCAGAGCCAGCCCTATGTTCCAAGCCCAAAGGACTGTGGTTGGACAACTGATGAGAATGGGAAGCTGGCTGTTGAGTGGATGCATGGCTCGCCTGCACCAGATGCTGTGCTGCAGCTGCTCTCCTGCAAATGTGTGCGGTCATGCAAACTACCAGCATGTAACTGCCTCAGCAATGGCCTGAAGTGCACAGACATGTGCAAACTACAAACGTGCAGCAACCAAGCCAGTGAAGAAGAGCCAGAAGTGGAATTAACTGACTCTGATATGGATGACGGTGATGATGAATAACTTGGTGGCATAATTATGCACAAACAGAAACGAGAAACCGTACTTCATTTAATAATGTTAAGAGCCAAAGAAAAAGTGTCATGGATGCATGTTGATTCTCCTGAATCAAAGACCTTGCTTAAAACAGGAAACCTAGAGTCTGATTTGTCACAGGGTGTGACTTGACAAAAACATAAATATTTTGTTCAACTTGCATAAATATTTTGTTAAGTTAAGTTCGAATTTGTTTGAAAACAACCCACTTCATCTACAAAATCTGCCTTTATGTACGAGAATGACTGCCTACATTCGCGATACTGGTACGAAAGGATCCCTATGTGGTATTTTATGCTTGTCTGTGACTGAACTGATTCTTAACAGAAAGATTGTGGTGTGAGAATAAAGGATAGTGGTAAAGTGTGTGTTCGCGCCTTTCATCCATGGGCCATGTCCATTACAAGAAGTGATAAACTCTAAAAGCTGTGAGTCTGCAAGGGCTATCATATCAAAATGCAAACTAGAGACATATAGCAAGTTAAAAACACCAAAGAGAATTAGTCACCCCGGGTGGTACCGATACTGGAAATTTGGGGTCCTGGCCCATGGACTACTCTGCTCACAAGTGCAATGCATATTGATCACATGAATACGATTTACCTTCCTCTAAACAGAATACAAAATAAACTAGATGGTATTCATAGAATACTTACCCTGCGCAGTCAACTTGTTGCGAGCCAACTCTTCTGTTTTGGAACATTTTTTTTCTCTGATCCAATATGGCTGCCAGACCACGTGAGCGATGATATCATAAACTTATATTCTCTAATATAATTGTTGCATAGATCACGCTCAATACATTTCAAACTGATCAGACTAAGCGTTGTCCCTGTCGAATTATGACGTCATAATTATGGCACCATTGACGTCATCGTTAACAACACCTATTCCCCATATGGAGTTCATTACAACGAGCCACGTTTCATTTTTTTCCATGCAGCGGTTTTGGAGATATAGAGGTGCAACGTTTTTCGGTTTTTCTAAGATGGCGCCTGTACCACATGACCTATGACGTCATGATTAATCATTAAAATATTCCAAAGGAGGAGGCGCTCCTGTGGTGAAAATTTAGTGTTCATCAGACTAACAGTTGCTAAAGAAAAATTAATAATGATTGGATGGATAAGTGTTGTATTTGTCGAATTATGACGTCATAACGAAGGCACCGATGACATCATCATTAACATGTCTTATTCCCCATGGGGAGAAGTGCACAATGAGCGAGGTCTCAATTTTTTCCATGGAGTGGTTTCAGAGATATAGAGGTGCGAAGTTTTTCCAAGGTGGCGCCTGTACCACGTGACCTATGACGTCATAACACTCATTAAAACATTCTACAGGAGGAGGCCCTCCTATGGTGAAAATTTTAATGTCAATCGGACCAACTGTTGCCGAGAAAATGAATTTTAAAAATGCAGACACGGCACATGGCACACGTACGCAGTTGAATGCTTAACCCCGCTTTTCGCTTCGCGGGCGCAGGGTAATAACTGATTATATATGTGTGTGCTTCCATTCCCTCGGGTAGGGGGTGGGGGGGCACCACGGCGCACACACACGCACACACATACGCACATTGCAATTGTCCCACATCCCCCTTTGGGATGAGACTGATGGGCTAGACTACGGATTTTTATGTTAAGAAAATAGGCCTTTTATGTTTTGAAAAGCGGAATTTTTTTTTTTTAATGTGAAAAAATCCCGAAATATTTTTTTCCCCCGTTTTATTCATTTTTTATTATTACCAAGTTTTTCAGAAATCAGTCAAAAAAAGAACAAAAAATGGTAAGCTTTTTCCTGCACAACATTAAGCACTCTGGGCTAGTAAACAGGTAAAAAATGACGTTCAGGTACCTTTATTGCAACCGCATTGTTTGATAAGTAGAGGACTAGAAGAAATTGACAAGACCCTTTTAGGAACGGTTAAAGTAGGTGTTTGAAATCATTATCTTGGTAATGTTCTCCTTGGTGAGGCGGTGTCGGCGGTCGGTGAGGACGTTTCTGTAGACGGAGAAGGACCTTTCCACGTCGACGCTGACGATGGGGCAGTACCTCAAGAGGGGGATGTCGGCAAGCTTGACTCCAGCCGGCACACCAACCTCAGATCCGTGCTGATCTCCATCCAGGATCAAAGCCACTGTCCTCAGCACACCAATGTCGGGATTGCGCTGCAGCACCGCCTTGAACTTGGTGAGCAGGATCTCCTTACGGCAGCCTCGGATCTTTTCGAGCTCCTCCTTGGCCTGATCAAGGAGCTGGAAGGCCTTGGCCAGCTCCATGCCGGCCTCCTCCAGCTGCTTAAGGATCTTTGGGATGAACGACACGTGGGCATTTAAGAAGACCAAACTGAGCTTGATGTCCGCCTTTCCGAACAGGTCCTTGGCACTCCGGATTGCCATCATCGTTGCACACCCATGTGCACACCCATGGGTACGTGTGCGCTGAGTGGGTGTGTACCCAGAGAGTGCACACCCGTCATCGTTCAGCTGGTCCACAATGTCCTTGACGGCCTCGAAGTGCTCGGCGTAAAACACCGCGGCGTCGATCCACGTCCCCCACCGAGTCAGAATGGGCTCCGGGGGGAGAGAAAGATTGGGCTGCTGCTCCTTCCAAAAGACAAAACGCGACGGGGCTTTGACGAACACCTTCTTCGTCATGGCAATCAGGTCGTTGACGTCCTTGAACATTTCTCGGACTGTCTCGCAGACACGGTGGAGCGCGTGGGCAACGCAAGTCACATGCAGCAAGTCCGGGAAGAGTTCCTTCAGGGCATGGCCGGCCTTGATCATATAGGCCGCGGCGTCGCTGACGAGGACCTTGAGGCACTCCGGCTTGAAATCAGGCCAAAGATAGCGCAGCGTGTCATTGACTGCACGCACGATCTCCCCGGAGTTGGTCTTCTCCAGAAACATGCACTGGACGAGGTGGGGACGAAAGTACCCCTCCTTGGACAAGCGTCCCGCGATGATGTTGGCCACATATCGACCTGCCGAATCGGTCGTCTCGTCGACGGACAGCCAGATGGGCTGCTGTCCGAGGTCGGCACAGATCCCCGCCAAGGCCTCGTCGTAGCACTTGTCGAGGTAGTGCTTTCAAATCCAGCTTTCATCGGGGATCTGGAGAGTGATGTGCTTCTCCAGGAACGACCGGAGGGCAGGGTTTTCCAATTTCGACCATGGGATGCCAGCGGCCAGCATGGCCTGGCACAGCTCCTGAGCTGCGACGTCGCACTTGTGCCTCTTTCCGCCACCAAAGTCCTCCATGGTGGCTTGCGTGACCGTCCTCTTCTTCTTCAAGGCCAAGTTGCTCTTGTGGCGGTCTCCTCGGACATGTTGGGCCAGCTCAGACTTCTGCTTCGCCCGGAAAGTCTTTTCACAAGCTCGACAGAAAGCCGTGTCACTCGACACGTACTTGAAGGTGGCCCCATCGCCGCCAGCGTTGAATTCCTTCAGCCACTTGTCACGAAGAGCAGCACTCATCTTGATAGGAGACTTGTTCACACTTTGTGTACACTCTCTCACTGTAGTACACCGCCTCACTGCTGTACACGCTGGGGACGCAACGCACGCAAGTGGACGCAACGTTTTGTTTTTGAGATCGATCGCAGTTAAAAATTTCGATCGCAGTTACAAATTTCGATCGCAGTTTAAAATTTCGAAAAATTCCCTAATTTTTTTTAGCGTTGCCAGACATTTTCGACCAATAAGGGCATTTTATTTTATTTTTCCCGAAAAAGGGCGAAATTCTTTTTTTCTCCGAAAATAGCAAAATAATTTTTTTGCGCGCAAAAAAGACGTTTTATGTGAAAAAATATTTTTTATTTTTTCACATAAAAATCCGATGTGCACTGATGACTCCATCCTGTGGATAAACACAAAGGATTGATTGAAAAACACAAATTCTGCTTCCACAAAAAAATCCGATTTTATACATAACATTGACTTCATCAGAGGCCGACAAGCTACGTGGAGTCTTTTACTGCTGCGGAAGCCTGAACCAAAATATAATGGCTTTGTTATTGTCATAAAGCCAACTCATCCAAGGAGTTTTGTCATAAGTCGTCCACAACATTTTGATATCTATCTATAATTCCAGTAATCTGTGTGTGTGTGTGTGTGTGTGTGTGTGTATGTGTGTGTGTCTGTGTGTCTGTGTGTTTGTTTGTCTGTGACCGCTGTTTCTCGACAACCACGGGTCCGATATACTTGAAACTTGCCAGGTATATTGCTGGGGACCCGAGGATGTGCCTTTTCAAGGTTTCATATTAATCGGAGAAGTAGTTACCGAGCTATGGCGATTTCTTTACCAAACTCCGCAAGCCGTTCGCTTTGGACCAAACCATTTCATGTAAATAGAGGGGGGGGATTGTCACCGTACTCGCAAGCCGTTCGCTTTGGACCAAACCATTTCATGTAAATAGAGGGGGGGGATTGTCACCGTACTCGCAAGCCGTTCGCTTTGGACCAAACCATTTCATGTAAATAGAGGGGGGGGGATTGTCACCGTACTCGCAAGCCGTTCGCTTTGGCTTTGCGAATGGACCAAACCATTTCATGTAAATAGAGGGGGGGGGGATATAATTTTAGATATATATATAGTACGGGCATGCCCTAGTATTTAAAAAATCGTTATTGGCCGAATTTCTCAATGGGGAAGAATCACTTTAAAATTCTCGTATCACCAAAATAATAATAATAATAATAATGCATTTATTTTATATAGCGCTTTTCAGGAAGCCCAAAGACGCTTTGACAGAGTGCAAAACATAATGCATAGCAAAACATAAAAACAATTGCAAAAAAAGAAGAATCAATAGGGAAATATTCAAAGCACAAAGGAGGGAGAAGGAGAGGAGATAGTCAGGGGTTAGATGCTGTGGGTTAAATGTTGAATGCAGTGTTGAACAGGTGGGTCTTGAGTGATGTTTTGAATGTGGTGAGTGAGTAGGAGTCTCTGATGGTGTGAGGTAGTGAGTTCCAGAGGGTGGGAGCAGCGATGGAGAAGGCCCTGTCCCCCCAGGATCTAAATTTGGTCCGGATGGGGGGGGGGTCAGGAGGTCGGTACCAGCAGAGCGGAAGTTGCGGGTGGGAGTGTGTCTGGAGAGGAGGTCAGCCAGGTAGGATGGGGCCAGGTTATGGAGGGCTTTGTAGGTCAAGAGGAGGATTTTGTACTGGATTCTCTGGGAGATGGGGAGCCAGTGAAGCTTGTAAAGGACGGGGGTGATGTGGTCACGGGTCCGGGAATGGGTGAGTAGACGGGCAGCGGAGTTCTGAATGTATTGGAGTTTATTGGTGATTGTTGAGGGTGAACCATAAAGGAGGCTATTGCAGTAGTCCAGACGGGAAGTGATGAAGGCGTGGATGAGGGTTTCTGCAGCCACGGAGGAGAGGGATGGACGGAGACGGGCGATGTTTTTCAGGTTAAAGAAGGCTGTCTTTGTGATCTGTTTAGTGTATTTGTCGAAGGAGAGGGTTTGGTCAAAGATGATGCCAAGATTCCGGATGTGAGGGGAGGTGGATACTGGGAAACCGTCGATGTTGAGGGCAAAGTTATGGGTGGACTTGGTGAGCGTTTTTGGGCCAATGATGATTATTTCAGATTTATCACAGTTAAGTTTGAGGAAGTTGATTTGAAGCCAGGATTTTATTTCAGTGATGCAGTTTGTCAGGATAGAGTGGGTGGCGGTGGAGATGGACTTGGTGGAGATGAAAAGCTGGATGTCATCGGCGAAGCAGTGGAATTGGAGACCATGACGGCGGATTAAGTGACCGAGGGGGGACAGGTAAAGGATGAAGAGGAGGGGGCCAAGAACTGAACCTTGGGGGACACCTTGGGGGAGGGGAGCAGTAGGGGATTTGCAGTTATTGATGGAGATGAACTGACGTCTGTCAGAGAGGTATGATTTAATCCAAGAGAGGGCAGTGCCGGTAATGTTAAAGGTGGTTTCAAGTCGGGTGAGGAGGATGGTGTGATCGATGGTGTCAAAGGCGGCGCTGAGGTCGAGGAGGATGAGAATGTTGAGGTTGCCAGCGTCAGAGGAGAGGAGAAGGTCGTTGGTGATTTTGAGGAGAGCAGTTTCAGTACTGTGGTTGGAGCAGAATCCGGATTGGAATGTTTCATACAGGTTATTGGCAGAGAGGTGATGTTTGAGTTGAGTGGCTACAGCGCGTTCCAAAACCTTTGACAGAAAGGGTAGGTTGGAGATGGGTCTGAAGTTATTTAGGGTGTCAGGGTTTAGTCCAGGTTTTTTCAGAATGGGGGTAACAGCAGCAATTTTGAGGGATGGTGGGACGATGCCTGTAGACAGGGAGGAGTTTATTGTTGCAATGATAAGTGGAGAGAGAGCAGGAAGGGAGGCCTTGACAAAGCTTGAGGGGATGGGGTCAAGAGTGCAGGTGGCAGTTTTCATTCCGATGAGGAGTTCAGAGAGGTCAGTAGGGGAGACTGGGGAGAATTGAGACAGGGGATGGCAGGATAAGGGGGGGGGGGGCAGGTGGTTTGAGGGGGAGCGGGTGCGGCGGTGGTCAAGCTGTTGTAGATGTTTTCAATTTTGCGTTGGAAGAATGAAAGGAAGGAGATGCAGTTGTCTATTGTGAATGACTGGGTGGTGGTGTTCAGGGGGCTGAGGAGTTTGTTTATTGTAGAGAAGAGTGCTTTTGGGTTTCCGGAGCCAGAGTGGATAATTTGAGAGTAGTAGGCGGAGCGGGCGCGGGAGAGGGCATCTTTATAGTGTTGTATGTGGTCCTTGTAGGCCTGGGAGTGAACTGTGAGACCTGTTTTATTGCGGAGTCTTTCAAGTTGGCGAGCACGAGTTTTCATCAGGCGGAGTTCAGGGGTAAACCAGGGAGCAGAATGGGTGAAAGAAACTGTTTTGGTTTTTATAGGCACAAGTTGGTCAAGGCAGGACGAGAGAGTGTGGTTGTAATAGTCAGTGAGGTCAGAAGGGGTGTGGAGGTGCTTGTCAGACATCCAATCTGTCCACCAAATGTCGGCCGAATCCATCCGTAACTTTTTGAGATATCCTGCACACAAACAGACAGACAGAGAAGCAGACAAACAGGGCTGAAAACGTTACCTCCATCCACCTGGGTGGCGAAGATAACAAATAGATTATAGAAGAAAGAATAAGCATTTCCCATTTCAATATCTGACGGCTATCGTTGCCAAATACAAATGAAACGATTTCCTAATACAATATCTCGGCTTTTATCAGAACAATCTGTTAATTGCTGCGTTGCAAAAGTGCTGCTAGTCGGTGAGAACAGCGGACAATGTGTGCAATCCCCAGGTTGTCTCGTTTTCCTGGTTACTCCCGCCAGGGAGTAATGCATTCGATCGTGTGTGTGTGTGTGTGTGTGTGTGTGTGTGTGTGTGTGTGTGTGTGTGTGTGTGTGCGTGCGTGCGTGCGTGCGCGCGCGCGTGCGTGTGTGTGTGTGTGTTCGTGTGTTTATGAACAAGATACCTGGAAAAGTTATGAACGGATTTGGATGAAAGTTGGTGGGATGATTGCCTTTGGGATAAGGAAGAATTGATTAGTTTTTGTGAAGCTCAGGATATTATTCCGGATCCAGGAATTTCTTTGGGGAATTTTTTACCATTGGAAGATAGGGCTCATTTTTTTTTTTACATTATCTTCTATATATTCTATATGTAACATTGTGATATGAAAATAGTTTTCATATTTGTTGTAAATGTAGTTTAAACTCGTGGTTATGCGTTAGAGTGGTGTATTATTTAGCAGCGTCATCTTCAATGTTCATTAATTTTTTTCTAATGAAGACATATTCTGTCATTCTAAAACCACGAACGTGTGTATTAGGTTTCCCCGTTTCATAAAATGTATCGTTTGATACGTATAATGCTTTAAAATATTTATTTATTTATTTATTTTTTTACCTCAGAAGAGATATCAACATTTACCTCAGCGAATGTCAATCGCGGTGTCAGTATTTGATGAACTTATAAAGACTTAGGTCACTTATAAGTGTGACAAGCATGTGCACGGGATTCTTCCCAGAAGAATGAGTGGTCGCATTAGCTTGTACGACTTCAAATGAGCGAGTTTTGTTTTCACGTTTGGGCCAGTTTTACATGTTGTATCCCTAAGAAATGAAACGAACTTTTTCCTGGCTTACAATTTTATTTGAAGTCACACATGCCTCAAAACACACTCACTTATATAGAATTGAACACTGAATCCGAAAATGTAAGTGAAATTGCGTTGTTTTTTTTAAACATTATCTTCTATATATATTATATATATATTGCTAGGGTTTTGAGATTTGCACATATTGATCATTAAAGGTTAAAGGGTTGCCCCCCATAGTTAGACCACGACCAACACGTAGGCCACCTGTAGTATTAGTTATGTCATCGTATGTGTAAGTATCGGCCATTTCCCCTATTGATACCTGCGTTGTGTAAAGACATGAGTTTAGGTCCCGGTAATTTTGCATCCACCCTCCAATTCCACCTCTATGGGCATAATTGATCCCGCGCCCCATTGGGCTGACCGGCACAGTTGTTACGCTTTGGCTGCCCGCAGCATTTTGCTGCCCTTTGCTCACTCACTAGTCAAAGTAACACGAGGTAGGCCTGAGAAGGAGGAGGAGCGCGAGGTCGGGGCGGGGGCGGCGTCAAGGCAGAGCGTCAGAGGCGATGACAGTAAGAGCCACCAGCCAACCAGGGCTCTAACGGCATGGCATGAGAGGGCGTGGAGAAGCGCGTCTGGTGAGTTCTAGAAGGTTCGCGGGGCATGCCTATATAAGTCATTGCACAAAGCCCTTGACAGGACTCGAAGTGGAGAGAGATAAAGGACTTGTTGGGAGAGGGCTTGATCGAGAAGACTGACTCGCAAGTGGAGAGAGAGAAAGAACCTGACTCGCATCACTCGCTTTGAGGCTTTGAACTATATCTCGAATATAACGTATGCGCCAGAGCAGAGGAAGAAGAGGTGTTGAGTACACGGCTGCAGCCAGACGTGCCAGTGGCGAATAGCGCCTACTTCAGCCACGCGAGTAAACGCGGTAATACCTGCCAGTGATTAACCGCCGAAGTCCGCTCCCTACCAAATCGCCCTGTAATAACCTTGTGCGTCCCAACGACACGCGGAGACGGAGAGCTCCAGCCTTCTCTACTTACCATCTGCACGGGACGAGCCAGAGACTGGAGGGAGCTGCACGGGAGCCATCCTTGGATGCGGATCCATCATCCTGCAGCTGCAAACCCCATGTGTGTGTGTGTGACGGGCCCGTTTGTCTTGGGTATTAAGTTAAGACTGTTGTAAGGCTGCACTGTGTCCTCCTTTTCTCTGAACCATTGCGAATAGTGTAAATAAAACCTGTTATTCCTTTTTCCAATTCGACTGCTTTTGTGATTTATCCATTGACTAAGCGTGGCACGAATAAGATCGCTAGAACCGGGTTCACCATATAAACGGCACGGATCGTGTGTATGCATCGCTCGGCGCCTCAACACGCGTGTTTCGTGCGGGGCTTATTTCCTCGTTTCAGGGCAGCGTGAGTAATTAGGTAATAGCGATTCTAGTCCTAATACCCTATTTCGCGCTGTCCGGGAAGGACGTCATAGGTCCTGGGTCCCGCCAGGCTAGTGAAAGACAAGGGGACTAATCCCCCCTTGGTAATGGGAGAAGGCCGGCGGCGAGATCTGCAACATTTGGTGTCACGAGTGGCATTTGGAACCTGGGACAAAATATGTAGACAAAATTTTGGACACCAAATTTGCATATTGGCCGCAACATTTGGTGTCAGGAGTTTGGATTGGGACCCGAAGTGCGCTTAACACACTTGAAACTTACGAGCGACCAAAATTTAGTATTAACATCTAAATTGAATTCGTGCCATGGCTAGCCAAGATGGTCGAATGTCGGTGGGGGTAGAAGATGAGGAGATAGAAGAATCGATGACCCAGGACCCCCGGGAAGAATTGGGGGAAGAGCAGGCAATTGATGAGGGGCCGGCAGTAGGGGAATAAAATGGTGGCGCCTCGCACATGGCGACGAGGGCCGTGCCCGCTGCACAAGTGGGGGTTATGGACATTCAAGCCTTCATGGCGCAATTCATGAATGAAATAAATAAAATAAATGGTAAGATGGACGCCCAAAGTAACAAATCCACCAGGGAGAGGAAAGAAATGGGGGGCCAATTGAAGGAAATGGGTGGCCAATTGAAGGAAATGGGGGACAAATCTACCCGGGAATTGCAAGAGGTAAAAAACGAATTGGAAAACAAAATGAGTGGCCAATTGAAGGAAATGGGTGACCAATTGAAAGGAATGGGGGACAAATCCACCCGGGAAATAAAAGGGTTGGAAAACAACATGGGTGGCCAAATAAAAAAAAATGGGGGAGGACATTGAGCGCAGGTCGAGCGGGAAAGTCGCATTGGTACGCGACGGGGTAGCACGACGTGAGGAAATAGAAAAAATAAATGAAATGGTCATCGTTGAAATTGGGGCCGAAGAGACGGCAGAGATAAAATCGGGAAATGAATCGAAGGAAGAAATGGAATATGTGCAAAGTCCTTGTTCGCATTGTGATGTCGTGCTGCCTAATCCCAATAAAGGGTTGCAGGTGCGGTTGCCGGAGAAGAGAATCCCGAAGGTGAGTAGGAGCGTGTATGGCGCGAAAATGTTTGGCGCGAAAAGATTTTTGGCGCGCTTGGGATCGCGACGTAACCCGGGTGGTCGTGGAAGGTCCGTGGTGCGATGTACGAGGGTGAATGGCGTGCGTGTGCGAACGGCACCGGAGCACGAGTGTGTAACGGGAGAGTGTGTTACAGAGAGTGAGAGTGAATGCACAAGGAGTGTATGTGTGAAGAGTGTGAAACAGAGTGTGCGATGGCCGAAGAGAGTGTGCGAGAATGCACACCAGAGCGTGTTGAGGAGAGTGTGCGGGAGTGCACACCAGAGTGCGTGATTGGGTGTGCAACAAGAGTGCACATACCCGTGGGTATGTGTGTGCTGATTGGGTGTGTACCAAGAGAGTGCACACCCGTGGTTGTTACTGAGGATGTAACAAAAGAGTGTGTGCAAAGGCGTGCGATGGCCAAGTGTGTAACAGAGTGCGCGAGTAGTATGAGTGCGCCAGGATGTGCGCGAGGGTGTGGGATGATGGAGTGTGCGAACTGCGTGAGTGCACCTGAGTGGTGTGCACCTGAGTGTGCAAGAGAAGAGAATGCACGAGAGCATGCGGTAACGGAATGCATGGAGTGTATGGGAGGCGCTGGGACACCTTGGTGTGGAATGAGTATGGAAAGGGTCGCGTGGTGTGAGAATGCGGCTCAAGCATCGACCCAGACTGGGGGGTTAGCACGTAGGGCGACGGATAGCCGACGCGAGTCCTCGGTGCGTGGTGCACGTTGTGTGCTGCGGGGACCGGCGGGGATCGTTGCCGTGGCGGCGTGCACAATTCGTGCCGGGCCCTGCCCTGTATGGTCGGTGCCGTGCCGTGGCGAAAGAGGCAAATGGCACGGTTCGAGGTGGGGGGTGGAGGGGGGTAGGAGAGGTCAGAGCTTCGCCCCCTGGCGGGCGCGGTGCTCCGACCATGGGCGGTTGGGCCATCGTGCCGGGGACGGAAAGGCTCCGCGCAGAGATGGCGCCTGCAACCTTGGCCCAAGCATGCCTCCTCCCCTGAATCGAAAATGCCGGATGGACCCAACCAACAGGAGACCAACCACCCGCATGCATTGCTCGGCTTTTCGAAACCAAGCTGTGACGGAAATGTATTGCCGCACGGAGAGGCTCGAGAGTATTGGACTAATGTCCATAGTGTTGGCGAATGGTAGCTTTACCATTCAATTGTGGCACATGAGCGCTAGATTATGGGGATGGCAGTGTAAACTAGCAGAAGGCGGGCTAGGATAGTGTTAGGGATTTAGAGATGACAGTAGGGACAGGATTTAAGTAGGGACATTGTACAGGTAGAGGGGACGTAGAGAGATTAGAAGGATGATAATGACGAGGGAGTGCTTAGTGTAAGGGAAGACGGGAAAGCATGAGTATTAGAGGGAAGTAGCTAGTTAGATGATGCTGTGTGCATGAGCTTGAGATTGAGGCGCAAATGAGGAATTGAATGAAATTGTGTGCGTGGATGAACTTGCGCAAATGAGGCATTGGTCGGGGATGACCAGAGGTGGTGTATGAGTGGTGTATTGAGGACAAGTGGAATTATGTTGGAGTGTATGGAAAGAGGCTTGTGAGCACAAGAAGTGTGCAAGGAGAACAGGTGTGTGGAATAAATGGTGTGGAATGAGTGGTGTGGAATGCTTGGTGTGAGTAAAAGGTGTGGAATGCATGGTGCGAAGGAGTGAATGGGGGGGGGGAGATGGACCCCTTCACGAATACCCGGGGAGGGTAGTTTAAAGTTAGGTAGAGGGGTAGGTAAATTATTGGATATTGACACCTGTGGTGCAGGAAGTAGCATGAAGTGCTTGGATGGGTGCATGAGTCCGTGGAATGGCTGGGCGTGTGGGCTTTGTTGGTGCGTATGGTTATTGGGGAACTCCGCCACTGGTAGTCTGTCGGCCAGGTGAGGCCGCAGGTAGGCTCTGGGAGCCAGTCAGAGTAGTGTTCAGTGGGGCCCGAAGATCCTAGGAGAGGACCCGGGTAGCCCAATGACAGGGAGGGCATCAGAGGGGTGAGAGAGCCAGGAGGGGCCTTTCCGATTTAGGGTAGTCGCAAGGAGCAAGGTAAGCTCGGGTGGTTACTTCAGTGGCGGAGGTGCGCAGATAGTTGGACCTGCTAGTGGAGCCACACGTCCCAGCCCCAAAATTGTGCAAAGGCACAGCAAGAAAAATTGGGGAGTGAGATCCAAATTTGGAAGGCACCACAGGGTGGGTCAATGGGAATTGGTTTTTAGAACCGCATAGTGTAACGATGGCCAATTGAATTGGCAGGGCATGACCCCGGGTAGTGTAACTGAGTTAATGTTATTAGAGTATAGTTTGGATGAGGAATCTCTTCGCACCATCCACATCCACTCACCAAGGGAGACGGAACTCCACACCGGGTTTTGTGAACTATTTGGATGGTAAAGACGCATCTCGACGTGAAGTGACATTGTGGGTATTCCATCTCTTCCTTCTTGGGAGGGATTGGAAGACGAATTCGGAGTAGAGGGGGATATGGGAGACAAGACGTAGTGACGAATTTGTAATTTGTAAATACAGGGAAGGGCAAGGGTAGTGTAGGCTGACATGGGGGGTTACGAACGGTTAGGGACGAGCTTGCTCTGCTCGCTCTCCTGCGCCCCTCATGTTGCATTGCCTTGTGTTTGTGTGTACCCTTGCGCCCTTTCCTCCGCTAACTGTGCTTTGTCTTCCTTCACACCATGGACCCATTTTGGAGGGGAGTGTGCAGGAATCTTGAACTGTGCGGCTGAACCTGGCTACACTTGTGCGGCACGCCTGCTACCTTTTGCTGCACCAACACACATTATGGACCACACATTCTGTGGCCTGGCATCTTTGCTGAACGGTCATTTGCTGCAAACGTTACCTTGCACCTGCGGACCACTGGCTATAAGTGGCGTCAATGACACGCAAATGGACCATAAGAGTGGCCCTGCTGGAAATAAAGGCAGACATGGTTTGTGCATTTTATTCTGGTGTGTCAGGAAAGAAGACCTTTAAGTTTTTATTATGGCACACCGAAGACGAAGCAGGAAGCAAGAAGATGCAGCCAAGCAGCAGCCAAGCAGCAAGTGTGACATTTAATATGACATTTGAAATGGTGAACTGTGCATTTTTGTGTATTGGTGTAATGGTGCATTGGTGCATTGTTGTTTTCTCCCCTCCAAATTTCTTTCCACAAAAAAACAGGTCCTGGGTTATAGAGATGTAAATAATTAGTTTAGTGTTGTAAATAACATGCTCCCCACCGGCTTTATGTTTAGTTTGAGAATTCATTTCGCAATTCGGTTAGCTGTGGGTGTGAGTCTGTTAGTAAGTACACAACGCAGTAGGTGGGACATATCTAGTGTTGTAAAACTGTCACATACAGGGTGTTAGATTAAATGTAGAGGGAAACCACATGTAAGTGTCACACGTAATTTTTGTAAACTAGTCCTGAAGCTTTCTCAAAACCGGTCGTTCTCACCTGTGTGGGTTCGACTCGGGGGCGAGTCACGCAAGGGAGGGGGGCAGTGCTACGGTTTTGAGATTTGCACATATTGATCATTAAAGGTTAAAGGGTTTCCCCTCATAGTTAGTCCACGAGCAACACGTAGGCCACCTGTAGTATTAGTTATGTCATAGTATGTGTAAGTATAGGCCATTTCCCCTATTGATACCTGCGTTGTGTAAAGACATGAGTTTAGGCCCCGGTCATTTTGCGTCCACCCTCCAATTCCACCTCTATGGGCATAATTGATCCCGTGCCCCATTGGGCTGACCCGCTCAGTTGTTACGCTTTGGCTGCCCGCAGCATTTTGCTGTCCTTTGCTCGCTCACTAGTCGAGTAACACGAGCTAGGCCTGAGAAGGAGGAGGAGCGCGAGGTCGGGGTGGGGGCGGCGTCAAGGCGGAGCGTCAGAGGCGATGACGGTAAGAGCCACCAGCCAACCAGGGCTCTAACGGCATGGCATGAGAGAGCGTGGAGAGGCGCGTATGGTGAGTTCTAGAAGGTTCGCGGGGCGTGCCTATATGTCATTGCACAAAGCCCTTGACAGGACTCGAAGTGGAGAGAGATAAAGGACTTGTTGGGAGAGGGCTTGACCGAGAAGACTGACTCGCAAGTGGAGAGATAGAAAGAACCTGACTCGCATCACTCGCTTTGAGGCTTTGAACTATATCTCGAATACAACGTACGCGCCAGAGGTGGAGGAAGAAGAGGCGTTGAGTACACGGCTGCAGCCAGACGAGCTGGTGGCGAATAGCGCCTACTTCAGCCACGCGAGTAAACGCGGTAATACCTGCCAGTGATTAACCGCCGAAGTCCACTCCCTACCAAATCGCCCCGTAATAACCTTGTGCGTCCCAACGACACACGGAGAGCTCCAGCCTTCTCTACTTACCATCTGCACGGGATGAGCCGGAGACCGGAGGGAGCTGCACAGGAGCCATCCTTGGACGCGGACCATCATCCTGCAGCTGCAAACCCCGTGTGAGTGTGTGTGTGACGGGCCCGGTTGTCCTGGGTATTAAGTTAAGACTGTTGTAAGGCTGCACTGTGACCTCCTTTTCTCTGAACCATTGTGAATAGTGTAAATAAAACCTGTTATTCCTTTTTCCAATTCGACCGCTTTTGTGATTTATCCATTGTCTAAGCGTGGCACGAATAAGATCACTAGAACCGTGTTCACCATATAAACGGCACGGATCGCGTGTACGCGCCGCTCGGCGTCTCAACACGCGTGTTTCATGCGGGGCTTATTTCCTCGTTTCAGGGCAGCGCGAGTAATTAGGTAATAGCGATTGTAGTCCTAATACCCTTTTTCGCGCTGTCCAGGAAGGACGTCATAGGTCCCGGGTCCCGCCAGGCCAATGAAAGACAAGGGGACTAATCCCCCCTTGGTAATGGGAGAAGGCCGGCGTCGAGATCCGCAACAATATATATATATATCTGTGCAGTGTCTGTCTTGTGTTGTCTTGTCTTGTGTTGTCACTGAACTACTCCCTCAAACTTTTGTGAAATCGTACTATTCCAACTTGACCCACGGCGGGAGTATGCGCTCTACTGAGTGGCGTTCTAGTTACTGTCTGTGCACTCATTGCTTCATGATGCCGCAACCCAAGGTCGAATTTCATACAATAAATTGATGTCTTTTGTCTCCGAATGTTGTTGTTATCAATATGAACATACACTGATGTTTATCTTATGTAATATTATGCACTGGGTTCCCTGTGGGCTCAACTGGCTGAGCCTCTGTGTTGTAATCCGGTGATTGCAGTTTCAAATCCCGAACCCACTGAGTAGGTAATGTAAGAACCATTCCGCGTATTCCTTGGAAAGGTGTTGTTTTGGCAGTAGCTTGCAGTACAGGGGTTACCTGTCTCGGGTTTCATTCTCGATCCCAGAAATGGTCGCACCCCATTGTGGGCACCCCAAATGCCTGGATGGGGAACGTAACAAAATAGTGGAATGCATGTTAACCTTTTTCACCTGTTATAGACTATGTTAAAATCAAGAAATAAAATTTCGTCTGTCCAGGCTCATGGTGTATCTAAATGACTACCTTTGCTTCATTTCTCAATGTCCAGGTTTTGTTACCTGAGCTCCGGGAGAACCTTGTATGTGTTTAAATCAATGTCACTCCAGTGTGCACCTGTTTCTCAGGAAAATATCTCCAAAGATCGTTGTTCTGAAGCTCGGAAATCAATCCTTGCTTTTTTAATAATGAGTTTGTTTCTGCTCAGGATTATGAATTTCATTTGAAGAAGCAATTTCGGAGTCATATCGTCGACACCTGCAGAAGATTATGCTCCGCTCATCACGACAAGGTACCATTAGTAGGGGAGCTCCCAATAGAGTTCGTGACCATTTTCCCGTGATCAAGGTTTGAAGGTTGATTTTGAAAGATAAATATATATATAAAAAAATAAGCTTGGGTATCTTTTTTTAAAATGCGGGCTAACTCGGCCAGAGGACAAAATCCAAGATGTCCGCCAAAACTGCGAAATCGGGCATATTTCCGCCTACGTGAATGCTAGATATACATATTGGGTGTCCATATGTGGGTTTTTCTGGGCCCAGATCTTGCATCTTACATCAGTCAAGTGATATTGTGACTTAAAATGATATTAAATGATTAATGTTGACCAAAATCCAAGATGGCCGCTGCAAAAAACCATGTATTGTATATGTTCATAATTGTGCATACCATAGATTCATCGCTGGCGTCTAAATACAGTTTTACATGACTAGTGTTTTCATTTATAACCTTATTGTTACTATGAATGACTTTTTGAGCAGGTAACGAACCAAGATTGCTGCCTTATCTACAAGATGGTTTGATTAAGTTTCACAGGTATTTGTTCACAGGTAGTTGTTAGTATTAATTTCCAGGGAGTACCAGGGTGGACAATGGATCAAGGCATTACAGTTAAGTATATTCAACTAATAATAGTTAAAATATTAGTTAAGTCCCTTTCTTTAAGAGATAAAGATCTGTCCTGTTCAATATTTAAGTTCAGTTAAGTATTAACATCATTCATATCATGCTGTCTGATGTACGGTATGTACAGTAAGTAATAGGTTTTATTTTTCATTGCAGAGTATACCATGGCGACACCACCCATTCAAGGAAAGAAGAGAAAGAGTGAAGATGAGGACCAGCCTCCAGGACTATCAAGCTCCAGTGAGTGTATCCTCTGTCATAAGCATTGTGATGAGGAAAAGAGTAGCTTAAGCCCAGAAGCCTGGCAGCATCTCCAACAACAAGCAGAACGATGGAGAGGATTGGACAAATACGGTCAAGTCTTTGATGCAGTGCCATGGCACAATGGACCAGCTGGAATATATTTCCACAAACTGTGTAAAGTTCAACTGGCCAGTAACTATAAATTGGAGCAGGCACTAAAGCGACAAAAGAAATGTTTTGAAACAGAAATCTCTCGCAGCGATGATGTAGCTGACGGAGCACCTGGACCATCTTGCGCTCAGAGACAATCACGATCACAAACCGGTATTATACAAGACAAACATTTGTGTATTTGGTGTATGAAGGGAGAAGACCTGAAACACCCTGGACGGGACAAGTGGCACATCATGCAACAAATGGATGCATGGCATGTCTTCAAAGGTCACACAGTCCATCTGGACGACGAGAATATGCGGGATCGCATTTTGACACTGATTGATTCCACGTCAGATCCATTTGCCACAGAGATCCGCTACCATCGGTCATGTTGGACGAAATACATCAAAGTCCATGATTATAATGATCAACATTTGCACATGCACAATGTACGACTGGCAGAAGTACGTCAAATGTTTTTCAAACATGTGCGCACTGTAATTTTTGAAAGACATGAACTCCGAACACTACAGAGCCTTCTACAAGACTACACGCAAATGCTGGTGAACTTTGGCATGACTGTGAACACTGTGAAGTCTAGCACAATAAAATCTATGCTCCAAACGGAATTCAGCGACCAAATTGGTTTCCACGAAAGTTACAAAAAACAAGAGCTCAATGGTTTTTGACACGTCAGCTGGTGGAACATACATAGAAGCTGCTGTAAATTGCCTAGGTGCAACTGATGACCAACTCGTCTCAATTGTAGCGCAACGAATTAGAGCTGAAGCAGCAAAAGTATCGCCAATGATCTGGCCACCTCACATTGACGATTTACTCAATGAGGACGAAACAAGCAGCCTACTGAAACAGCTCATTTCCCGTCTAAAGTCTTCAAAACCTCAGCGTGACCTTGATATGGAGGATGACGACTCTGCAGTTATCGCTTTGACTGCCTTGCTCTCTTCATATATGACAGGCAAACGAACTTCATTTGGAACAAGGTTGTCTGTTATGATACACGGACTAACCAGAAGCCGGGAACTTGTCGAGATATTGAAAAAATTCTCAATTGGGATCAGCTACAAAGACGTGCTACATCTCTATGATGCTTGGGCCAAGTACGATATTGAGCAGAACAAAGCATGTCCAGAGGAGCTTGCACTGGGTATGCCAGGGACAGCAGTAATGGACAATGATGACTTTTCTGAGGACACGCTAACTGGCGCGAACACTTCACACCGTACAAATGTTATGTTTGTCCAGCCACTTGATTTGGTTCATGCTCCAGAGGAATCGGCCCCAGAATTAACAATTCCCAAGTCTAAAGAAATGAAGCATCTTTGCATCGATCAGCATAAAGTCCATCCTTACAAGACTGTCCAGCGTGGAGCTCCAAGTATGCGAACAGGTGTTGACATTACTCCTTCAGATACTAAAGTCCAGAGGCAGCGAGGACTCATTCATGCCATGGCACGTCTAGATGAGACTCATACACCACCTGCACCATGCAGTCAAACAGTTGGGGGATTTGCAGGTTTCCAGTCAACAGTTCAGCCGCATGTTGTCAAAAGCAAGCCGTATTACTTCTTGACTTTTCCAAATCCTCCTGGAAAATCTGTAGTGCACGAAATAATGTGCCGGATGGTTGATGCAGCAGGCAAAAAGAACATGCCCTTCATCCAGTTGGTAGGAGATCAACCAGTGTATGCCTTGATAGTGCAAATGAGATACGAACACCCTGATAAATTCAGTGTCGTGTTGCCTTCTATGGGCCCATTTCATATTCACATGTCTTACATTTCTGCCATGAATAAGCGTTTTCACGGGTCTGGCTTGTCTGACATCCTCGTTGCGGCAGATGTTATTGCAGAAGGGTATGTGGACCAGGCATTACGGGGCAAACACTACAAGAGGAGCATACGATGTCTCCGATTGATGTATGAAACTCTGCTGAGAAGAATCATACAACAGTCACTACAGAATGGGGGAAGCATCTCAGATGAACTTGAAGCTCACTTGACTGTCCTGCGGAATCCTTCCTCAACAGCAGAAGAACGGCAGGAATGTTATGCAATTCTGGAAGCCAACCAAGAGGTTATTTCATTGGTGGCAGATGAGTTCAATAGAATTGAGGAGTCCGGTGGTTCAATGGCAAAGTACTGGATCACATTTATGGAGATGACTGAAATATTGATGATGAATCTGCATGCGTTGAGAATCCAGAACTGGGAACAATTCAAGTCGACATTACGTTTAATGCTACCATGGATCCAGATTTATGACAACGATAAATATGGACGGTGGTTGGTTGAGTATTGGCTGGAAATGGAATCCCTCCCAGAGGATGTAGCACAATACATGCGAGATGGCTTATTTGCTCAATCCATGTCGGGAAAGCCTTACTCATGTTTGCCATTGGATCTCTGGATCGAGATGACAATGAACAAGGGTTCAAAGATGAAAGCTGGCTGGCTCAAAATTTTGAAGAACGAAAAGATGCTGCTGTCACATTCCCGAAATGCTAACAATGTTAATAGAGTCCGATCCTCACTGCATGATCTTGCCAGCACATCAGAATCAAAACGACATCACAGTGAAAATGCTCCCACTCGCATGAAGGAAGACGAACAAGCTGTACAAGATATTAACAACTGCATCACTGAATTCGGCTGTGACCCTTTCAATGAAGAAAACAAGGTCTTGAAGTCACTACAGTATGGAATGGTAGCTTCTGATGACCTCATTCAAGATTTTGAATCGGTCCACACCGATGGCGAGAAATGCTTGAAGGCATTCTGTGAAGACAAAATGTTCAGCAGCAACAAACCTTTCCATGCAACCATTCACAGGAATTTGAGACGGAACTTCAGCAACCCACCTTCAGTCAAGACTGGCGAGCGCATCATGAAGTCAGACGCAATGGAGAACAGAGCTATGGCAGCAGTTGTCTCACTTGCTGAAAATGACACCGAAAATTTCACCTTGTCAGAGATAATGTCGTACCGAATCACAGATGAATGTCTGCCAATATTCAATATCAACGGCACCATGAAAAAAGTGCAAAAATCTAAGTTGGTAGAAAAATTCAAGCTACATGCGTTGGAACCAACACCAGACAAGTACACGGCGATCCTGGACATGGGATTTATATGGCGTTTGTCTACGCCATCGGTAGAAGACAGGGAAAAGGCTGATGGAATTTCCTACACCTGGGGAGACTACGCATCGAAGGTGTTCGCCGTCATTATGAGCAGACATAAATATGCATCACAAGTTGTGTTTGTCAATGACAGATATGATGTTTCCCTGACCGTCAAGGATAGCGAACGCAAGCTTCGAAAAAGCACTTCTGGATTTTCAGATGGCTCCAAGAATGTATTTTTCAAGCAGTCGGACAAATTCCCATCTGCCAAAGGATTTCAAGACTTCTTCCACAATGCAACAAACAAGCAGCACCTACAGATCTTTCTCAGAAACGAGTTCAGCGTGTTGTACCGAAACTATTCTAACACTGAATTTGTCTACTGCGTTGGGCCCACATGTGTCAATCTATCGACAGGTTTGCCTGTTACAGACTTCCAGTGTGAACAGTTAGAAGCAGACACATGCATGTTCTTCATCTACTCACAAATACGTAAAGCTGGAATAGAAACACCTGTTATCATCGACGCAGAAGATACGGACGTGCTTGTATTGGCATCGTATGTTGCTCATAGAACTGAAGGGGTGCTCGCAATGAAGTACAAAAAGCAGTTCATAGATTGTACAGCTTTCTGCCCGAAGGAAATAGCAGATATCATAGTTCCTCTTCACGTCCACAGCGGCTCAGACACAACAGCAGCATTCTTTGGACATGGGAAGAAAACCATCTTCGACATATCATCCACTTCACCTGAAGCTAGAGCGTTCCTCAGTGAAGTAGGGAAACACCTACCGGTCCCTCAGCAGGTGCTTGATCATATGACGCTGTACACCATACGGTACATATACAAGGACAAACAAAGTACCACTTTGTGTGATGCTCGGGCCAGGAAGTGGCGACAAATGAAAAGGAAATCAATACTGCGGCTTCCACCAGACAAAGAATCCCACGATTTGAAAGTCAAGAGAGTGAACTATCAAACCTACGTGTTGCTCAACTACGAAAAACCTGATGCGCCACCGTCTCCTTTATCTCATGGCTGGCATCTCGAGGAAGGCATGTGTCTTCCATTGAGGTACATTCACCCAGCACTCCCAGAAAAACTAACCCAGGCTTTGGAAAGCAGCCCAACTATGGATGATCCAGTCGAGTCTGGGTCCGAGACGGACGATTCGGACAGTGAATAACAATTTCAATCTATCCAACACAAACTGTTATAACAACTATTGTCATTTTCAACCCTACCGTATATGCTACTTGTGCAATGTGTATCACTGCTTGTAAATGTAATGTCATGTCACTGTAAATATAATAAAACAAAATAGAGAAAGATAAATTCTTTCTTACTGATTGCAAATGAAAACCTTGAACATTGTGTCAAATAAAAGACGTTGCAATAGATACAATGTACAGTAGCCATAACTGCTTATCTAACGGGCGAGAGGCAGCCATCTTGGTTCGTTGCCTGCTCAAAAAGTCATTCATAGTAACAGTAAGGTTATAAATGAAAACACTAGTCATGTAAAACTGTATTTAGACGCCAGCGATGAATCTATGGTATGCACAATTATGAACATATACAATACATGGTTTTTTGCAGCGGCCATCTTGGATTTTGGTCAACATTAATCATTTAATATCATTTTAAGTCACAATATCACTTGACTGATGTAAGATGCAAGATCTGGGCCCAGAAAAACCCACATATGGACACCCAATATGTATATGTAGCATTCACGTAGGCGGAAATATGCCCGATTTCGCGGTTTTGGCGGACATCTTGGATTTTGTCCTCTGGCCGAGTTAGCCCGCATTTTAAAAAAAGATACCCAAGCTTATTTTTTTATATATATTTTTATCTTTCAAAATCAACCTTCAAACCTTGATCACGGGAAAATGGTCACGAACTCTATTGGGAGCTCCCCTACTACATATACCATATGTCCGTCATGTTTCTCATACCGTTAGAAAATAAATAATAAAGTAACAGAACACCTTACAAGGGTGTTGCTGAGGTGTATCCATCATTGAATTTGTATCGGTGCATGAGCATGGTTTAACAAGGGTACTATGATAGAGATATGCCATATACAAACAAAAATAATAGCATAATATGGGATTGTTTAAAGGCTTGATGTGTGTGTGAGTGTGTATGTATGTATGTATGTATGTATGTATGTATGTATGTATATGTATATATATATATATATATATATATATATATATATATATATATATATATATATACATACATATATATATATATGTGTGTGTGTGTGGTTATTACGTGTTTCACCCAGGGGGTGCAACGATAGTTCAATTATTGCGGAATTCCAGTAATTATTGCATGCATCACTATGCACGCGGTTAAGTGTTTGAACAGGAGAGAGTGTGAACACTCGTGTGATTGTTCAATCTGTCTGTGTGTTGTGCAATGGGGCAATTACAGCAACTGGTACACAAAAACTCTCCTGTAGCAGTGGGATAAAATCGGTTTAATTATTCACGTTATTACCATAACATTATCTTTAGCAAGCAAGCTTTTCACGATTCCCAATATAGAACCGTTTATGCCTTTGTGTCTGCATATGCCAAGTTGCCAATATGTCTACAAATTTCCAGCTATATAAACGATACTACATTAACTCTGGCATCAAGACATCTACTTCAGGATTTGTATATACAGTACTAACCATGGTGACACCTGGTGTTACAACAGTTGGTCACTGCTGGTGAAACAACTGTTGCTCACTATCGTGGGTGGCCTCTGAGCAGCGGGACGGGTGTGGCTTGCCGCTGGCTGAGAGACAGGGCAACTGTGGACGGCCGCTTAGTGGCAGGACGCTCGTGGGCGGCGGCTAACAGGCGGGACGCCTGTTGGGCGGTGGCTGAGAGGCAGGACGCCCATTGCGTAGCCGTTGAGAGGCGGGACGCCCGTGGGCAGCGGCTGAGAGGCCGGATGCCCATGGGCGGCGGCTGAGAGGCGGGATGCCCGTGGGCGGCGGCTGAGAGGCGGGACGCCCGTGGGCGGCGGCTGAGAGGCGGGATGCCCATGGGCGGCGGCTGAGAGGTGGGAAACCTGTGGGCGGTGGATGAGAGGCGGGACGCCCGTGAGCGGCGGCTGAGAGGCGGGACGCTCGTGGGCAGCGGCTGAGAGGCGGGACACCCGTTGGCGGCGGCTGAGACGTGGGACGCTCGTGGGCAGCCACTGAGAGGTGGGACTCCCGTGGATGGCGGCTGAGAGGCAGGACGCCCATTGGCGGCGGCTGAGAGGTGGGACGCTTGTGGGTGGCGGCTGAGAGGCAGGATTCTCGTGGGCATCGGCTGAGAGGCGGGACGCCCGTGGGCGGCGGCTGAGAGGCGGGATGCCCATGGACAGCGGCTGAGAGGTGGGATGCCTGTGGATGGTGTTCCGGCCTGAAGCACACCAAGCCAAGCCTTCAATCACACTGTCTTTATTTATGGATTATCACACGAAAATCTCTTCCCACACATAAAACCAAGAAGGGAGAAAAGAGGGAAAACCCCAAATAGGCCAGTCCAAGAGTAGGCAGGTCCAAGAGTAGGCCGGTCCAAGAGTAGGCCGGTCCAAGAGTAGGCCGGTCCAAGAGTAGGCCGGTCCAAGAGTAGGCCGGTCCAAGAGTAGGCCGGTCCAAGAGTAGACCGGTCCAAGAGTAGGCCAGTCCAAGAGTAGGCCGGTCCAAGAGTAGGCCGGTCCAAGAGTAGGCCGGTCCAAGAGTAGGCCGGTCCAAGAGTAGGCCGATCCAAGAGTAGGCAGGTCCAAGAATAGGCCCCAGGGCAGGCCCCGTAGTAGGCCCCACGGCAGGCCCAACAGTTGGCCCCAAGGCAGGCCCAACAATAGGCCCCAGGGCAGGCCCCGTAGTAGGCCCCATGGAAGGCCCAACAGTAGGCCCAAAAGTAGGCCCCAGGGCAGGCCCAGTGGTAGGCCCCAGTGCAGGCCCAGCACAAGAGGGTAGGAGTAGGCAGATCCATGAGTAGGCCCCAAGGCAGGCCCCAGTGGTAGGCCCCAGTGCAGGCCCAGCACAAGAGGGTAGGAGTAGGCAAGTCCACGAGTAGGCCCCAAGGCAGGCTCCAGTGGTAGGCAGCAATATTTCGATCAACGTCACCCTTCAGGTAGAGAGATTGCAGCTGGACACTCCACAACCCCCAAAAAAGCACTCTGCCATAAGCATTAAGCCCTCCTCCAAAATGGCCACTCACTCCTCTGAATCACATTCCTGGCCACTCCCCTGCCCCATAGCCAATCATAGGCTTTATACACATGGACAAAACCACTTGGTCTAACTCACAGGGGGGCGTGGGGGGAAGGAAGAAGAAAAAGGTCACAAACCGTAACAACGGCGCCTGGGAGGCGGGATGCCCGTGGGCGGCAGCTAGGAGGCGGGACGCTCGTGGGCGGCCGCTGAGAGATGGGATGCCAGTGGGCGACCACTGATCGGCGGGATGGTTTTGAGCGACGGCTGAGAAATAGCGCGGCCATGGGGTGCCGTGAGTGGCGAAGCAGCCGCAGAATGGCAGAACAGCCATGGGGCAGCCGCAGAGTGGTGGTACAGCTGCACAATGGTGGGCCAACATTCTGAAACCATGGTGGCAACTCCTGGATGGTGATAATCCTAATAATTCCTGTTTGTACCAAATATGGGCAATTGATCGTTGTCCACTTCAAGGTTCTACCAGATTTATAAAACTCGGTGACATTTAGGTGTTCAAAATGCCCAACGTGTGAGCACACGTTGAAATATTTTATAACAGACTAGCAGGGTAGGGGGTGGGGGTGAAGGGGGTCAGTAGCCAATGTGGAAATGGAGAATGCCAAACCATGGACCAATAAATTCCACATTCCTGTGACACCTTCAGCTGAATGTCCGCCATGGACATGGACAGCTGATTTGTGAATGACTTGAGCAAAAAACTTACTGCAGCTGACCCCACCAGAAGGTGAGAAATGTTTCTAGAAGCGGTCAATGGCGAAACTGCAAATGTCGAATCCGCGAATGTAAGCAAAAAATTGCAGAATCTCACTGGTGGAAAGCGAGAATCTCAATTGCATTGAGAAATTTCCGAACGCGCGAATGTGTTTGTTGAAACTGCGTCATGCAATTTATGAGCACGACCTTCAAAGTTGTGCCTGGGTTTTTTGTTGGAGGTTGTAATATCTCTCACTTCCGTCGTATTTTCTGGTGACAAGGAGCCAACAATGTATTTGAACCACTTTAACTCGGTAGTAATGTTCCTGGTGTCGAATTGCACTTGCTTGTGTTAACCACAGTTGTGGGTGCTTAGGCCAGAATGGCGGCGGCTTCATCAAAACCACTGCCATGTATGAAGCTGCTTTGAGCGACGGAGGGTCATTGCCGGCGACTAGTTGCATCCTTTTAACTCATTGTCCGTCCATTTGGATCAGGTTGGGGTCACCAATTTGGCGTGTGGTGAAAAGACGTCCGAGGTGTTCGGAATCTGTCAATTATTTTCATTAAAACACCTGATAAAACCTCTCGCATCACCTCCGGCCCCAACTGGTACCGGAAGTCCCTCGATCAACTAGAGCTCAAGCATGTTTTTGTAGTATTATAACATCAAAGGCAAATGATGCCGCGACATGTTTACATGCAGAGAAAGATCTACGATGTTCGGGTGGAAGCGTAAAATCTCAATTGCATTGAGATATTAATATCGAGATATTACCGAACCAGCAAATTTGTTTGCACATGCTGTAATTGGCGAAACTGCTTATGCCAAACCCTTGAATGTATTTACATGTGGAGAGAGAGAAAGTGAGAAAGAGAGAAAGAGAGAAAGAGAGAAAAGAGAGAAAGAGAGAGAAAGAGAGAAAGATAGAGAGATAGAGATATAGATAGAGAGACTTTTGAGGTCCTTTTATTACAAAAATATATGTGTGTATGTACAATTTACAAATCAAAAAAAATCCCAATAAAACAGGAGAGAATAAGAAAGCAAGGAAACAACAAGTATAACAATTAATCATTTCATTTTTACAAAAACATAAAATAAAGCAATACTACCAAAAATATATAAAGACTTGATTATTTAAGAAAGAGATAATACCAACTCATTTTGGCGAGCTTCACAAACATTTTCGAAACACCATTTTTCCATAAACACATCAAGTTCAGCCATGGTCTTGGAAAAATTAAATTCAAGTTTTACCCTTGCAGAAACAAGCACAGTGAAAAACGTCATGACGTTGCATTGGTGAAGCGGTTTACCATTATGCTTCTCCTTTCTTGACAAGTATGTAGCAAGTTTTGCTGTTGCTACAAAAAAACACAACAGTTCGTATTTTTTGTCTTGTGTACATTTCTTTTTGAACCCAAAAATAAAGGAGCGAAAAGTAAATCTGAAATTCGATTTGTGTGACACAAAGTTCAACCAGTTAAATAATGGAAAAAGTCTTTCACAGCCAATGAAAAAATGAAATACATCCTCATTTACAGAGCAAAAGGAGCAGCATGCAGATATTGGGGCAAAATTCCTCACATATGTATTGCATGGGATGATCCAGTGAGCAATGCGCCACTGGAGATCTCCTGTTCTTTTGGTGATTTGTTTACAATACATCGCTTCCCGTACAGGTTCAGTGGGGGCCCTGCAGGGAGTAGTCTTCCAGCGTGCTACTCCGTTTAATGGAGAAACACCGCGAATTGGGGACACGCAGCACCAATACAGGCTCTTGCTGCTTGCAGCTTGCAACTCATTTGTCCCTGTGCTAACAGGTGGAAGTTCTCTAGGGGAGCAGTCAAAAATCAGTTGAGGGAAGAATGACTCATCAGGATGTCCATGTGTATTCTGAGTCCATAATACCTGTAGCTGATGACCTTTTTGTATGACTTTCCTCAATATTAAGCCGATTGTCCTCTTGGACCGAATTCCTGTCATATTTGAAATTTCTTCCACAGTCTTCCACCCTACACCAGAGTCTGGCCATAGGTGCCATACTTTGTTCATGCCTGCATCAATGAAGTGTTGGCACAAATCACGGCTCTTGAATCCATCAGGGAAGAGAGGGTTGAAAAACAGTGGTTCAACTTCGAACATCCCTGGGGAGTATGTGTCCACTTTGCGACTCACTGTAAGACCTTTCCAGGCATTGAGAAGGCTCTGGTAGAATATAGGAAGCGTTGCTGTATCCACATCCTTGAGGTGGGTCAGGAATACTTCACGACCAGAGCCGAGTCTGCCCGCCTGTTGTAAAATATGACAGGCCAATGGGTCGTTTGGCAGGTGCTCAACATATAGAAGGCGCTGAATGGAGCACAAGCGGAAGGCCATGAAGCGGGATTTCACGTGAACAAGGCCTTGGCCTCCTTCAGATGAAGTATGGCATATTACGTTTGGCCGCAGCCAATGATGGCCTCCCCCCAAAAAGTCCACAAGTTTGGCCTGGATCATTCTAAGCAGCACTTCCGGTGGTTGTAGTCAAATAAAACGATGCCATAAAGTTGCAGCAACCAAGTTATTGGCAACTAAGACACGGCCCTTAAATGAAAGGTGCGGTAGGGCACTTTTCCACAGGTTGTCTCCTCTCCATTTATCCAATCAAGCCTTCCCAATTCTTTTCCATAAGTTGTGTGGAACCAAGGGACACACCAAGGTAGGCGATACCATCTGCCTTCCATTCTAAGTTTTCCGGAAGAGGAGGTAGATGTGCTGAGACAGGGAGGCAACTATTAAGGTAAGGCACCCAAATAGCTTTGCTTTTCCTCCAATTAACTTTCAGGGAAGAAGCCTGGAAAAAGGTTCTCAAGGATTGAACAAGAGCATCAATATCCTGTTTGCTTCTGATTATGACGCACACATCATCTGCATACGCTGATATAGTCAATGGTGGACTCCTTGGTAAACACGTCAGGCCAGAGATATTCTCCCTAAGCTTACAAAGTAATGGTTCCATTGCTAACGCAAAAAGCAATCCTGAGACGAGGCAACCCTGCCGTACCCCTCTCTGAACCTGTATGGGGGAAACGAGTTCATTGTTTACCTCAATTACACTAGAGATGTCAGTGTACAATAGAGATATGAAGGCTCTGAAATTAAGCCCAAAGCCACATGCTTCCAGAACACGCCACAAAAAAACATGATCAATACTGTCAAAGGCTTTTTCAAGGTCTAGAAACATTATCCCAAAATCATTTTGATCGTGGTAAGTGCCCATTAAATCCCGAACTAAAAAAATGTTGTCATAAATGGATCGACTGGGGATGCAGAAAGTCTGATCGGGTAGGAGCAGGTCACCAATGACTTTCTTCAAACGATTTGCCATCGCTTTTGAAAACAGTTTGTAGTCGGTGCACAATACTGAAACTGGTCTCCAATTCTTCATCCGCCGGAGATCTCCTGACTTTGGGAGGAGACTCACCACTGCTCTCCTTAGGCTTAATGGCATTGCACCAGTTCACAGGGATTCTTGGATTACATTTAAGAGTTCTGGACCTAAAAGGTCCCAAAATTCCAAGTAAAACTCAGCTGGTAGGCCATAAATTCCTGGAGCTTTTCCAGATTCCATTTCAACCAGAGCACATTCTAATTCAGGAAGGGTTAACAGCACATCCAGCTCCAGCTGTTGAGTTTCAGTCAGGGATGGGAGATGGGAGGTAAAGAGTTTCATCTTATCCTCACAAACATATTTTTTTGCAAACAGTTCTGAATAGTACTTTCTAATAGTATTTTTTACCCCATCAGAATTTGCAATTACATTTTCATTGGGGTCCATAACTGATAAGATAAGCCAAGCTGGCTTCGTTTCGGATTCGACCGGGTACTTCTGCTAGTAACTGATAAAATAAGCCAAGCTGGCTTCGTTTCGGATTCGACCGGGTACTTCTGCTAGTAACTGATAAGATAAGCCAAGCTGGCTTCGTTTCGGATTCGACCGGGTACTTCTGCTAGTAACTGATAAAATAAGCCAAGCTGGCTTCGTTTCGGATTCGACCGGGTACTTCTGCTAGTAACTGATAAGATAAGCCAAGCTGGCTTCGTTTCGGATTCGACCGGGTACTTCTGCTAGTAACTGATAAAATAAGCCAAGCTGGCTTCGTTTCGGATTCAAGGTGAAAAAGGATTTGCTAGGGCTATCTGTTACTTTAATATTTTTGTCCCCCGTCACACCGCGGAGCGAAAGGGGGACTATGGTTTTCCCCTCCGTCCGTGTGTGCGTCCGTCCGTCCGTCCGTGCGTGCGTCCGTCCGTCCGTGCGGGCGGACGTGCGTGCGTGCGTAAGCGAAGGACCGAATTCTAATCTGGTGTGTGAGTGTATCTAGGCATAAGGAAGAACGCTATTGCAAATTGGGTCGCCAAGTCAAAATCCAAGATGGCCGCCGCCATGTATGTCTGAACCTTGTGAGCGAAATATCTTGAAAAATAAGCGAAGTACCAACTTCTAATCTGGTGTGTGGGTGTATCTACGCATAAGGAAGAACGCTATTGCAAATTGGGTCGCCAAGTCAAAATCCAAGATGGCCGCCTTGCGTCTTCCACTTTGTCAACTCACATCACTTCACCGACGGGGGACCTAGGTGTAACGCATGTTTATTCTTAATCTAACTATTAATCCTGCAGCTTTCTCCTGCAATAGTTCTCCAAGTTGGGTCTTTCTTTCAAGGAGTAACTTATAGTTTGCCTCATTCTCTTGTTTCGCCAGTTTGTTCTCCAGTTTTAGAATTTCAGTTTCTAATCGAGCCAGTGTGACTCGACTTTCATGAGTGACATATGAATTAAACTGTTGACAAAACAGCCGTATATGGGTTTTCATATTGTCCCACCAAAGGTTAATGGAGGCAAAATGGGGCTTTTTTTCAACCACTGCTATCCATAGATTGCGAAAGGCTTCCTTAAAAAAGGCATCATCCAAAAGCCTAGTGTTAAATTTCCAATAGGCACTGGTATGTTTAAAATGAGGAAACGATAGGCCCATAGTGACCATGTGGTGGTCGGAGAAGATAGACGGGACAATATTTGAGAAGGTTATCATATTCCTAAAACGTGGGGGTGATGTACCATCTGTCAAGCCTCGCTAAGGACACTTGACCATTGGAACATCGACACCATGTGTACTGTTGGTCATTTGGGTGTATCAAGCGCCATACATCAAGAAAACCCACGATGGAAAGGAAATGGGAGAGGTCACCATGGGCTTCGGGATGTGGTTCTGGTGAGTTCCTGTCCAATTTGGGCTCAAACATACAATTGAAGTCACCCGCATGCATATACACTGATTGAGGTCAAACACTTTTAAATGGTTTAGCACGACAGTAAAAAAAGTTTTACGGTCAGTACTTTCACTCGGTGCATATACATAAAAAATAACACATTTTAGGTTATTAATCACCAGTTCCAGGGTAGCAAACCGGCCCTTTATCACCTCCTGAAAGAGGCAAGAGTCAGGTACAAGTCCTGGTTTAAACAAGAACCCAACTCCAGCAGATACAGACGACATGTTACTGAAGAAGCATTTACCTTTAAAAATGCTGCACCTGTCATGTTCAACCTTCTCAATGATATGAGTTTCCTGCAGTAAGATCACATCAACTTGTTTCCGTTTGAATAAACTATTTACTTGGATCTGGAGGATGTTACTCGCCCCGTCACCATTTATCTATCTATAATTCCACTAATCTCTGTGTGATGTGTGTGTGTCGTCTGTCTGTGTGTGTGTGTGTCTGTGACCGCTGTTTCTCGACAACCACGGGTCCGATATACTTGCAACTTGCCAGGTATATTGCTGGGGACCCGAGGATGTGCCTTTTCAACGTTTCATATTAATCGGACAAGTAGTTACCGAGCTATGTCCAAAAAACGATTCAACCAATCAGAGAGCAGCGAGCTATCACGTGTGCCGAACGTGGCGAACAGACTCTGCCTCGGACGACACATTTGAGAGCGTATTCATTTATTTCACGTTGGCAAACTATGTTGCCGCTATGTTGGCGTTAAACTATGTTTTAAAACTAATTAAAACTAATTTGCGATTCTTTCGCTTTCCTGCGCGTTTGTGCACGCTATGGCGGTTTCTTTACCAAACTCCGCAAGCCGTTCGCTTTGGACCAAACCATTTCATGTAAATAGAGGGGGGGGGGGGATTGTCACCGTACTCGCAAGCCGTTCGCTTTGGACCAAACCATTTCATGTAAATAGAGGGGGGGGATATAATTTTAGATATAGATATAGTACGGGCATGCCCTAGTCTATCTATAATTCCAGTAATCTGTGTGTGTGTGTGTGTGTGTATGTGTGTTTGTCTGTGACCGCTGTTTCTCGACAACTACCGGTCCGATATACTTGAAACTTGCCAGGTATATTGCTGGGGACCCGAGGATGTGCCTTTTCAATTTCAAGGTTTGAAATTAATCGGACAAGTGCTTCCCAAGGTATGGTCACCGTACTCGCAAGCCGTTCGCTTTGGCTTTGCGAATGAACCAAACCATTTCATGTAAATAGAGGGGGGGGGGGGTTCTGTGGTCGTTACTGGCTTTGCGAATGGACCAAACCATTTCATGTAAATAGAGGGGGGGGGTTCTGTGGTCGTTACTGCCACGTGGTTTCAAAGTCTTTTTTTTGTTGTTTTTTTTTTTTTTTGGCAAGGAACGGGCACGTCCTAGTATTAAGAATTGCAAGAGTGAGTATCTTCATATTTGTTTGTGAATTTTGTCTGACGCTGAGAAAACTCAAACTTCGCCTTTGTTATTATTTTCTTTAGTCGATGAAACTGTTGATTTTGTTCGGTTTAGTTCCTCAGATTTTTTTCGGACCAGTTTTGCAGCCTGAATAGAGGAAGCCAAGTCGGGGAAATGATCAAAAATGACAACATTCCGTTGTCTGTAAGTTTCATTGAGAAACGAGAGAACAAGATGAGGAGGTACTTGGGGCTGATCTACCATTGATTGCGATACAACCGTCACATCCACCTCCTCCTCTGATTCCGATAAATCCGACATTGCCCCCAATGGGGTCTGGGTCAATACCCTCAGCCATTCCTATTTTATGAACAAGTCTGCCAGGGTCTGGGGGGTCCCCAGAGTGTTGGGTTTGGGAACATCAGCAGCCTGACTACGACTTTCCTCAAATGGAGTCAAATCTTTGTTTCCACACTGCTGTGGATTTGCGTTTACACCCTCATTTGTTAAATTGGCATAATTATGTTGGACCATAGTTTGATTACCTTCAGGTGGTCGGATCAATGACGTATCATTCACTGACTCACTCTCAGCCATATTTACCTCATCACCCTCGTCCGTGCGGCAAATGGAAGCACTTTGTTTTACCGTTTGAATCCCGTTACACCTCTCCAGGTGTTCCGTTTCATTTATTTGGTCCACGTTTTGCACTGAGATTTCAGGAGTATCCTGAAGAGTTTCTGCACGGAAGGTGTGCACATCGAGCACAACCTTTTTAACAGCACCTGGTGATAACGACTCATCAGGTGCTCTTCGTTTACTGGTCACCAATTTAGATTCAGTGTCCATAGCAACGCTTTGCCGAGGAGGAAGAATATTGGAGGTTGAGCTGCTGGTTTCACCCTCATTGGGAATAATAAGCCGTGCATTAACGTTAACCTCCTCCTCGTTGGGAATGTTAATTTGAGTACCGGTAACCTCCTCCTCGTTGGGAATGTTAATTGGAGTAACGTTAACCTCCACCTCATTGGGAATGTTAATTTGAGTACCGGTAGCCTCCTCCTCATTGGGAATGTTGATTTGAGTACCGGTAACCTCCTCCTCGTTGGGAATATTAATTGGAGTAACGTTAACCTCTGCCTCATTGGGAATGTTAATTTGAGTACCGGTAACCTCCTCCTCGTTGGGAATATTAATTGGAGTAACGTTAACCTCTGCCTCATTGGGAATGTTAATTTGAGTACCGGTAACCTCCTCCTCGTTGGGAATGTTAATTGGAGTAACGTTAACCTCCACCTCATTGGGAATGTTAATTTGAGTACCGGTAGCCTCCTCCTCATTGGGAATGTTGATTTGAGTACCGGTAACCTCCTCCTCGTTGGGAATATTAATTGGAGTAACGTTAATCTCTGCCTCATTGGGAATGTTGATTTGAGTACCGGTAACCCCCTCCTCGTTGGGAATGTTAATTTGAGTACCGGTAGCCTCCTCCTCATTGGGAATGTTGATTTGAGTACCGGTAATCTCCTCCTCGTTGCGAATGTTAATTGGAGTAACGTTAACCTCCGCCTCATTGGGAATGTTGATTTGAGTACAGGTTACCTCCTCTACGTTGGGAATGTTAAATGGAGTAACGTTAACCTCCACCTCATTGGGAATTTTGATTTGAGTACCGGTAACCTCCTCCTCGTTGGGAATGTTAATTGGAGTAACGTTAACCTCCGCCTCATTGGGAATGTTGATTTGAGTACAGGTTACCTCCTCGTTGGGAATGTTAAATGGAGTAACGTTAACCTCCGCCTCATTGGGAATGTTGATTTGAGTACCGGTTACCTCCTCCTCATTGGGAATGTTGATTTGAGTACCGGTTACCTCCTCCTCATTGGGAATGTTGATTTGAGTAACGTTAACCTCCGCCTCATTGGGAATGTTGATTTGAGTACAGGTTACCTCCTCCTCGTTGGGAATGTTAAATGGAGTAACGTTAACCTCTGCCTCATTGGGAATGTTGATTTGAGTACCGGTTACCTCCTCCTCATTGGGAATGTTGATTTGAGTACCGGTTACCTCCTCCTCATTGGGAATGTTGATTTGAGTACCGGTTACCTCCTCCTCTTTGGGAATGTTGATTTGAGTACCGGTTACCTCCTCCTCATTGGGAATGTTGATTTGAGTACCAGTTACCTCCTCCTCATTGGGAATGTTGATTTGAGTAACGATAACCTCCGCCTCATTGGGAATGTTGATTTGAGTACCGGTTACCTCCTCCTCGTTGGGAATGTTAATTGGAGTAACGTTAACCTCCGCCTCATTGGGAATGTTGATTTGAGTACCGGTATCCTCCTCCTCGTTGGGAATGTTGATTTGAGTACCGGTTACCTCCTCCTCATTGGGAATGTTGATTTGAGTACAGGTTACCTCCTCCTCGTTGGGAATGTTAAATGGAGTAACGTTAACCTCTGCCTCATTGGGAATGTTGATTTGAGTACCGGTTACCTCCTCCTCATTAGGAATGTTGATTTGAGTACCGGTTACCTCCTCCTCATTGGGAATGTTGATTTGAGTACCGGTTACCTCCTCCTCATTGGGAATGTTGATTTGAGTACCGGTAACCTCCTTCTCGTTGGGAATGTTAATTGGAGTAACGTTAACCTCCGCCTCATTGGGAATGTTGATTTGAGTACCGGTTACCTCCTCCTCATTGGAATGTTAATTTGAGTACCGGTAACATCCTCCTCGTTGGGAATGTTAATTGGAGTAACATTAACCTCCGCCTCATTGGGAATGTTGATTTGAGTACCGGTTACCTCCTCCTCGTTGGCAATGTTAATTGGAGTAATGTTAACATCCGCCTCATTGGGAATGTTGATTTGAGTACCGGTAACCTCCTCCTCATTGGGAATGTTCATTTGAGTACCGGTAACCTACTCTTTGGGAATGTTAATTTGAGTAGCGGTATCCTCCTCCTCCTTGGGAATGTTGATTTGAGTACCGGTAACCTCCTCCTCGTTGGGAATATTAATTGGAGTAACGTTAACCTCTGCCTCATTGGGAATGTTGATTTGAGTACAGGTTACCTCCTCCTCGTTGGGAATGTTAAATGGAGTAACGTTAACCTCCGCCTCATTGGGAATGTTGAATTGAGTACCGGTAATCTCCTCCTCGTTGGGAATGTTAATTGGAGTAACGTTAACCTCCACCTCATTGGGAATGTTGATTTGAGTACAGGTTACCTCCTCGTTGGGAATGTTAAATGGAGTAACGTTAACCTCCGCCTCATTGGGAATGTTGATTTGAGTACAGGTTACCTCCTCCTCGTTGGGAATGTTAAATGGAGTAACGTTAACCTCCGCCTCATTGGGAATGTTGATTTGAGTACCGGTTACCTCCTCCTCATTGGGAATGTTGATTTGAGTACCGGTTACCTCCTCCTCATTGGGAATGTTGATTTGAGTACCGGTTACCTCCTCCTCATTGGGAATGTTGATTTGAGTACCGGTTACCTCCTCCTCATTGGGAATGTTTATTTGAGTACCGGTTACCTCCTCCTCATTGGGAATGTTTATTTGAGTAACGTTAACCTACGCCTCATTGGGAATGTTTATTTGAGTACCGGTTACCTCCGCCTCATTGGGAATGTTGATTTGAGTACCGGTTACCTCCTCCTCGTTGGGAATGTTAATTGGAGTAACGTTAACCTCCGCCTCATTGGGAATGTTGATTTGAGTACTGGTTACCTCCTCCTCGTTGGGAATGTTAATTGGAGTAACGTTAAACTCCGCCTCATTGGGAATGTTGATTTGAGTACCGGTATCCTCCTCCTCGTCGGGAATGTTAATTTGTGTAGTCACGTTAACCTCCTTCCCAATAGGAATGTTAATTCGTGGAGTCACGGTAACCTCCTCCTTACACACCGCATCAGTGTGACCTTTTTCCACACCTGACACACGAGGCTTTAGGACAAAACTGTTTTAAATGTCCCAACGCTCCGCACTGAAAACACGTTAAGGTGGCGGATGATGCGTACACCTGGTAGTTCGTGTCCTCAAAGTTTATTTTGAATTCGATATTGAGGCCCGCATCGTCCCCACGGTCCGGTAGGACCATGTAGGCTACACCTGCCTTCGGAAACTCATGACGTGTTTAACACGTTCATTCCGACGACCAAGAGGAATTGTGGATATCCGAGACACCATTTTACCATAACGCGATAACACGGTCATTGGAAATAAACGGAGGTACGTTCGATATAACGACTCTTGTCGCGGGAGTTAACATCGGCGACGCCATCATAAAATGACCACTCGCTGTGCTTATTCCGGCACTTACAACGTCATGGACGAGTTCTTCGTCTGAAACGAAAACAACTACCTTCTGATTCATACGTGACGCAGCATGAATATTTTCATCACCAATAATATTCCCAACTGCGAGAATAATGTCCTCCACAGGAACTCCGTCGGGAGGAACGCACACAAACGTATGCTTCCGGGTTAAACCCTCGAAACCCTCACATCGAGAGCGTGCATTCGCCATGTCGGCGATATTATCACGCTGTAGCGGCTGCCGCTGGGTTTTCACAATCGCCTTGCACCTATCAAGGACGCGGAGCGATCACCATGCCGGGCTCGTCCAGGACGCCCGGGCAGGCCCGCGCTCAACTTGCCAGGCCTCGGTCGGGACGCTGGGCCACGCCCCCTGGCGCCGGGCCTGGGCAAACCCCCCGGGATAATAGATATATATTGCTGCCCGATAAACGGGTTTTCAGAGTGCCTGAGTGTTTGATTTGATTAAAGCAACTCGGATGAATTCCAGCTTTTTGTCGCGTCCATTCTTCCGATCGACGTGGGAGCCCCAGCTCCTTCATTGGTGACCTACCGACATGGACACGGCAGTCGCCCTTAAACTGCCTACCTTCTGGGAGGCTCACGCGGCGGTTTGGTTCGCACAGGCGGAGTCCCTGTTCGCCCTGCGAGGCATCACGGCCGACGACACCCGCTTCCACCATGTGGTAGCTGCGCTCGGTTCAGCTACCGCGGCCCGCGCCCTGAGCCTCCTCGAGAGCCCGCCAGCCGCTGACAAATACGGCGCGATTAAGAAGCTTCTCCTCGATGCTTTCGCCCTCCCATCGGCGGAACGCGCACGGCGCCTGCTCGAACTGCCTGAGCTCGGCGACACGCGCCCTTCCGAGCGAATGGACTACATGCTTTCACTGCTCGGCGAGCACTCTCCGGCATTCCTGTTCCGGGAGCTGTTCCTCCGTCAGCTGCCTAACCCGGTACGCCTCGCCCTGGCAAGCACGACGATCACAGATCCCCGGGCCCTTGCCAGAGAAGCCGACAAGATCTCCGCCGCAGGACAGCGCATCGCAGCGGCGACATGGGACCCACCGCCGTCTGACGCAACACCCATGGCGCCCGAGCACCCGGCACGGTCGACGGCCGAACTGCCGACGCAATTGGCGGCCGCTACACCGAGCCGACCACCTCCAGCACGACGACCGGGGCCTCCACCTGACCAAGCGTGGTGTTACTATCATGCCAGGTTCGGACAGAAGGCCCGGACATGCCGACCCCCGTGCACCTTCGGCAGGCCGGGAAACGGCCGGGCCGGCGTTCATTACCAGCCATGAGCGCCGGCCACACGGGCAACTTACTGTTCATCACGGATAAAGCGTCCGGACGGCGCTTCCTGTGCGACACCGGCGCCCAACTGAGCGTCATACCCGCCTCTGACCAGGACAGGCAATCCGCGGTTTGCGGCCCCTCCTTGGTTGCGGCCAACGGATCGACCATCCGCACCTTCGGCCCGCGCAACGTCACCCTCTGCTTCGGCGGCCAACGCTTTGCTTGGACGTTTGTAACCGCAAACGTGCCCATGGCTCTGCTAGGCGCCGACTTCCTCTGCGCACACGGACTGCTGGTGGACGTCCAACGGCGTTGTTTAATCAACGCCGAAACCTTCAGCTCCCTGGTATGCACATTGAGCAGCTCCGCGCCGACCGAGCTGGCATGCACCGTCCCGGCGGCGAACGAGTTTGCTCGCCTGCTCACGGAGTTCCCGGCCCTCACGCGGCCGACGTTTTCGGCCGTCGCAGTACGGCATGGGATCGAGCACCACATCCCAACCACGGGCCCGCCGGTCTACGCCAGGGCCCGCCGCCTCGACCCAGCCAAGCTCGCCGTAGCGAAGGCCGAATTCGACGCGTTGGAGCACCTCGGCATCGTGCGGCGCTCCGATAGCGCGTGGGCCTCGCCACTGCACATCGTGCCAAAGCCGGGGGGTGGATGGCGCCCGTGTGGCGACTACCGCCGTCTCAATGACGCTACCACCCCCGACAGGTACCCGATCCCGCATATCCAAGACTTCTCCGCCCGTCTGGCGGGACGGGTCATTTTTTCGAAAATTGATCTCATACGGGGATATCACCAGGTACCTGTCAGGGCGGCCGACGTCCCTAAAACGGCAGTCATCACGCCGTTCGGCTTATTCGAATTCTTGCGGATGCCGTTTGGTCTCAAGAACGCGGCTCAGGCGTTCCAGCGCTTGATGGACGGCGTGCTGCGTGACCTGCCGTTCCTTTTCGTTTACCTGGACGACATCCTCGTCGCCAGCACGTCCCGGGCCGAGCACGTCCTCCACCTCCGAACACTGTTCGGGCGCCTCAGCGAGCACGGCCTCATCGTCAACCCGGCCAAATGCCACTTCAGCACGACGGCCGTTGATTTTTTGGGCCACCACATCACCAAGAACGGGGCCGTGCCGCTGCCAACCAAGGTCGAGGCCATCACCACGTTCCCGCGTCCCCGCACCATAAAGGCCCTGCAGGAATTCCTGGGAATGGTGAATTTTTATCACCGCTTCGTGCCCCGCGCTGCTCAACTCATGCGGCCCCTCTACGAAGCCCTCCGGGGCAAGCCGGCCAAGCACGACATCGCCTGGTCCGCAGCAATGGCTGCGGCCTTCCAACGCTCAAAGCGGGCCCTCGCCGACGCAACACTGCTCGCTCACCCGGTGCTCAACGCTCCCATCGCCCTCACCACGGATGCCTCCGACTACGCGGTGGGCGCCGTACATGAACAATGGGTGAACGGGGTTTGGCAGCCACTCGCTTTTTTCAGCCGGCAGCTCCGGCCGAACGAGCTCAAATACAGCACGTTTGACCGGGAGCTCCTCGGTCTACACCTGGCCGTCCGCCATTTCCGCCACCTCCTGGAGGGCCGACCTTTCACGGCGTTCGTCGACCACAAGCCGTTGGTTTACGCCATGGCCAAGGTCACGGAGCCATGGTCGGCCCGCCAACAGCGCCACCTCTCCGCCGTGTCGGAGTTTACCACGGACATCCGGCACGTCGCCGGCAAAAACAACGCCGTGGCCGACTGTCTTTCCCGGGCCAGCGCGAACGCGGTCCACCTGGGCGTGGATTTTGCGCTTATGGCAGCGGACCAAACCACCGACACCACGGTGCAAGCCCTCCGGGCGGCGGACACGGGCCTCCGCCTGGCCGACATCCCCTGCGCGGACACTGTCCTGCTCTGCGACGTCTCCCAAGGCCAGCCTCGCCCCATCGTGCCCGTCACCTGGCAACGCCGCATCTTCGCCTCCCTCCACGGCCTTTCCCACCCGGGCCGGAAAGCTTCCCAGAAGCTGGTGTCGGCGCGTTTCGTCTGGCACGGCCTTCGTCGGGACATCCGCGATTGGACCAGCACCTGCACGGCCTGCCAACGGGCCAAGGTCCACCGACACACCCAGGCCCCGCTGGCACCTTTCACCGTGCCCGAACGACGTTTCGACCACGTCAACGTGGATCTGGTGGGCCCCCTCCCCCCGTCACGGGGGTTCACACACCTGCTCACCATGGTGGGCAGGACCACCAGGTGGCCGGAGGCCGTTCCCCTCGTCTCCACCACCACCGCCGACGTGGCGCAGGCTTTCATCGCCACCTGGGTCGCCCGCTTCGGTGCACCGGCGGACATCTCGTCAGACCGCGGACCACAGTTCACCTCCGAGCTGTGGGGCGCGGTCGCCCGCAACCTGGGGGTCAAGCTCCACCGTACTACGGCCTACCACCCCCAAGCAAACGGGTTGTGCGAGCGATTCCACCGCTCCATGAAGGCCGCGCTCATGGCCAGCCTTCAAGACGGCGGTTGGGCCGACCGGCTGCCGTGGGTCCTTTTGGGCCTTCGCACGGCCCCCAAGGAGGGACCTCCAGGCATCCACCGCCGAGCTTGTCTATGGCCAGGCGCTACGCGTCCCGGGCGAATTCGTGCCCGACGCTACCAGTCCCTGGTCCGCAGCTCACCAGCGCTCGGACCTCCAGGAGGCCGCCCGACGGTTTGCCCCCGTGCCAACATCCCACCACGGTGACCCCCAGTCCTACGTCCCCCCAGCACTCCGCACAGCGGAGTATGTTTTTGTGCGTCACGACGCACATCGGTGGCCACTCCAGCCGCCGTACGACGGGCCCTTCCGGGTGCTGCGACGGGACGACAAGTCGTTCGTCATCGACATCGGCGGCAGGTCGGACCGGATTGCGGTGGACCGCCTCAAGCCGGCGCACGTGGACGTCGACCACCCACCACGGGTGGCCCCTTCCGCCGCGGTGAGGCCGCCCCCCATCCACGGTGCCCCCCACTCGACCGCCCACCACCTCACCGGACCCCCTCCCACGACCCGCCAGGGGTCGCTTCGGCCGGGTCATCAGGACCCCCCTCAAATTGACCCTGCCGGTGCAAGTCGATTCTGGGGGGGACGTGTGTAGCAGCTGCCGCTGGGTTTTCACAATCGCCTTGCACCTATCAAGGACGCGGAGCGATCACCATGCCGGGCTCGTCCAGTACGCCCGGGCAGGCCCGCGCTCAACTTGCCAGGCCTCGGTCGGGACGCCCGGGCATGCCCGGGCATGCCCGGGCAGGCTCGCCCTCAACTTGCCAGGCCGCAGCCAGGACGCTGGGCCACGCCCCCTGGCGCCGGGCCTGGGCAAACCCCCCGGATAATAGATATATATTGCTGCCCGATAAACGGGTTTTCAGAGTGCCTGAGTGTTTGATTTGATTAAAGCAACTCGGATGAATTCCAGCTTTTTGTCGCGTCCATTCTTCCGATCGACGTGGGAGCCCCAGCTCCTTCAACGCCCTTCTTGTCCGAACCGGACAAAAAGGTATCAAACCTAAATAAATCACGCAAAAATGAAAAACCAAAAACGCATTATAAGCATAAACAAGGCTTACAAGGCGTCGTCAAAATCGGGTAGGCCGCACCCAAAATAGGCCCGCTCTCAATCTCTCTCTCTCGAACACAAAGGAGTCGAAAACCGGATAACAAAACGCCAGAGGCACATGGGATGTAGAAGGAAAGGAGAGAAGGGATTGGGGGGCTGTAGGGACAAAACCAATGCACTGACGGCTCACCACAACACAGTGCAGCTGCATACGGCGGCCATGACGCCACACCCAAATCACAACAACAGCCAGCAGGGGGCGAGAGAGAGAGAGAGGGAGAGATGGAGGGAGAGATGGAGAGAGAGATGGAGAGAGAGAGGGAAAGAGAGAGGGAAAGAGAGAGAGGGAAAGAGAGAGGGAGAGAGAGAGAGAGAGAGAGAGAGAGAGAGAGAGAGAGAGAAAGAGAGAGAGAGAGAGAGAGAGAGAGAGAGAGAGAGAGAGAGAGAGAGAGAGACAGGGAGAGAGAGACGGAGAGAGAGACGGAGAGAGAGAGAGAGGGAGAGAGAGAGATAGAGAGAGGGAGAGAGAGAGAGAGAGAGAGAGAGAGAGAGACAGGGAGAGAGAGAGAGAGGGAGAGAGAGAGATAGAGAGAGGGAGAGAGAGAGAGGGATAGAGAGATAGAGATAGAGACAGAGATAGAGAGAGAGAGAGAGAGAGAGAAAGAGAGAGAGAGAGAGAGAGAGAGGGAGAGAGAGATAGAGAGAGGGAGAGAGAGGGAGAGAGAGATAGAGATAGAGACAGAGATAGAGAGACAGGGAGAGAGAGAGGGCAGTTTCCTAAGAATGGAAACCGAAACTGTATTACTGCATTGTGACATTTATGAAACCTCCGACCCACCTTCGGACACCCGCGGGTACCCCAAAGCCAAAGGGTTCACCAGAAAGTTTGGCAGGGCTAGCCCCAAAACTGAGGGAGTAGTTCGGGGACAGAAAGACAGACACTTCCAGATGTGATGTCCATTATCGGAGCAAGGGGTCAGCACAAAGAAAGCGCTTTGTCGGATTATTATGCGTGTGTGGCCAGTGCTCTAATTTTACATGATTATGATAAATGGCTCATTATTCAGCATGATGAGGTTGTGTAGATTTTCATCCACTTGTGTGGAACACGACAAACATCAAGGGACCCTCGAGGTCGGGTTCCACTGTGTGTGTGCACACTTAACCTGCACACACATTTTGCACTACTTACAACAGTGAGGAGGCCTTCACCATGGTTATAAGAGGAGTTTATTTATACTACTGGCAGATGCAATGTTGGCAAATCCAACATGGCCCTGACAATTTGTGTGAGTGCAGCGGTCGTGGTGGTAACGGGTGTCCGTGGTGGTGGTGGTGGTGGTGGTTGTGGCGCAGCACAGCGAGGCCCAAGCCCGAGCGCCGTGATGGATGCGAGCATGCTGCCCTGCCTGCCCTGCACGCAGAACCTCCTGCCGTGATGTATTCGGCTCTCAAAAAGCCCATCCGGACGGACTCGATTTACGGCGCTGCCAAAATGTAATTCCTACTGGAGCCCATAGATTCCATCGCCCCAATGACACGAGCGAAGGCCGCGGTGTGCGCCGCCCCGGGGACAGATTACAGCAGATCGCACGTCTGGCCTCGTTAGTACATCCTCGTATAACCACACCGGCACAACCTTCCCTGTCCAGGTGCGAATCGAAGCTGCGATCTCGGAACTTGCGATGCGCAAACTCAAACGTAGGAGAGTCGGTTTGAATCCAGGACGGTCTTTCCCGCACTGCGATGAGGCCGCGCAGTCCCCGAAGCGGCATTCCAGCTCTAACCTACATGAGGGCGGGGATGTGAATCTGTGAACTCTCCCTGGAGTGTCCGAGCGTATGCCGAAGCTGCGTGCACCCCACGTGCTTCCAGGCGATAAGCTCGAAATTTAAATATAGAACGACTGCTCTTCAGCGGGAAGCGCCGAGATTGTGCTCTCATTATAAGCTCAGGATCCAGTCTGTATTTCAAAAGTTCGAATCCTGCCATAATGTTCCCCGTTCCCCCATCCTGCGTGGATCCCACAGCATTTAGGGAAGAAAAACCTCCCAGCCATCCCAATTTTTAACATTTGAAGGTCCAAACAAAATGGTCTCTGGCTGCCATTAAACCAGGCTGTACATATATACTTTACATATACCATCACCATTTACCTTTCTTTCCAATCTAAATCTGGATGTCTACCGTGCTTTCTTATACAGAGTCTGTACAGGAGGATGTGCATGGAAATCTTAAGCTCGACCTGAAAAACGTCCATCGTGTCCATCATGCATGTCCCAGCTACTCTCCTGTAAACCGTACTTAACATGTATGTCGGACTGTTAATTTTTAACGGTGCCACCAACCCCCAACTGTTGCTCCAGATTGACGCTGCACGCTTTGAAAATGTAATTTAGCAAATCAAATCTCGGACTTTACCTTTAGAGCACAAGCCAATCAACTTTTTAGGAAGTGTCCAAAAAAATGTCCAACATTTGTGAAATATTCAACTAAAAAATAGACTTTTCTCAATTAATTAAACTAGTCTAGTCTAGTGTAGAATTTTTTTTTATTCCCATGGGAGGGTACGGATGTGCCCCCAGTCCCTATTCCGCATGGCATACTTGTATTTGTGGGGCCAGGCATAGTCAATGGTTATTTTTTTGTTGTATACAAGATCGAGGCTCGTGTAAGAGCTAACATGAATCACAAAAAAAATTAAAAACGACACACAAAATGCTGTGTCTGTTGGTCCGGGGAACCACGTGATGGGGGGGGGGGGGGGTTAATGGAGGAAGGGTGCGCATGCGCAGAAGGGAGAGAATCCCGAATTAAGAAAGCCTCTTGATTCTCGTTCCTGTTGCTGTTTACTGATACTGAGGAACACTACACCAAACATACAATAAAGGGAGCAGGAGACAAGATGGGGAGAGAGAGGGAAGCACACAAACACAACAGCAGAGAACAGGGACATCGGGAGATCTGTGGGAGGGAGAGGGCTTGGGGGGGTGGGGGGGAGGAGACATGGGAAGGGGGTGAGGGGGAGGGTGGGAGAGGTAAAAAAAACACATGGACACTGCTCTGACTTCCAGGAAAGAAGTCGGTATTTAAAAAAAAGTGGATCTGGGGTGAATTAACGGGGGTAGAAAAGATCAAGATTTTGGATGGGGTAAGATAAGAGATGGTGGTGAACAGTTGTTGTAAAGACCTGGAGGGAGGAGTGGGATTGAGGGAGGAGTTTACACTTTTAGAATAGAACCCCACCCTCCCACACCTGCGCCTCACTTTGAAAATCATGGCGACGGCACCTCCCTCTCTTTTTCTCCATTTTTCCATAGCCATCACACACAACTATCGTTGTGGACCCACTGTTTGGAGAGATTCTGGGATTGAAGGGTCAAAACCTCAATGATGGGCAGATCCCATCTTATTATCCAGATGGCTATAAAATGAGGTAGTAATTAAGTTGAAGGAATTATACAGATAAGTATCTCTATCTCGTGTTCAGTGCTGCCAAACCAGACATACAGCATGGATTACACTGGCTGGCACGTCTTTGCCTAACCAGTGGTAGTCATGATACCTGCGATAAGTTGCCTACTCTTCCTGAAACACACCGTGCTGCGATCTTTCTGAACCACCAACTATTGCTAACAGACAGATCCCCAGCTAAATGGCCAAAAAAGGAAATGTGCACTTTGTGGGGCAACACCCTATACCCACGCAGGCACCAATCTGGCAGTTTATAGTCAGGTCAGGAATCAAACCCAGGTGAGATTGCTGAGAGGTGTGCCTCCTCTGTGCCATCCTGTCACTGGCAGCATAGTCTGGACTCTACAGGTATGCACACTGGCTCCTGAGCTGTCTAGCCTGGGTTTGAATATCGGCCCATCTATAAACTGTCATCCTGGTGTTTCACAAGCACGGTGATTCCTCATCAACTTGTGTTCCATCCCTTCGTGTTTTCATTCCAACTGGGCGTCCCATTTGCCAGCTTCAGTCAGTAGACGTTGAATGTCCCACGATACCCTTGTCTGTCTACAGACATCAGTTTGTGATTAAGGAACAACTTATTTCAATTGAATGTTACATTTTGAACACAAATCGGAACAAGAATCTGAACACGAATCAGAATATCATTATACAAACCTGCAGTATAGCAATACTTTGGCTCTGAAATTGGCAAAATGTACGGAATTTCTACCTGAATGAGCATGCTCATGGAGGAGTAAGGTAATTGGTTTAGTCCGCCTACGTGTCTGGCAGTCAAACAAAATTGAAAATCATTCCAAGCAGGAAACTTGCTGGTTTTCGCCATATCGTAAAGGACACAAACAACAGGTACTAAGAACTAATGTAACGAGTCAATTAAAGTGATGTAAAAGATGGTGCATCAATGGCGGTAAACTTACAAAAAAATGGTAAACTTAATTATCCTTTAAAATCATTATTTTATTTCGATATAATTATATAGTTGAACACTGTAGAACACAAATTACCTTCTTGCCACTTTCAACAATCTTCCATTTAGCCGTACTTGGCCAAAATATCTGATTTTGTCTCAGCTTTCTTAATACATCTCTCCCTGGTTATGTGGAGAGGAAGTCTGCAATATGGTCCGTATAATATTTACGTCTCTGATTCCTTAATATCTCTTCCGGGTTACTCCCTCCTCCGGTATGACAGACCTGAGCCTCGTCCTGGTGGTGGGGTGGCTATCTTTATCAAAAACTCTCTTCCTCACTCTCCTTGCACTGCCCTCTCTCCTCCTCACCCCCAGGAGTACCTCTGGCTACGGCTTCCTCTCCGCTCCCACCTTTTGTTCATATGTGTTCTGTACCGTCCTCCAAACAGTGATGACTCCATTTACATCTCGATGTCTGACAACATGGACCAACCTCTATCCACTCATCCCAACTCTCTTCCTCATATGTGGCGACTTCAATTGTCACCATGCCAGCTGGCTGGGTGTGGGTTCCTCTCTCACCAGCCATGGCACCTCAGCAAAGGACTTCTGTGACTCATTGGGACTGACACAATCTGTCAATTTCCCGATCCAGATCTCAGTCAATGGAGTATCTTCTCTTCTGGATTTGGTTATGACTAACTTCCCTGCAAATGTCTGCTGCTCTTCTTCTGCTCCAATCGGCTCATCTGATCATGTGCTTGTTAAAGTGGACATCTCTCTGGCCATTCTCAGAGAGCTTCCTCAGCTTCGACGAGTCTGGCATTTCACTAAGGCTGACTGGCACGGTCTTCAAGCAGCCATCAATCATCTGGACTGGTCTCCCATCTCTTTTTGGCTCCATAACTCAATGGTGAAGAATCACTTAAACAATTTTCGGATCTGGATCGAAATCCAGGTCGAGATCTTCACCAAAATCGAATCATTCCATCCTCGTCACATACCCGACCTCTCCACCAATTTTTGCCTGAATGTTCGAAACTACTCGCGGCAGCACTTCAATGTAAGCGTTTTCCAAGGGGAATATTTGAGATTAGGGCGTTCGGCCATTCGCAGTGTGCACGGAGATTGTGCACTCAGATTCATCGTGCGAGGAGGAGGCTCACGTCAATCTCTTGTGTAGGCATGGAGGCCGGGGGAGGATTTTCGAAGGCGCACGGTAAACAATAGACGGGAGGCAGAAGCGCAGGAACATGGCTGTACATCAACGTCCCCTGCTGACACGGAGGCCTCGAGCGAGTGAAGAACGGCGCTTAGTAAGCAAAACGGGAATGAAAATGAATCTGACATTCCCACCGTGAGCGACGTTGTGTCACGCGCTCAGCAATTGGCAGTGTCATGTGACGTTCCATTGTCAAAGTCATTCCGCTGACAGCACGTTGATTAAGGGTGGATCCCATCGTGGACTTTTTTGGAGGCAAAGACCGAAAACGACAAGGAGGCTGTTGCATTTGCATAAATACGTTGCATTTGCATAAATTATTGAATTTTGCAACATCCTCCCTTCTTCCCAATTATGCCACATACATTTTGTTTCTCCCATATCTTTGCTCTCATCTCTTACCTCCTTTCCCTTTTCTCCTCCATCCTTGTTAACTCGCCCGATCCAACATCCCTTTCCTGTTGCCAGTTTTTGCCCATTTACCCCACTCCCCTAATATTGTATTTATTCCTTCCTGCCCAATTCCAAACCAATCATTTGTTGCCTTTCGGTTGACATTCGGTGCATATTTTAATAATTGTTTTGGATGTACAGTATACTGTTGTTGTAGTTGTGGTGGTAGAGGCCCCATAACCTTACAGTGGTGGTTGGGCTGACATGGTGACACTCCATTGGGAAAATAGACCGGGTGTACCTTTCTCCTCTCCAGGTCACCTTTCTAAACAGTAATGCCGGGAATCGAACCCACAGTAGTGAGGGCAATGCAACAAAGTTTAAACCACCCCACCACCAAACCACTAAGTCATTGCTGTGTATGTACAGTATGCACAATACTGGTGTTCGGAGGACATTTGTATATCTGTCGGTTTTGCCCCGATGCCATTTTGTATGTGTACACTGTAAATGGGTGTGTATAAGCCAGCACCTTGCTGTCCTTGCCATAAAATACAATTAACCGAGCATGTGGTGCTGACGTCGTCTGATAAACACCAGTAGAGAGCCGGATCTCTGGATAAGGAATCGCCCTGGGCCACTGGGCCTTAAACGCAGCGGGAGGGAACCGGGACATACACAAGTATATGAAAAGCACGTGGAAATAGATATTGTTATGGGAAAAAGAACCAAAGATACTACATTACACCTGGTTAGCTTATTAAGTGCTGTAAGTCACCTGATCTCTGATATTTCGAATTGTGTCATTCCAAGTAGGCCTACTGTGCAGTACAAATCATAATACAACTCGCAATTGACCATGACCACTCCTTTTTACATCGTGATGATGTGTAGGGAAGGGCTGCCAAAGCATTTTCTTGGTTATTGGGCACAATCCTGGACGGGTCGCCACTCCGACGAAGGATACTCGATTGGCTCATTCATCCCAGCAAGCTGGTACTCATTTTGCCGACCTCGGAAGGATGGCAGGCTGAGTCAACCCACCTGGTGGTGCTTCAACGGCATGACAGGGGCTTGAATTCAGAACCCTGAGATCTAAAGCCAGTCACCTTAACCGTTAAGCCAGCACCAGGCATCAACTCCCTATTAATATATCAACTCACATTCAATGTCCGGGATGTTCATCAACATATATATATGTATATATATATATATATACTAGCCGAAAGCACCCGGCGTTGCCAGGGTTCTTTTTGAATGAATTTACTACTATAATTCAGCTTTTACTCATGGCCGTAGAAGATTGACCACTTTACTTCAGCTCAGCTTTTAATTGCGAAATGGGCCCAGCTCGGCCGAGGCGGCCTCGACTGGCCTCGCCACTTAGCCTATAACCTTCCCAGGGCCCGTCCTGACATTTTTAGTTCTTTTTCAAATGAATTTACTACAATAATTCAGCTTTTACTCATGGCCGTAGAAGATTGCCTACTATAATTCAGCTCGGCTTTTAATTGCGAAATGGGCCCAGGCCGGCCGAAGCGGCCTCGACCGGCCTTGCCACCTAGCCTATAACCTTCCCGGGGCCCGTCCTGACATTTTTAGTTATTTTTGAATGAATTTACTACTATAATTCAGCTTTTACTCGCGGCCGTAGAAGATTGACTACTATAATTCAGCTCGGCTTTTAATTGCGAAATGGGCCCAGGCCGGCCGAAGCGGCCTCGACCGGCCTCGGCACCTAGCCTATAACCTTCCCGGGGCCCGTCCCGACATTTTTTGTGTCAGAGGTTTCCTCCTATCTTTCACCATTCAGGAGATTAGCGCGTGCAGACAAACAAACAAACAAACAAACAAATAAAAACTTTCTTTTATATATATATAGATATATATATATGCGCGGGAGGCGGGGTTTTGCAATCACGTCTGTGTGCATGTCTGCGTGTGTGTGTGTGTGTGTGTGTGTGTGTGTGTGTGTGTGTCGTTTGGGTCGAAACGTTTTTACCATTGGAGCTTTTGTCATCAAATTTTTAACAAAGCTTCATTATGAAAATATGGAGAAGACAAATTAATAATTGGGTCAAAAGGTCACAGGTCAACGTCATATAAAATCGTCAATTTTTATCCAATTGACCTGAAATTTTAAGAATCTGCATATTGGGTCACTGAATTTGGTCACCAATCAAAAGCTAGAAGTCGTTTTTTTCGATCAAAAGGACAAAGGTCAAGATTGCATAAAAATCGTCAATTTTCATTTTGGATTTTTTTTCGCTGTTTTTGTCATGTTTAGTATCCGGAAGAAGAAGAAGAGGACTAAATACTAAATGGATGCGGACGGGCTTTGTATTTTCAGATGATTTCTAGTTTTACTTTTCTTTTTAAATGTCAATAGAATTTACAATACGGATGATATCAATATTGGTATTTTGGAAGTCCAGTGTTTGGGACTTAACCTCATCAGTTGTCACCTGCCCTGGGAGAACTCGGGCTGTCCAGGTCACATGTCAAAACTCATCTCTGCACATCTTTCTTGGGATATCGTGGCATGCAAGGATCCCAGCACCAGAGTCGAAAGAACCCAAACATGATGCAAGTACCAGAAGAGTCCAAAGACTCATATCTCATTAACTGCAGATCAGCTCTCTCCTCATCATTAGCAATTTAATGAAAGCCATCAATGATTTTGCCTTTTTCTGTTATGTCAGAAGCCTTTAAATTGTTACGCGAACCTGCTAACTGCAGTTCTATTGTTTCGTCTTAATTTGCTTCTCTTTCATTATTGTTTGCCTTATTTTCTTGATCCTTTCTTTTAAAGAGCCTTGAAACATCTTTATGACAAGCTCTATTAAAATAAGTATGACTATTATTATGATTATGATTATTATTATTGTTATTATCACTGCCAACTTTGAAGGGTGTATCTCTTTTCGAACTTTGATTTCAGATCATTTGTCTGGCTTCTGCCCATGCCAAGTCACTTGACATTTTCTTGCTTCCTCAGCAATGGATGGATGCCCTGAATGGCTGACCCTCAAGCAAGAGGTTAGGACACTATCACTTGGTATCTCCCAAGCATTCAATAATGCTTGGCACCTAGCCCTCCTCTCAAAGCTGTCCGCAAGTGATATCCAGGGCCCTTTCCTTGACCGGCAGGCTGATTTACTCCATGAATGCTTATGCATGGCATTAACTCTCCTGCTATATCTTTGTTGGCTGATATCCAAAATGGCAGTATTCTTGGTCTTGTCTTTTTCTTGATCCATTTACATATCCTCTCCGATTCTTTGTAAAACTCTCTGAATTATTTTGGTGATGTCTCCATACTTTTCCCCTTTGACAGGCTTGCTGTTGCTGTCTGCAGATCTGGAGAAAGTAATATAGTGGTCAACCACCTGCAGCGTTATGCTCAATGCAACCAAATCACATATAGTCACAATGTCCCTTCACAAAGTCCAACAGGAAAACATTTCTAATATTTTTCTGCAGTCAGATTCTGACAGAGGTACAGTCTTAGTCGCTACTTGGCTTCACCGTTACCTGCGATCTTTCTCGACTGTCTATGTCTTCAAACAGTTGATGCTGTTGATTTCCACCTTGTACCCCTGAACCTTGTGGAATCCATGGCAAATAGGCTCAATATGGTATCACATGGCAAGAGGCTGAGGCCTAGTAGTGTAGCAGCATAGCAAACCTGTTGTGCATTTTGTGATACAAGCACCAAATTTGGCACACTAGTAGACTATCATATTATGAAAAGATCTGGATATTGGGCCATCTCAGATTCAGAGATTTGATTTTTGCAAGATTTCGATTCGATTGGGATCGAAGAGAACACCTTCTTCGTCTTCTGTACAGTGAAGTTGCCAGCCCTGAATTCTCTGGCTACATCTGGGTGCTTCATTGGGAGTGCAACCGTGTCCCTCAGGTGAACAGGGACCCACCTGGCATAGTGTGTGTGGTCTAAGGCATGGAACCATGGGACCAGTTCCGTCAGGGCATCAAGGTACGTCGTGAATGAAGCCTGCCGCAGAGAACGCACGTAGACCAGTACCAACATCTCTAGTTCCAGCACAGTTGCCCAGTACTGAAAGTTGGGAATGTCTTCTCCTCTCTGGTAACACCAGTCTTCGAACTCAGGCAGGTCTTCTGCATCATCAGCATATGTCATACAGTGGCGTTCATACGCACGGTGTTGCAGGATGTGCAGTGCCGCTGCAGTGATTTGATGAGCTCTTCTTGTGCGGGTGACGTGGGCAGCTCGCAGGAAGGAGTCGGCCGTCCCTGGCGTTGCAATCTCAGCTTGCAAAATCTGCAAATCTTGCAAAAATCAAATCTCTGAATCTGAGATGGCCCAATATCCAGATCTTTTCATAATATGATAGTCTACTAGTGTGCCAAATTTGGTGCTTGTATCACAAAATGCACAATTCTTTTGAATATTTGGGCTAAGCCGCCCCACTATAGGGCCTTATCTTCTCTCGCCATAGACAGGTTGGTTGGTGGTCTTCTGGTCCATCATCGTTTATTTTCGAGTTTTGTCTCTCTTGTCTTCTCGTCTCTTTTCCTCGCCATAGTCCATAGCTCAGATCATACCCCATTTCTCATTACCCTTGTTAACTCTAAGATTTTTGCTCATTTCCACTCCTTTGTACCACCTTTTCTCTTGTTTATGTAATTGGATTCCTGAAGTTAACCTTCCCTTTTCTTTCTTTCAATCCTTTAAGAATATAGCACATCACCATTTTGTTACCTCCACCACCAAAGGTGGGCGGAGGTTATGTTTCCACTCCTGTCTGTCTGTCTATTTGTCAGTTTGTGAACAAAATATCAAAAAAACTTGTGGATGGATTCGTACAAAATTTGGTGGAGTGGTTGGGTGTGTGACACGGACGAAATTATTAGATTTTAGTGAAGATATGGATCCGATTACTAGAATTTTGTAAGTAATTATTCTTTAACATTGAGAGTGAGGGCAACGAACGATATATAGCACAATATCTCAAAAAGGTGTAGATGGGTTTGGATGAAATTTGGTGGACAGGTTGGGTGTGAGACAAGGAAGAATCGATTCGATTTTGGTGAAGAATCAAATCGGGATCTGTATCTGGAACTAAAAGTGAATCTTTACCACTGGGTGATAGGGCCAAAAATGATATTTTACATGATATTTCAAAAAGTTGTGGACGACTTATGACAAAACTTGTTGGACCAGTTGGTTAGGTGACAAGAACAAGCCGATTCGATTTTGGTTCAGGTCCGAATCCAGATCCGGCCTATCAGTGGATGCAAAACATAAACTACTCAGTCTGGCGGAGGTTTGCTCTCTACTGAGTGCCGTTCTAGTAATGTCTGTTATCACTTGGCAAAAAAAAAGAAGTTTTTTCACAAGTATGTTGATCACTCCGGTTTGTGTGTTTGTTTGTGTGTTTTTTGTCTGTCCGCTCACTCATACTTGCCTACAGGTCACAATTTTAAACCGATCTCCACGAAACTTCACCAAATGGTAGAGTTCGTGTTCCGACAAAATCCTGATGTATTTGAGGTCAAAAGGTCAAAAGGTCAACATAGGCCAAAAATCAACCACTATTTTTGAATTTCAAAAATCCTCAATTTTCATCCGATTGACATGAAATTTAAATAGGATTTAGATATAGGTGAACTGAATTCAACTACCAACTATATTTGAGATCAGCATAGGCCAAAATGTCAACGTAGGCCAAAGGTGCCCAACAATTTCAAATTTCCAAAATCCTCAATTTTCATCCGATTGACTTGAAACCTGAATAGGATTTGCACATCAGCAAACTGAAACCAAAGACCAACTATTTTTAAGGTCAACATAGGACAAAAAGTCAACATAGGCCAAAGGTCAACCACAATTTTCGAACTTCTAAAATCCTCAATTTTCACCCGATTGACTTGAAATCTGAATAGGATTTGCACATCAGCTTACTGAATTCAACCACCAACTATTTTTCATGTCAACATAGGCCAAAAGGTCAACATAGGCAAAAAGGTCAACATAGGCCAAATTTATAAAATTGTCAATTTTCATCCGATTAACTTAAACTTTGAAGACGATTTGCATATCAGGTCACTGAATTGAACCACAAATTATTTTTGAGGTCAAAAGGATGCTCTACTGAGCGGCATTCTACTTTGTACTGTTTTGCCAAGTGTCGCTCTATGAGTGATTTTTCATTTGTTTGTTTTACAGTCTTATTTGTCTCACTTGTCTGCCTGTCTTCCCTGTTGGTGATACATTGACCATTCGTTCTGTCATGCATATCTTCTATTCGTCTTAACCTCTGTATATTAAATTAAGCAAGTCGAATCTGTCACCTTTGAGTGTTTAAGCATTATAATTAATTATTAGGAAATGGTCAGGTCAGCCAAAAGGGCAGCACAGGTCAGTGTCCTGAACCCCTACCATAAATGGAAAATGTGCACTGGTTACATGATTGTGTGAAGATTTATATCACGGCTAGTTTAACAAAATAAATAAATAAATAAATAATTTTATCAATCAAAACTTCATATCAATTGATTTTCTTATGTGTAAGATAAAACAGTTGATACAAGTCTAATGCTGCTATAGAATCAGCTTTCATACACCATAATAGGAGGGTGTGGCATATTTAATGCAACATTATTTTACAAAGAAAGTAAAAACTAGAGGTAGTTGAATACATTTTGTAGTTGAATACAGAAAGCAAACATAATGAAGAAATTAGAGTACAAGTGGAGACAAAGGAAGAAACAATAAAATGGTGAGAAAACAGGAATCCAGCATAGCAATAAATACATTTTACAACACATATCAGGATCCGCTCACCTGTGACCCTCGAGAAGATGTGTCAAAGACAATCTTAACCAGGTGTCACCACGTTAAGGTGAGACTGATGTTCGGCTCTGTTGTGCCTAATAATATTTAAAAAATACTTGTTGCAGGCCTTAAGGGGGTGGCCATAGGCCTTGGTGGGTGGGGGGGAGGGGGTGGGGGTTCTGTGAGTTAGAAAAGGGCTTCCATGTTGTGAAGGCAAGTTATGTGGAATGCCTGGAAGGTGGAGGATGGAGATGTAGCTGAAATGCAATGAACTAATGAGGTTTGGAAAGTAGTTCTTTATGTTGGGCTGGTAGAGTGGGAGAGGGAAGAGGGAAATTAAAGGTTTTGTTAATATTCACAACAACAATCTGCTAGGTCATAGAAAGGTGCAGGAAGCCTCTATAGGATTTCTGAATGTGTCGCCATTTGATCATATAGTAAAGGATGACCTGGAGAATCAACTAGTTTATTTATTTATATACAAAATGTAGGCTCATGGAAGAGTCAGGTGATTAGGACAACAAGGCAACGCAATGAATAGTGGGGCCGTAGAGCACGAGCTGAATGTAACAAGCGATGTGATGAACAGACAGGAAACAGTAACCTGCTTGTAAGAGAGGGTTGGTTATTGGTGGTAGAAAATATTGTGGGTAGGGGTCGGGTACCACCAACGTGAAGCCCTTGAAGGGAGAAGTAAGGTTGAAACAGGAGCAAAGGGAGACATAATAGTGGAGGTGGCCTGTAATCCTGTTTTTTAGAGTTAAACCTTGAGGGGTTACTGGAAAACATCTGCATATTGGAGGACGTGGGGAGGGTTCTAGTGCTGACTAAGCAGAGGGAGCAATACTGGAGGAGAAGCTGTGAATAATAACAGAAAAGACAGAGAGTTGACCAACCTGTCTGTGATGTGAGAGTGACGAGCCTTGTGCTTCTGCCTCATTATGGGAGTCGTCAATAGCGTTGAGAGCTTCAACTCTGGGAAACTGGGAGAGACAGATATGATTTCAATTTCGGGTGGGTCGCCAGCCCATAGAGGGGAGCAGTACCCCCATTGAGTTGCAGATAAAGACCTTGTAGATTTGGAGTAGTTTTCATTTTTCAAGGGATGACGGAGGATGCCCAGTCTGCTGCTGGCGTTGAAACCCAACATTGCTATATCTTCAGCCCAGGGGAGGTCATGGCTCATGACCGGATCAATAAGTTCAAGAGACTGAAACCCTTCCAGTGGCTTTCCATGAAAACCGATAGGTGGGTTTGTTTGGCAACCCTTCTGAAGTTGCAGGGTGAAACACAGTTGCGAGGATTGAAAAACTTGTTCCATTTGTCATGCCAGGAGGTAATCAATTTCATATCAGCACAGAGTGATGCAGCTGCTGTTTGCTTGTCACTGGGATGGGGGTACTGTCAGACATTCTGTGGATTATTTTGCAAAAAAAGTAAGAGAGGGTTTGCAGAGAATTGGGGAGATTGTTTGGTTTGTATATGAGGAACAAGAAAGTTGCTGCCTGCAGAGATACTCCCTTTGCGAACTTCATCCTCCACTAGGCAAGCAGAGGAAAGGATTCCATTGGTAGCACCTTGTTACCTCTGTCACTGAAGGTGGATCGAGGTTATGTTTTCACCACTGTCTGTCTGTCTGGCTGTTTGTTACGTGCAAAATCGAAGATTTTTCAAGTATATTGGTCGCTTGCGTTTGTGGTTCTGTCTGTCTGTTTGTTTGTCACTGGCCTACAGGTCACAAACTTCACCAAATGGTAGAGTTGGTCAAAAGCAAGAAGCCTATTGTTGTTGTGGTCAAAAGGTCAACATAGGCCAAAGGTCACCAACTTTGCTAAATTTCTAAAATCCTAAATTTTCATCCGATTGACCTGAAATTTGAAGAGGACTTGCATATCTGGTCACTGAATTCAACCACCAAGTATTTTTGAGGTCAACATCGACCAAAAGGTCAACATAGGCCAAATTTCTAAAATCCTCAATTTTCATCCAATTGACTTGAAATTTGAAGAGAACTTGCATATCTGGTCACTGAATTCAACCACCAAGTATTTTTGAGGTCAACATAGGCCAAAAGGTCAACATAGGCCAAATTTCTAAAATCCTCAATTTTCATCCAATTGACTTGAAATTTGAAGATGACTTGCATATCTGGTCACTGAATTCAACCACGTATTATATTTTAGGTGAACATAGGCCAAATTTCTAAAATCCTCAATTTTCATCCAATTGACTTGAAATTTGAAGAGAACTTGCATATCTGGTCACTGAATTCAACCACCAAGTATTTTTGAGGTCAACATAGGCCAAAAGGTCAGCATAGGCAAAATTTCTAAAATCCTCAATTTTCATCCAATTGACTTGAAATTTGAAGATGACTTGCATATCTGGTCACTGAATTCAACCACGTATTATATTTTAGGTCAACATAGGCCAAAAGGTCAACATAGGCCAAATTTCTAAAATCCTCAATTTTCATCCAATTGACTTGAAATTTGAAGAGAACTTGCATATCTGGTCACTGAATTCAACCAACAAGTATTTTTGAGGTCAACATAGGCCAAAAGGTCAACATAGGCCAAATTTCTCAAATCCTCAATTTTCATCCAATTGACTTGAAATTTGAAGATGACTTGCATATCTGGTCACTGAATTCAACCACCAACTATTTTTGAGGTCAACATAAGCCAAAAGGTCAACATAGGCCAAGTTTTTAAAATCCTCAATTTTCATCCGATTGACTTGAAAATTGAACAGCATTTGCACATTGAGTCACTAAATAGGGAAACTAACTATTTTTGAGGTCAAAAGGTCAAAGGTCAACTCAAGGTCAACCTTACAAAATCATCATTTTTCATCTGAAAAATCATCACTTTTCTTCCTGTTGACCCGACCATTTTTATTTTTATTTTTTTTGTATACAAGATCGAGGCTCGTGAAAGAGCGAACATTAATCACACAGAAAGACAAACAGACACATAAAACAAATAACATCGGGAGCGGTAGACAAGATGGGGAGAGAGGGGGAAGGACACAAACACAACATTTGAGAGCAGGGAACGAGAGACATGGAGACATCGAGAGATCTGTGGGAGGGAGAGGGCTTTGGGGGGGAGGCATGTGAAGGGGGGGGGGGGGGTGGGAGAGGTATAAACATATGGACACTGCCAGGATTTCCAGGAAAGAAGTTGGAATTTCAAACAAGGTGGATCTGGGGTGAATTACCGGGGGTAGAAAAGATCAAGGTTTTGGATGGGGGAAGATAAGAGATGGTGGTGAACAGCTGTTTTAAAGACCTGGAGGGAGGAGAGGGATTGAAGGGAGTGTGGGAGTTTGTTCCAGAGGCGGGAGAAAAGAGGAATGAAAGAGTGAAGGTGAGCAGAGAGCCGAGATTTCGGCAGTTTAACCATCAGAGGGTTGCTGGCAGATCTTGTGCGACCTGTAGGAATATTTGGGGGACAGAGCACAGAGAGAGCTGGGGGAGCAAGGCCGGAGAGGAGTCGGTAGAAGACAGAAAGACCACTGATCAAGATTGTCAATTTTAATCTTGATGAAATGGACAATTTGCTCTATCAATGGAATTTTTTTTCTTGGGGATGGGGGCGGATTTTGCAAGTATCGTGCTCCGCAAGACGTCTTCTTGTTTGTTTGTTTGTGAACAGGATATCTCGAAAAGTTGTGGACGGATTCGTGCGAAATTTGGTGGAGAGGTTGGGTATGTGACAAGAATGAAATGATTAGATTTTGGTGAAGATCTGGATGCGGATCCGAGAATTTTTAAAAGTGATTCTTCACTATTGAGTGATCGGGCCAAAAACTATATATAGCATTTTTTAAAATGTTGTGGACAAGTTATACCAAAACTTGGTGAATGAATTGGTTCGGTGACTATAACAAGTCAATTAGCTTGTGGTTCAGGTCCAAATCCAGATCTGGCGTGGCGGAGGTATGACAAAACGTGGAGACAAAACGTAAACTGTTCAGCCTAGCGGAGGTATGCTCTCTACCAAGTACCGGTCTAATTGACTTTGTGTGATGCGAAGTGATGGAGTTGTGAACAGCTTTGTCTTCTTGACATTCACATTTAAACTGAATTGCCTATAAAGTATAGACTGTGTTGAAGCTGTCGAGTATGCTCTGCTGAACTTCTTCTTCAGAGTAAGCTGTGATCACACGATTGAACCACCTTTGGAGGCCATTTTTCCCCACAGAGCAGGGGTTGGCCTTTTTTGGGCACTGTGGTCCCCTTTTTGAAGCAATGTTTTATGGCCGGATGCCCTTCCTGCTGCCAACCATGTTAGTCACCTCTTGCTACACCCAGGGAATTACCAGTGAACTGGTACTCAATTTGCTGACCTCAGAAGGATGACAGGCTGAGTCAACCCACCTGGTGTTAATTCAGCGATCAACCGGGATTTGAACCCAGGATCCTAGGATCCCAAGCCGGCACCCGAACCGCTAAGCCAACACCAGGCTCTGTGATCAAACTATAATTACCATATTGCAGATACGTGATGATCTTTATAGAGACCTTCGTTTTTTCTTGTCGCTGGCTTGGCTTAGAAGGTTTTCCATCAACTTGCTTCTGTATAACTATTCCACAAGCTAGGTCTTTAGTGGCGTGGTTAAGCAAAGCGGATATTGCATTGGTGTACACAATGACACATCGCTGCTTGGCTCTCTTGATGAGAATAGCTCAGATTGTGTTCCGCTGTAGAGTATAAGGTACCACTCATGTCCCGCTGTCTAACTATGGGGGTGGACTTCTGAGAGCATCAAGGGTTCTTTCAGCCTTTCCGTTCAGGACTTCATTGTTAATCAAGTCAAATGTTTTAATGAGATCGATGAACACGATGTGCAAGTGGTTTTGTGTTGCTCCCGTAGTTTCACTTGGAGTTGACGGAAAACAAAAATCCCTGTGTTGGGCCTGAAGAGCTAACTTGTGTATCGGTGATCCCTGTGTTGGGCCTGAAGCTACCCTGGGTTTCTGGGAGAAAGAGTTTGCTATGGGAAGTGGCATATTCAGCAGGATTCTGGCCTCCTTATTTGTTGTTGACCCAACTAATTTAAGTGAAAGTTACTGGCTCCTTTTGTCTACCCTGACGAAGTCTCCGGAGGCATTATGTTTTGGGGTTGTCCGTCCATCCATCAATCCATCCGTCCGTCCGTCCGTCTGTGATAGGTTTTCGTGCCTGTGATAACTTAAGAACGGCTGAAGGTAACGAAGTCAAACTTGGTGTAAGTATGTATAATGATGAAAATTCGATTATGGGGTCAAGAGGTCAAAAGTCCCGTTAGGTAAAAATGCTGTTACAGAGTTAACTTGTGTACCAGTGATGGGATTTTGACCAAACGTGGTATAAGTATATATTATTACCCTGCGCTCGCGAAGCGAAAAGCGGGGTTAAGCATTCAGCTGCGTACGTGTGCCATGTGCCGTATGTGTCTGCATTTTAAAAATCCATTTGCTCGGCAACCGTGAGTCAGATTGACATGAAATTTTACCATAGAAGCGCCTCCGCCTGTATAATTGTTTTTATTCATAATTATGACGTCATAGGTCACGTGGTACAGATGCCATATTGGAAAAACGTTACACCTCTATATCTTCCAAACCGCTCAATGGAAAAAATTGAAACATGGCTCAGGCTCATTGTCAAGTACTCACCATGAGGAATAAGATATGTTGGTGATGTCATTGGTGCCTTAATTATGACGTCATAATTCGACAAGTACAACGCTTGATCTGATCAGTATGAATAAAACAAAAATTCCTCTGAAACTGTTAATCCAAAGCAAGTACACCACCTCTGAAATATTCTGGCAGCCCTTCAACCAATGTACGATTTATTTATTTATTTTGGTAATTAATTTTCAGACCGAGATCCAATTAGGAATTTGTTCTTCTGGTGGAATTAGTGAATGGTGTGGCTCTGCTGATGTTTCGCTCCCTCACCCCCTCCTCCTTTTTAACACCACAGAAGCCATTGGCCACTGGGAATTTGCAACTTAACTATAAGGTGCCTACCAATTATAGATTGTAAATGTCATTCATCACGTTTTCAAAGTCGTCCACCTGACATCCTGTTGTACGATAGATTTGGGCAGACATTTTGAATGCAATGCATTTTTGTGTTGCCCACAACCCGATCTGTTACGTATCAAATGTGCACATCTTGTATCGTTTTTTTTTTGTTTTTTTTCTTTGCATACAGAATCGAGGCTCATGAAAGAGCTGACATTTATCACACAAACAAATCAAACAGACAAACAAAGTATATAAAAAGGGGAGCGGTAGACAAGATGGGGAGAGAAGGGGAAGCACACAAACACAACATTTGAGAGCAGGGACATCGGGAGATGTGTGGGAGGGAGAGGGCTTGGGGGAGGGGGAGGCGTGGGAAGGGGGGGGGGGGTGAGAGAAGTATAAAACACAAGGACACCAAGGACTTCCAGGAAAGAAGTTGGTATTTCAAAAAAGTGGATTTGGGGTGAAATTAGCGGGGGTAGAAAAGATCAAGGTTTTGGATGGGGGAAGATAAGAGATGGTGGTGAACAGCTGTTTTAAAGACCTGGAGGGAGGAGTGGGATTGAAGAGAGTGAGGGAGTTTGTTCCAGAGGCGGGAGAAAAGAGGAATGAAGGAATGAAGGTGAGCAGAGAGTCTTGATTTTGGCAGTTTAACCATAAAAGGGTTGCAGGCAGATCTTGTGCGACCTGTAGGAATATTTGGGGGACAGAGCCCAGAGAGAGCTGGGGGGGGGGGGGCAAGGCCGGAGAGGAGTCGGTAGACGATGGAAAGACCACCAACCTGCCTGCGGTGAGTGAGTGAAAGGCCCTCGGAGATAGCTTAATCGCGGGAGATTCCAAAGATTCTGAACGCTTTGGTTTCAACAGCGTGAAGACGAGCTAGGTGTGAGGCAGGAGCACCAGCCCAGAGGGGAGAACAGTATTCCATTGAGCTGCGGATGAAAGCCTTGTATGTGCTGAGGAGCTCAGGTGTGCCAAGGAAGGACTTTGCACGACGGAGGATGCCCAGTCGGCGACTGGCTTTGGAGGCCAGATTGGAAATGTGGTTTTCCCAGGAAAGATCATGGCAGATAGTGAGACCCAAAAGCTTGAGTGACAGAACTTCTTGGAGAGGATTATTCAGAAAGTGGATGGGAGGGTTGTCCAGTCGGTCTTTTCGGAGAGACATAATAAGAGTGTGAGATTTGTCAGGATTGAAAGACATGTTCCACTTGTTTGCCCAGTCTGTGATTTTGTCCAGGTCTGCAGAGAGCGAGGAGGCTGCAGATTGCCGATCTGATGGATGAGGAATGGAGCGGCAGAGAGTAGAGTCATCAGCAAAGAGATAGAGAGGATTTTCAAGAGAGTCAGAGAGATCATTGAAGAAGACCAGAAAAAGCACAGGGCCCAGAACACTGCCTTGGGGAACTCCAGCCTGAACAGGAAGAGGAGATGAGAGAAACCCATTCAGGGCCACACGTTCACTATGACTAGAGAGGAAGTCCGCCAGCCATGCGTGGAGATTTCCATGGATACCATAGGGGGAGAGTTTGGTGAAGAGAGCGGGGTGCCAGACCGTATCGAAGGCACGTGATATGTCAAGAGAGACAGCTCTAATGTCCTGTTTGGCATTGAGGACCTCCATCCATTGTTGAGACAGCAGAAGCAACATGTCCAGAGTAGAGTGACCTGGTCTGAAACCAAATTGATGATCAGAGATCAAGCCATTGGAGAAGAGGAAAGATTTCATATCCGAAGCAAATTTTTTATCATATCCGAAGAATGATAAAATGAATGAATGATAAAAATAAATAAATTTATAAATAAAATAAATAAAATAAAATAAAATAAAATAAAATAAATAAATAAAATAAATAAAATAAAGAAAATGAAGAAAATATCCGAAATCCTGCTGAATATGCCATTTATCATATTTTTTCATATCCGAATTTCATATCCGAAGCAAAGGTTTTCCATTGATTGGGCTCGTGTCAACGTTGTTATGCATTTTCGGATTGAAACGACTTTAAGAACCCAGCTGTCAAGCAGTGTAGTAGCAATAGATGATGTCGGTTAACTACTCCTAAAGTGTAATGAAGAAGATGTTATAAACTTGGTCGTTGTGTTTTGAGGACAGAAATTTTCTTCATGGATCTTTGCATGTTCAGTTCACTCTTGTTCCACCAGTGATAATCGATGTCAACAGCAGCTCAGGGGGACAAAGAGCAGGAAGCTCACTTGGATAAAAATGCTGTCAAGCCTTGTTAACGCTTGTACTGCAAGTGGGTCGAGACGGCAATGGAAAGTGAGCTGTTGAGAGCCCCTGGGGCAGGATTGTCATGGCGAAATGGACTTGCATCCTGGACGTCACAACGGGCCAAGTTTCAATCTGTAGTCTTTAACTGCACTTTTTCTGAGGGTGGGGTGTTGGTGGGGGGGGGGGGTGTGATGGCAGAAGTGAGGATTGGATTGTTGTGAAAATGACTTTTAGTGGGTTAAAAATGCTTGATACAGCATAATCACATGAAGCACCTTGACACTCTCCTGAACTCTGCAATGAGAATTGTATCTGGCATGCTGATGTCGAACTCCTCTACCGTGGCTCCCTGTGCTGACTCGCACACCCGGTCATTCGCAGGCAAGCATGAACGTCCCGAGTTTACCTTCAGAATACATGAAGAGCTGTTTCGATTGAAGTCACGGAAGCCATTCCGCATTAAAGGGACCTGTAGTGGCAGGTATTTAAAATAAGGAGTGGTGGTGGCAGCGACGGGAAAAGGCATCAGTTCGAAATTGCCAGATAATTCAAGATCCCACGAAGGAGCCCCAAGGCTTTGACCGATAGAGACGGAAGTGGAGTTGTCTCAACCAACTGTGACCCCGAGATGCAAGGCCCGCTCATCATATGTATAAGTGGAAGTAAACTGATAGCCCAGAGTCTACCTGTGGCCAACAAGAACAGACAGTCCGACATGTCATACAAGACAGTGTGCATAAATTCAGTGGGTTATTTTCAGAACTACACAGGGCCACTTATGAAGAAGAAGAACCACCTTTAGAGGCCATTTTTCCCCGCAGAGCAGGGGTTGGCCTTTTTCGGGCACCTTGGTCCCCTTTTTGAAGCAATGATTTATGGCTGGATGCTCTTCCTGCCACCAACCCTGTTACACACAGGGAATTACCAGTGAACTGGTACTCAATTTGCCGACCTTGGAAGGATGACAGGCTGAGTCAACCCTCCTGGTGTTAACTTAGCGATCAACCGGGATTCGAACCCAGGATCCGAGGATCCCAAGCCGCAACCTAACCGCTAAGCCAACACCAGGCTTACAGGGCCACTTATGCTGCAATCGAATGGCTCTAATTAGTAGATCTTCAATTATAGTTGTTTACATGATCATACGAATGAAGAGAATAGCTTTGTTATTTCCTTAAAGTGAATGTCTAGCATAAGCGTAAAGTAATTAACTGTGATATTGGACATGCATTGCTTATGTAATAGTTCGACAATGTCTATCCATCCCTCTGTCTGTGTCTAAAATTATCAACCCTTGTGATCCCATTTTTGCCGTTTGTCCCTCTGTAGTCTGTCACTTAGATGTCTGTTTTGCTATCGCTAGGCCGCCAGGCTCAAGTCCAGGTGGCAAAGAAAATCAGATATCGCGATCACCACAATTTGCCTGTGAGCTGCGGGAGGAAAGGTCAAGGTGGGATTGATCCACCCACCAGAGTTCAACTTCGCAAAAGGCTATGCCTGGAGTCTGCAGAGCTACCGCACCAAGCCATTCTCCCACTCAGCCAGCCACGCCTCTCCTCCTCCTGACAAGCCTCGCTTTGCGTGCTGACTGAGCTGCAACGTGAACATACCCACGCTAACTCTCTGCATCGGTCTCTGTTGTATCCCACCGGGTACAGCTAGGGTATTTCTGTCTTGTCTGCCTCTATCTATTGTGTATCTCACATGCTGTGTCTGAGGGCCCAGACAAGGATTAGATAATTAAGGAATCCCAATTGTTTGTTTTTACCGTGGGCATGTATTCGGTAGTGGGTTTAGGGGTTTCTTTATTGTTGATTGCTTCTTGTATATTCCCTCCCCGTGACCATTATCATCTTAATTTATTAAATATACCTGGTCTTGCAGTGATTCTGGCTGGGGTGGCTGCATCATTTGGTGGTTTTAGAAGACCCGTTAAGGGAATAATTATTCCCTTAACAATTATAATTGGTCATGGTCTCCACACCATATAGAAAACTCCGTCATGTGACTTAGATGTCTCAGCCTAATTACATCAAGTCACCTGACACCTATCGGAGTGGGGCTGAACCATTGTAGGACTCTCCATCTGTATGTTAATGAGATATACATAACCAGATCTGATTGGGTTGTCAAAACGATCAACTGTTGCAGTCACTGTGATGCAACGCAACCCACCGGATTTGAACCGGGCAACCAGGACGAGCCTGATGGTTGCAGCAGTATCTTGGCCCACCTTTCTTTCAGAATTTAAAACAAGCAGCGATTTCACTCGGCCATAGTTACTGTAAGTCCTTCGTCATAGCATTCTATTCTAAGTTTGTCAGGGCCTATATCAATAAAAGAAATTAGGAAAAGGCATCCACAACCATCCTTGACCATGTTGTGGAATGTTAGCCAAGACCCTCACTTTTTTTCTTCCGCCCTCACTTTGTCACCTTTATTCGCTTTTAAATTCGTTTTCTCCACAACCGCTCGAGTGATTGTAAAAAAAATTCTCCATGGGTAGGTGCTCCTATGTTGAAAGGTTTCTGTCAAAGTTACGTGATGATTGGATGGAAAATGCAGCCGGCATTCCAAAAAGTCTGTTTTCTGTAGGCATGGGTTGCAGGGTGTTTCACATATCAGGAAAAAACGGCCTCGACCATGCTTCGCTCAGCCTTGGCTGAATTATTTTGAATATTGAATCCGATGAAATTTATATTTGCCCAAATGTGCCAGTGACCTGGGCATTGCTCCCGCATACTAAACTGTCTTGTCTGATGTGTCCTCGAGTCTTTGTCCTTTACCTTGATGGATTGTTTTTAGCCATTTCAATTTTTGTAAGAAGGAAAGAATACACAATGAGTTTAATGTCTGAAATTGTGTGCATTCATGGAATTAATACTCATTTTGTTTGTCAGGATTGTTCCCTGTGGGTTGCGCTACGAGCATGACGCAGCATGCAATTTCCAGGTGAGTTTCAAGACATGTTCTCATTCATTACCATTCCAGAATTATGCCATGTAGGAGGCACTGTACTGTATTTTGGTCGGCCTGTTTGGTGTTGCTGATCCCATACACTGCGTTGACTTGCACATGGTCCACTAATGTCCTTGTGGGTCATGTAAATGTCTACTGATGTCCTAATGGTATGTACAAGGTCCTCCTTCCATATTGAACCTTTGACATCATGGGAGGTAGCTTTTATGTTCGTACTTCCTGGCTAAGACTTTCCCATTAGGCCTTAAATCTATACAGATGTAACTCTCTCTCCATAATCAGGAGGCAAGTGAAGTAATTTCCTCCTCCCCATGGATGCCAACCTGTGAGACCTGTCTGTGCTCTATTTGAGAGAATCAAATGCTGAGAATCAAGGAAGCAACATGAACAATGATTTTCTTCTCCTTCTTCTTCTTTTAAACAAGCAAGAAAAAAGCAATCTTTTTAAGTCTTTGGTATGTTGGGAGTTAGTTACCCGAGCTGCTATGAGCCAAGTTCCATCTGCATTACACATGATTGTGGAAGTGAGCATTTATTTTATTAAATTTGAGTAAAGCCATACATGCCAGTGCCGAAATAAGCTCCTCCATGACTTATTTTTGGAATACCTTGTTGAGGCTCATGGAGGAACAAGTACACAGAATGGATCGGAACGTAACAGAATGAACAGAACAGTACAAAGAGATGAGGGAGCAAACGCACTATCAGCAAGGATGAGTGATTTGGAGAGATGAGGAACGCGCAGAATAATGAGAGCAAAGGGAGGACGAGGTGTGAACAAGATCGATGCAGTCACAAACTCTCAATCACAAAAGTGGAAGGAAAAACTTGAAACCCGGGAAGAGATGAGGTGGTGGTGGTGGAAAAGACCTGAGGTGGTGGTGAACAACTGTATTGAAGCCCTGGAAGAAATTAGATTAGAGACTGAGGAAGTCGATTCCACAGGTGAGAGAAAAGAGGAACATAAGTGGAGGATTCTGGATTTTGTCTGGAGCAGCGAGTCTGGATTTTGGGATTTCCACCAGAAGGGAGTAATTGGCAGACCGTGTGCGCCTGCAGTAATCTGGTGGAGGAAGAGGGTTGCTGGACAATATAAATGGCGGTGTTCAAGACCAAAAAGGAGGCAGTAGAAGACAAAGACCAGGCGGTAGAAGACCACTGACCTCTCTGCAATGTGAAAGTGAATAAAATAAAAAGTTAGCAAATCCAAATCTATATATAAATCTCAAAATCACTCAAAAACGAATAATCATCACCAAATTAATGTGTCTATTGGTGCCTTTTAAATTATTCTTTACCCCAAACACACCTCCTTTAAATTTCTCGTTCCCTTTCCTGAAATGCCCTGTAGTGTCCATCTTGTTTATCCCGTGTACCCCACCCCAGCCCTCTCCCTTCCACAGATCTCCTGATGTCCATGTCCCCTACTGTTGTTGTGCTTCCCTCTCTCTCCCCCTCTTGTCTCCTGCTCCCTTTATTTCATGTTCTATGTGTTAGCTCTCACATAAGCCTCGATTAAGTATACAAAAAATTTTTTCTTGTGCTCTTTAGGAATGTGTCCTATAATCCTGTCCATTTATACCTCTGAATGACTTGTCTAATTTCACCCTGCCATGGGCTAGATGATGAGCTATATCTGTCAATGTATTTTAATCTCCATTGTCATTCTCAAGATTTTCTAGATCTTAAATAAAATGTCATTAAAAAATGACCAACGATATACAGGTGGTGGCCAAAAAATTGGAAACACCAATCTAAAGTCACTTAATAGGGCATCACCAGTACGACCTTTATGCACCGTGGCATAGCATCCACCATCGTCTGGAATTCTGCAGGAGGAATGTTACACCATTCTTCTATGAGAAAGTCAATCAGCTCACACCTGTTTGATGGAGGCGGAAAACGCTGTCTCAGGCGTCGTCCCAGAATATCCCATAAATGCTCGATTGGGTTCAGATCTGGTGACTCAGAAGGCCATGACATATGGATAACATTAGTGTCATGCTCATAAAACCATTGGGCGACCACACGTGCTCTGTGGATAGTAGGGCTTTGGGGGCCTGTGCAGCATTTTTATACATGACCTTAAGCATGCGTAGGTGGTATTTGCTCAATTAACAAATGGGCCACACCATTGCTTGGGGTCCCTCATTTACCCAGGCGTTTCCATTTTTTGTCCACTACCTGTACTTTTGAATACAGTGTTTATTTTGTATGTCCAAAACTCCTTGAAGTCCAAAATATATAAAGCAAATAACCATTCCTTCCTTACAAATGGAATTAAGGTCTGTACTCTTTCCATCAAAATGCTCTTGTGGTGATGTTGTTCTCATCTTCTGAGTTTTATTCCAATGAAGATGTTAATTTAGACAGCTTTTAATCTTCAGTGTTGTGGATGTCACCATGATCCCTGACAGTAAAGACATATAGAGTATGGCTAAAGTCTTTCCATCATTTGTTGTTTGTATTGATGAGAGTGAGCTCTGGTTCTGAGGTTGGAAGGCACTTTGTGGCAGAAACAGACTGTATCCTCTGTCGGACTTTCCTTTTTTTTCTTTGGGTAACGCCCATGATTACACCCACTAAACACTGGCTGGACCTCATCCATCCAGATTTTCCAAACGAGAGGGATGCAGTTTAGCCAGGTTTAAATTGCTGTGATTTGCCAGCAATCAGGATGATTACAAGATGGTACTTTTGGTCTCAAGGGTTTATTATCAAATGAGCGATTGATTGTTCTGTTTATTGTTATTGCAATGTGCAATGATCAATGTGCAAAGAGCTAATGTTTTCAAACGATTCTCTGTGTGCACACCTCGTCAATAATGGTAGCATTAAAGAAGTCAAATCATAGGGAGGTTATTGGGGTGCGGGGAGAGTAGGGGGTTAATAAGGATACGGCTCAGAGGGCAAAAACACCCATCCTGCTTTAGACCGTCCAACACCAGTTCTTAGATGGTTTAGCCATTTACAGGTGGGCCAGATGTTCTTCCCACCTGGTGGCAGATGCTTGCGTTTGAGATGCACCTGGAGGGCTTCCTCAGGAGTGTTGTGCAAATTCAGGAACTCTGTTGGTTTTGGGCACACTGTAATGCATCGGAAGCTATCATTCCATGCAGGGTATAGTTTCTTAACATGAGAGATCTTTCCCACACTGGGCAGACTTTAGCCTTTATCTCCTCCACATGCCCCTTATAAGACAAGGTGCAGACCCCCATCTCCAGTGGTGGTGGTTCGTATGCAGCCTGTGGCTTCTGGTTGCATCATTCATTTTCCGGGGTGCAACTGTGCCACTGATGCATTGCCTTCTATTACCAGTCTGCTGGTACTCATTTTGCCTACCACAACCCACCTGTGTTATCGCAACGGCATGACATGGGTTCAAACTCAGGATCCTAAGGTCTCAAGACACCCACCTTGACCATTAAGCCAACACCAGGCTAGCCCCATGTCAGATGGTAGTCAATTTCCTGTTGGCATTATGGTTCCATAATGAAGGCTGACTTGTGTTTTGGTCAGGTTAGCACAAAGCTGATTTACCTTGTAGTATGAGGACAGTCTATACAGAACACCTGTGAGGTGACCCTCAATTTCCTCCTCGTCCTTGGCTTGGGCAGCTACTGAAAGGTCATCAGCAAACAAAATGCTTCAGGTCCCAGGGGATATCGTACCAGTCGTTGATGTGGATGTTGAACAGATGAGGAGCTAGTATGGAGCCCTCTGTCTGTGCAATCTTCTCAGTCTTCCATCAAGTTAGACATACAATCTCTTGTTCTCTAGAAGTGATTCCAAAATCCCTATCAGGTGATAGTCCTTCAGCATCTGGTAGACTTTAGCAAACAGCCGTCGGTGTTTGATTGTGTCATAATTAATCTGCTGTTAGGTCGACTAATGCAACTTCAGTTGCCAAACCTCTCCGAAACCATCTTCTGTGTGGTGGGTGAGGTTCAGGACAGTACAGGACCTGCCTTGTTGGAAACCAGGCTCTTCTGAAATGAGTGTTCTTCCATTGTTGTTATCAAACAGTTGTGGATCAAACACTCATAGTGCTTAGAGGTGGCACAGTGGTGATATTCCTCTGTAGTTCATTGGGTGTGTTTCAAAGGTGTGGAGGCCAAAGTGCTTGTTCTGCTCAATAAAAATGTCATCTAAGTCAGTTCCCTTCACGATATTAAGGGTGCCAATTGCCTTGGTTGGCTCAGATAGTGAAATTTCGCTCACAAAATGACAACTGTGTCTTTGTCCCTCTTCAACCACACTTTTTTTCTTTCTTTCTTTTGTGTACATGATTGAGGCTTATTGAAGAGCTAGAGCAGAATGGAAGGGAACAAAATGGAAAGGAGGTCGTAGGCCGAGGTCGTAGGCCAAGGCCCAAGTCTGTGCGGCTGCTGAAAAAGATAATGACTGCACCTTCTCCAGTGAGCAGGACAGAGGCTCTGATATGATAGGACAGAGCTCTACACCAAAGCTAAAAAGATGTTGCCTGTTCTACTAACAACAACTACTAGATTGCAAACAAATCAGAGAAGATTAAATGAGCTGGAGCTTAGAGGAGCAGGGAATCATCCTCCACTGCAAAGCGTATTCTGCGCATGAAGCATGGGGGACTAATGGTGGAGGAGAAAGATTCATGAACCAGTTGAAACTACCAAAGCTGGCAGCCAAGGCCGAACGAAAATTCACAATCTGGTTCATGAATAATGATCCTTTACCGAAAGAGGACGTGGAGATCTTGAGTTCTGGGAGAACTTCCTCCCACCCTCTGAAACCCTCAAATGGAGATAACTGAAAGAAGGAAGCACTAAGAGCAGAGTGAAAGTGTGAGTGAGATAATGGGGCAGGGGAGAAAAACACATTTTCAGTCATTATCTTTCTTGGGCAAACCACATTTTAAAGTTGGCCTCCAAAGCCAGCTATCGACTGGGCATCCTCTGTCGTACAAAATCCTTCCTTGGCACACCTGAACCCATATCCACTTACCTTCCTTCATCTGCCAGCATCATTGAGTACTGCTCTCCCATCTGGGCTGCCCCCACTGCCTCACATCTTGCTCAGCTTGATGCCGTGGAAACAAAGGCATTAAAGATTATCGGAATTTCAACTTTATTATTGGAATTGTTGGAATATTGAAAATGAGAGATCGGGCCAAAAACAATATACAGCACGATATCTCAACAAGTTATGAATGGATTCGAACAAAACTTGGTGGACAGTTTGGGTGTGTGACAAGGACGAATCGATTTGATTTTGGTTCAGGTGAGAATCCAGATTCATGGGATACAAAGCGTAAACTGCTCAGCATTGTGGAGGTATGCTCTCTACCGAGTATTGTTCTCGTTTTCGATGTAATCTTCTATCAACAGGCACTTTTGTCATTTGGTTTAATAATTCTAAGCAATGTTCTCTTATACTCTACACTCAACATTAAATTAATTTCTCTGGCATGACACATGAGAAACATTTTGAGGGCACAGTGATGATAGATTAGGAAATGAAAAAGAGTAAAAGGTGCACGTATTGCCCCCTGGCGGGAGAGACCAGGTGAGATTCTGAGATTCGTAGTCCAAGATCTAGTCCTGTTCACGGTTAGTTCAAGTTACGAGGCTGTACCTTGCACGGCTAGTACACCTGGTCTATTTCAAGGATACTTGGAAGATGTAGACGCAAATTTGGTTTATTATATTAGGCCTAGTTATTTCATGTTACCAGTGTAAAAAAAAGAAGTAATTTATTCGGATTGAAGAATTGCGGTGTGAGAGAGTAAAAATAGATTGGACAAAGACAGACATAGGGAAATGAGAAAGACAGGCAGATTTAAGAAACATACAGAGGGCTATAAACCGTTTCGCGCTCCGATGCTTTGCGCAGAGCCAGCGGATCCTTCGCAATCCGTGACCAAAGTGCTGAGTTAGCCTTTCGGGCAGCAAGCCGAGAACCGTGCTGAACCCCAGCCCCATTGTACATGGCGTGGTACCAAACAACGGCAACTTCACCTTGTGCATTACACAGCAAAGGTCGACGGTGACAACCCTTTAATTGTCCCATTTCTTTGCAGAAGAATTCGCCGGCACCATGCTGGTTATAAAGGGAAGTCGTGAAAGTTTGTTTTTTATATACAGTGCCTTCAGAAAGTATTCACACCCCTTGGCTTTTTTCACATCGTGTTGTGTTAATGTTGTGTTGTGTTGTGTTGTACAAATTGATTAAATTGAGATTTGTTATCACCAATCGACACACAGTACCCCATAATGTCAACGTGGATTTTTTTTGAGTGAAGTGGAATCTTTTTGGAATTTTTTACAAAATAATTAAAAATGAAAATCTGAAATATCTTGAGTCAATAAACCCCTTTGCTATGACACTACAAATTGAGCTCAGGTGCATCCAATGTCCTTTGATCATCCAAGAGAACTTTATTGGAGTCTACCTGTGGCCAATTCAATTTATTATCTAGACATGATTTAGAAAAAAACACACCTTTCTATATGAGGTCCTACAGTTGACAGTATATATCAGAGCAGAAACTCTACCATGAAGTCCAAGGTGTACTGTCTGTAGAACCCAGAGATAAAATTGTGAGGAGGCCCATACCTGGGAAATGGTATAAAACAATTTCTAAGAGTGTTGAAAGTTCCCAATAGCACAGTGAGCTTCGTCATTAGGAAATGGAAAGAATATGGAACTATCCACACTCTTCCGAGAGCTGGCCGTCCGACCAAACTGAGCAACCGGGCAAGAAGGATCCTGGAAATGGAGGTGACTAAGAACCCAATATTCACCCTGACAGAACTACAGAGATCCTTCGCTGAGATGAAAGTACCTGCCGGAAGGACAACAATCTCTGCAGCACAACGCAAATCTAGGCTTTATGGGAGAGTGGCCAGATGGAAGCCATACCTGGAGAAAAATGATTCTTTGGTCTGACGAGATGAATATTGAACTATTTAGCCTGAATGCAAAGCGCTACGTCTGTTGGAAACCGAACACGGCTCATCACCCATCTAACACCATTCCTACCGGGAAGCATGGTGGTGGCAGCATCATACTTTGGAAATGTTTTTCAGCAGCAGGAACTGGAAGACTTGTAAAGATAGAGGGAACAATGAATGGAGCCAAATACAGACAAATCCTTGAGGAGAACCTGCTTCAGAGTGCAAAAGACCTGCGACTGCGGCAAAGATTTACGTTCCAAAAGGGACAATGACCCCAAGCGAGCATAGTTGAAGAGACTTGATGATTGCTGTTCACTGTTGCTCCCCATCCAAAGCTTGAGCACTTGACAGAGCTTGAGCAAATCTGCAAGGAAGAATGGGAGATTGGGAAAAACCCCACAAATGCAGATGTGCAAAGCTGATTCAGACATACCCAAGAAGAGTTGAAGCTGTAATCGCTGCCAACGGCAGTTCTACGAAGTATTGTCTCAAGGGTTGAATACTTATGTGAATTAGATATTTCTGTATTTCATTTTTAATTATTTTATAAGACTTTCTAAAAAAACATTCCACTTTGACATTTTGATATTATTGATATTATGTTATGTGTGATCCATTTTGATATTATGTGTGAATCAGTGACAAAAAATATCAATTTAATCCATTTGAAATTCAGGCTGTAACACAACAAAATATGAAAGAGTCAAAGAGTGTGAATACATTCTGAAGGCACTGTTAGTATTCAGTATCCTGTAAAAGGCGGGTCTGAGCTGTACCGAGTGGGACGGAGTTGGCGGGACGGAAAGCTGTGCAATTGAGTGAACCAGGCGTCGTGCAAGGTGCATTCTGTAGTGAAAAGGCCTGGCCAACTATCACCTCACACATTAAATTAATCTTTCTCCTCGCACATTATTTCTCTTTTCTAATTGTTACTTTGGATGCACAAGAGCTCAACGAATGCAAAGTCGCCAAGTCAAAGCCGCCAACCTTTCTTTTAAGAGCGACCAGAGTATCCCGGGAAGTGACGGTCATGATGGCCTTTACCCCAAGCTCAGTGGCTGTGTAAAGTGTTTGTCTCGTCAGTATGTCCGTGTGTGTGTGTGTGTGTGTGTGTGTGTGTGTGTATGTGTGTGTGTGTGTGTGTGTCAGCTCTATCACGAGCCTACGCCTATGTATAAAAAAACAACCTGATATGCACCTCTTCCCAGCTTCCTCCTCGCACCTTACTCGCACCCTCACTCAAACTTCACTCACACCCCACCTTCACCTCCTTAATATGCACCTTAGACACCAGTATTCTTAGACAGACAATTTTTATACCTTAGTCACTTTTTATCCCCATCCCCCATTGAATGGGCAGCCCAGGCTCATCAGTCTGCGCTCTGTGAGCGAAGTTGTTGCATAATCCTCGCACTGCTCTATCTTTCTTTTCTTGTTTACCCTTCCACATGATGAGTCTGCTGACACCCTGTTATGTTAGATACTGTAGGTAATACATATAAGCTAGGTAGATTGGTGTATCTCTACTCTTTGTAGATTGGTGTATCTCATTTTTGCCACATTGAAATTGCTTCCACATTGAAATTTGTTGCTTTGAACTGCACCGTATGCTCCCCCTCACTCCTATCCTTGTAAAATAAACACCCTATCGTTGAATTGTTCTTTCAGATCTGCTCGTATTGTCTTTTCCTCCTTTGCTCTCGTGTGTCTAGTAGTGTTAGCCTGGGAGGTTTAGGCCCCAACTAATTGGCTCTGGTCTATGTCCGATGTGCACTGGCAGCTTTTGCTTGGCTGCATCTAATTAAGATTTAAAAGATAAGAGCTGTGCATATTGAAAGCATGAGACCTGGTTGGAAAAACCACGTGACCCACAGGTAAACGGTAATTGGACGGAGGACTCTGGGGGAACCTGGTAGACTAATTGGCACTCACGGTTGATTAGTAACCCTCCGGGATGCGGAGTTATCCGAGCTCAGTGGCCTTGGATCCATTCGTTTTTACCACTATAGATCCATTACCCACTAATCACAGATCAGCAATCAGTCGCCTTTATGTATGACGGGAAACGCCCTCAAAAGATTAAGAACGAGAAGATCGCACGCTGGCGCATAGAATTGGCCGACGATAGCTTTGATGTTGTATACAGATCGGGAAAGGATAACTGTGCGGCCGACGCTTTGTCTCGGCCCATCTGCTCTGGAATGACGGTCGACGAGCTACATACTATACACAATGCGCTGTCACCCGGGCATCGCCCGTATGGCCCATTTCGTTCGTAGCAGGAACTTACCTTTCTCCGTCTACCATATTCGTCATTTATGCAAGTCGTGTCTGGTTTGCACGGAACTCAAGCCGAGTTTTTACAAGCCTCCAATGGGTATGTTAATACACGCTGGACGGCCGTGGGAGTGACTAAACATCGACTTCAGAGGGTCCTTGCCCTGCGGTGGCGCGCATCGCTACATTCTAACGGTAGTTGACGAGTATTCACGATTCCTGTTCGCATTTCCATGCTCAGACATGTCGTCTCTTACGGTAATCCGATGTCTTCGGCAGTTGTTCCTAATGTTCGGCTATCCTACATTCATACATAGTGACAGAGGGACGGTGTTCCTATCTCGGGAGATCAAGCAATTTCTCCTCGAGTGGGGTATTGCTTCTAGCCGCACCACAGCGTACAATCCCCAGGGGAACGGTTTAATTGAACGTTACAACGGGATTATTTGGAGGGTGGTTACCATGGCTCTGCGAACCCACGGGATGACTTTGAACATGTGGGGGTGTGTTTTGCTAGAAGTGTTACATGCTATCAGGTCCCTGCTATGTACCGCTACTAATGCCACCCCTCACGAGCGATTGTTCAAGTACCAGCGTTGTAACTCTAGCGGGCAGCCTCTACCCTCATGGTTGGCCGAGGCGGGTCCAGCATTCCTGAAGCGAGCGGTCCGACAGAGCAAATACGAACCGCTCGTTGACCGCGTGGAAATATTGGAAGCAAATCCGAAATATACGCATGTTTGTTTGGCCGACGGTAGAGAAACCACCATGTCGGTCTGGCATCTCATGCCTCGTGGAGAGGTTGACGGGCAGCCCATCATGACTGTATCGGCCGAGGCCAACACTACTTCCCCCGCCAGGTCGGATTCGCTCCCGGACGATGCTGAGAGTGGTGCTGCCGCTTCGGACCCCGTGAGCTTGTCACCTTTGTCGCCTGCACCAGGAAGCCTTCAGAGCCCTTTGAGTAAGTCGCCCGTTGAGGGGGCCCTGCCGATACCAAGCGTTGGGGGCCCGGGCACTGAAGGTGTTTATCGCATGCGAGCTGGCCGGCTATGTCAGCAACCGACGCATTTTGGTTGGTACAATTTACGCACTGATTTGATCCCTTACACCTGCTGGCCGTGTTCTTAAGGGAGGGAGATTGTGGTGAAAATTATGAAGAAGAAGAGCATTCGTCGGCGTGAAGCGTCGTGCCTTCCTATTTATGGGTGAACGCACGGTGTGTGAGGGAGGCAGTATCTTACCTGCTGAATGAGTTATACTGAGATGTGCGCTGGTTCTTCTTGGTAAGACGAGACTGGGATCGATGACTAATGTTTGAGAATGCTTGACCCATTTATACATGCTTTATAAGGTTTTCATTTGCTTTGTAGGACTAGTGAGATTATTGCCTTTTTGTGTAGGATGCAAAGATTGATTTCAATAAAGCCTCGATTCTATTTTTCATTACAGGACTAACACATTAGGACTAATATTGAAGCTTTTTCATTACAGGCAGTGTCCGTCTGTCCGTCCATCCATCTGTCTCCTCCATAACTCCAAAACCATGAAACCTAGCGGTCCCAAACCTTGCATCCATACAGCTGGAACACCAACAGATTTCAAGGATGAAAACTTGGTGTTTGGATGTGTTATAACACCCTTTTTGAAAATGATTAACAAGGTGCTCATGAGAAAAAAAACCCGATGTGGTGGCTTACCAATATGGCGGCCCACCATCTTGGTCATCCCACTGCAGCTCGCTGGGTTCTTAAGCCGCCATTTTGTTTCGGCCTACTCAAACGTGCCTTGCCTTGGAAACATGATCGATTTATCATTACATAATTGAAGCATACTAGTACCCGACTGCAAAGCCGCAATGAGCCGGCGAAGCCAAAGCCTCTTGCCACTATTTTACCCATCACTATGGCATCAGTAGGTTAGGTAGTTGGTAGTAGGTAGGTGTAGTAGGTACCGTACCTCGTTCAAAATGACACCATTTGCATTCTGGATGAGATTAAAATTTATAAAATTTCCTTCTTGATTAATTCGGTGAATTCCGTCTCAACTTCGGATATTTCCGGCCGTGAAAAACTATCCCCTACGGCCGCGAGATTTCTAAAAAATAATTATTCGTCAATTTTAGAATATTTGACGCCGTTTTCAGCGTCCGAAATGTGGTAAAAAGCTTTTTTGAAATATTTTTTCAAATGCTCGAATCTCATTGGTTCCGGTAATTGGTGACGATTTTCGTTGAAGATAACCAGGGCCCATGTGGGCCCGGGGAACGAGGTTGGTCTTAAAGTATTTTAATTACAAATTAGAGGTGCATAAGATTGTGAATCAAAAAAAGACGGGTGAAACAAACTCCTATTGAACTTTTTTCAATTTGTTATGCATACTTCCGCATCCGCAAGATGGCGGCCTCCATTGAGCGTTTTGGTGCGTCAAAGCTTGAAATTCTCAAGGGATCCAGCAAAATCTGGCTTTTCAACATAATACGTACGCGTTCATTCACAACACCGGCTTCACCGGCTATCATCAAAATCTGGATTCGGATATGAGGATTGGATGCAGTAAACAAAATAAACTCCAAATCTGGAGTGAAATCTGACAAAATTTACAATATCTTGTGATTATATAACAAAGTGTATATGTATATGCATTTATTTAAGCGAGGCTGAGATTCTCGTTCTGGTGTTCGTTTTGTTTTAATTCAACTTAATAATCATTTTTAACTTATTTCTTACTTCCATGGGAACTGCTCGGTGACGCGTTTTTTGAATGAAACGTTTTTAGCAAAGAACATTTTTTTTAGTAGTTGGGACTGCTGTTACTGTTGGAGTCAATTCTGAAGTTCTGAAGTCTGAAGACTGAAGACTCAGACATCCTTTTCTTCTTCTTCCATATGCTCAAAATAACGAAAATAGTTTTTTAAAAATTACAAAATGAAAATTGATGATTTTATGCAGCCTTAACCTTTGAGCTTAAGATCTAAAAAAAAACAATCTGCTTCTAGCTTTTGATTGTTGAACAAATTAATTGACCCAATATGCAAATTATTAAGATTTCAGGTCAATAGCATGAAAATTGATGATTTTATGTGATGCTGACCTTTGACAAAATTATTAATTTGCCTTCTCCATCTTCTCATCATCAGGTTTTGTTGAAAATTTTATGACAAAACGGAATGCAAATACCGCGATATCTGCCGTGGCTGGGGGAAGAAATCCACGCACTTGGGTTCCGTTTCGCTTTGTTACTCACGTTTATATACGGGATTTTTTAAAATCTTAATTGTAAACTACTGAAAAAAATTAAGGTGCGGGCATTGTCCCCCTTGCCCCTCTCCAAACTCAATTGAACCGGTGATTCAATCCTACAGGGATATGGGGTTCTGCTGCTAAGTTCATGCCTAAATAGGTGGAGCCTATGCAACCGTTTGGCCAGAAGAGCCTTTTTTAAAGTTGGGGTAAATTATTAAATTGCTACAGCAGAACCTTGTGGGAAGATCCAAACTCTGCGAGAAGGACACACTATGAAGAACATGAGCAAGCCTGAACATTAACATCTCGTCCAGCACTGTTCTGGCTACTGAACAATGGTAATGTTGGTTTGATGAATCGAAGTTTAAACTTTTTGGATCTTAAAGATGTCAGTTCGTACACCGAAGTCCCAGAGAATGTTACGACACACAATGTTTGCAGCCTACTGTTAAACACGGGGGAGACTCTGTGACTGTCTGGGGTTGTATCTCAGCTTTTGGTGTTGGCAAACTTGTTAAAACTAGAACGTCACTCAGTAGAGCGCACACCTCTGCCAGGCTGAAGAATTTACATTTTATATCTCACTGATAGGCGGAATCTGGATATTCACCAAAATCAAATCAATTCGTCCTTGTCACACACCCAACCTGTCCACCAAGATTTTGTGATATCATGCTATATATTGTTTTTGGCTGTATCCCAGTTATGAAGAATCACTTTCAAATAAATTATAGCATCCGGATCCGGAACTTCACAAAAATATATTTCACCGTCCAACCCCCCCACCCCCCACCCAAATTTTCTCTCACGCCCACCCAAACCATTTCGGCCATGTGTGGTTCATCCTTGGCAGAGATAGAAATTTGTTTCACATTCATTTCATGAGACCGGCAGGATTTGTATCCCTTCCGTGGGAAGCCACACTTCCTGCTTGAGCAAGCTTCCCTTTAATTTGGCCATTCATGAAGCACATTGCTTTGTCGCGGTGGGTCCACGTTTTTCAGACGGAACATAACCTTTGTGGTTTCTTACAGATAATGATGTTTAGCTCCCAGCTTTTAATAGCTGAAAGAGTTTTTGGCCTTCAAGTTGCTTTCGGGGTGTTGTGGACTGGGCCCCACTTTCATTTTCTCTGATGGATATGAAGGAGCTTAAGTGCTTGGAAGGTGGGATCAGTTGTGATACACAAATGGCTCTGGTTCTGCTTTCATGTTTCTCTTTGTCTGGTATTTCTGGGCTGTCGGACTGGTTAGGTCAATTTACGAACGTCGCTTGTGCGCACACCTACCTAGATTGCCAGTTAGGGCAGGATTCTGGAACTTCGCCAGGGAGGCAGCGATAACTTGCATCCAGCAGTAATCATTGCTGATAGATGGGTACCCAGCTTAATGTCCCATCCAACAAGACAGCACCTTTTTGATATAACGAGAAGCACCAATCTAACAGTCAAGAATCAAATCCAGAGGAGGCAATTCAAAGGTAAGTGCTCTACTTCGGTGCCACGGTGTCACATCTGTCAGCCCGACAGACCATTTGAAATGTCATGCACACCCCACAAGTGCACAGAACATCCCCTCATCCCTCTGCAAATAAAGCCACCCAATGGCTTGCAGGACTTGCTGCAATGTTTCCATACGCGAAGCCTAATCTCACGCCACCGTGTAATGATCACAGCCCCCTTCCAACTGCATCTTCTCGCCCAAGTTCGCAGTTCACAAGAAACCCAGAGACCCTCCACTGGCGCAGCTGTGGAGCATATAACGAGTATCGCTCGGCCGCCTTATCGCACCATGTTCAGCCCGCAGCAGCGAACCTTCTTTCTCGGCTAGTTCCTAACTTCTGCCGCTGTCTTTCGCGGCATCTTTTTATCAGTCGTGAACACGTGGCCTCTCCAGAACGTGCGTCTTGCTCGAGCGCGCATGGGAAAAGCATTTCGTGCGTAATGCGGACGAGCGGGGGAAATGGCTGCGGAGCAAGGTTGGAGTACGAACCTGATAACATGTGCCCAGCTTGTACCAGGCTCATGGGAGTGCAAATCATCTGTTGTTTTTTAAAAATTATTATTCTTTCTTTCTTTTATCGCCTCTCATATTGAATTTGAATCTCCATGTGTTGTTTGACACTCACACAACTACCTTGCTCTTCATATTCCATAATGCTCTTCACATTGCGGGGATAGAGGGCACCTGGCACTTTGGCAGCATGAGGTAAAACGAAGATTGTGTAAAACAAAAAATTTTGGCACGGCAAACATTTTTTTGGGGGCTTTTTTTTAGCAACTTGGCACGCACCCACTTTATGATGGTTCCCGGAGAGAGGCATTTATAAGTGTTTAGTCTTGTTAGTCTTGGTGTCTGTGGCATCCTGCTCTTTGAATAATTTTTCGAAATGTTTAATTTTTTATGACGTAATTGTTTAATTTTTCACTTTTCAATTATTTCATTTTTCCCCCCAATTTTCAAAAACTTTTTTATTTAATTTTTTTCAATTTGCAGGTATTTAATTTTTCAATTATTTTATTTTAATCTTTTCCGATTTTCAATTTTCAATGATTGCCTTCATTTTTTAATAATTAAATTTTATTTTTTATTTCCAATAATTTTGAACCCAAATTTCCAATTTATTTAAATATTTTCAATTTTTTTTTTATTAAATTTTTCCATTATTTCATTTTTTTATTCGAAAAAAAATTGCTTTCACTTTGAAGCAGAATTTCAAGTGCTACCAATTGGTTAATATTACGAGTTGGCTGTCCCGGGAACCATCAGCGATCTCCCATCACAGTCTAGTTTTATTTTATACAAGGAAATACCACCCGACGCTTTGGTGACGAGTGGTATTTGCTATCCCCATCCCCTGCTTCATCCCACTACACCACTATCCCTCCCTCCAGACTCCCACTCCACCCTTTCCCCCCCTCTTCCCACAAAGTTACCCAGCATTGCCCAGTATGAAACGTACATCTACAGGACTACCACAATTAAGCATATGTTTAGAGGCAAACATTTTATTTAAAAAGTTGAAATATATTGAAAGGAAATATCAACAAAATTGAACACATTATTGTAATGATTTTGGGTAGACAATATTGAATGTTTTTTCCATTAAGGGTAGAATATATAAATTGTTTGTTGTTCTAACTCGAGAGCAACACACTTATACAGTAGTTGACCATGTGAAAAATATATTCAAAATCTGCTTTGTTGTCAGACGATCGGAGCGCATTCTCTAAACAATTATATATAGGCACTGTATATGGATTCAAATTTGGAGGAGGAGGATCATAAATTTCATTGGAGGCTTGCTTCAATCTCTCCACAGCATCGAAGTCCTTTCCAAGGGTGTGGTGCTAACCGGGCCGCCGTGGTGTTCGCATTACAGCCCGACCGAATATCGTCGCTTCGTGGCTGCTTTCCGCCGCCGAAATCCAGCGCGGCTTGGGCGATTCTGCCCCTGTTTGGAGAACACCCAGCGAGGCCTTCATCGGGGCCAAGCGAGCAAGGGCGTGTCGGGACCTGGTTCGCGCCATTGACTGAGTGGTTCGCACCAACCGGAGCTGTTTTCGGATGACGTGCTGATGTCTTTGGACTTCGTGCCAGGCTCTGGGCCGACCGGGCCGACGTGGTGTGTGGTGCTGATATTTTGAGAGGCTTGATTTAATACCCCAACCTCTCAACCCCACCTCCTTTTCTGCTACCCCACCGTTATTATTTGCTATTATTTTTTAGTGAAAGCCCACAATATTGTTACGGTTTTTAGAACCTTCACTAGTAAATTTTAGTAAATGTTTCCCTTATAAATGATCCCCTGTAAATATCCCCATCAATTGGCTTTATTAAAGATCGCACCCTAGTTAGTCCATGTACAACACGTAGAGAACCATAGGACCTCTCTGTAGTTATTTCATTATTATGTGTTTCATTTAAGGATCTGTTCCCAATAGTTGAATCTGCGTTGCATTAATCAAATAAGATAGGCCCCATTCCGTCCATTCATTATATTATTATTATTTTATTTTTTTCTCTCTCTCTCTCTTTCTTTCTTTCTTTCTTTCTCTCTTCTCTCTCTCTCTCTCTCTCTCTCTCTCTCTCTCTCTCTCTCTCTCTCTCTCTCTCTCTCTCTCTCTCTCTCTCGTGTGGTACTTTGCTTGCCAGCAGCGTTCGCTGCCGTTTGCATTGGGATGTTTGCTGGCACCACGCTGCCATAAGCCATGCGGTTAGGCCCGGGAAAGGAGGAGGAGTACCAAGAAGAAGGTGTGGCCACGTCATCCAGTCGTCAAAGGCGTGGCCGGTAAGCCCACACCAGCCAACCAGGGCTGAAGGAACATCGCTGGCAGGCGTGGCTTTTTGCCTCGCGGAGTGATCGCTGGTCGCGTTATATAAGCGTGAACGCAAAGCATTTTCACGGACTTGGATGGGAGAGCGCTGGTTGTACGGAACTGGTTGGAGGCGCGCACGTTGTAAACTCTTTGATGAGAGAGCGCTGGTTGTAAGAGACTTGTTGAAGAAGGGCAAGCTTGTATCAGAGAACATTGGAGAGGGTGCATTTGGCACGAGCATGCATTTATTACGTACACCGCAGGACACCAGCTTCCCCCCGCTATATGAACTGTCCGGTCGTGTTCAACCATACGCGGAGCTGCCTGCCGGATTTCGCCCGCGGGACCGGAGCCTGGACCCCATCGCCGGACCCTCTACCTGTTCTACAATCCAGCTACAATCCCGTGTGAGTGTTTGTTTGTCCGGGGTATAATATATGACTGTTTAAGGCTGCCCTGTGTCCTGCTTCTTCGTCTTCTGTATATTACTTTCGTTTCCTCTTCTTTGTGTTTTCGTGTACATAATTAATAAATATCTGTTATTCCTTACTTTGGCTTCTTCTTTCCCCCGATTGCTTTAGTCCTTCTTCCCATTGAATACCTGTGGCGCGATTTTGGCCAAACGCTTTATAGTCGGGTTTAGTCTCTTGCTAACGGCCCGAGTCGCAGCTCGCTTCGCTCGGCGCAATCCAATCATGCTGCGGCCCGGGTGGGAGTATTTCCTCGCTTACGGCCGGTGGTAGTAATTAGGTATTAAGACAAATTGGGCTTACAACCCTACTTACCATCGACCGGGAGTGACGTCATACCCCCAGGACCGGTCGGACGGCCAGCTTAACAGGACAAGGGGATTAACCCCCCCCTTGCTAACGGGAGTGCCGTCCCCCGGATCCGTAACAATATATGATATCCTGATATATATATGTGCACATTATATATATGTGCTTATATATATGGACTTCTGCTTCCGGTCCGCTCGAGCAAGGAGGCTTGCTTCGATCTCTCCACAGCATCGAAGTCCTTTCCAAGGGTGTGGTGCTGACCGGGCCGCCGTGGTGTTCGCATTACAGCCCGACCGAATATCGTCGCTTCGTGGCTGCTTTCCGCCGCCGAAATCCAGCGCGGCTTGGGCGATTCTGCCCCTGTTTGGAGAACACCCAGCGAGGCCTTCATCGGGGCCGAGCGAGCAAGGCTTCCACTGCCGAAATCCAGCACGGCTTGGGCGATTTTGCCCCTGTTTGGAGAACACCCAGCGAGGCATTCATCGGGGCCAAGCGAGCAAGGGCGTGTTGGGACCTGGTTCGCGCCATTGACCGAGTGGTTCGCACCAACCGGAGCTGTTTTCGGATGACGTGCTGATGTCCTTGGACTTCGCGCCAGGCTCTGGGCCGACCGGGCCGACGTGCATCGAAGTCCTTTCCAAGGGTGTGGTGCTGACCGGGCCGCAGTGGTGATGACCGGGCAAACGTGGCATGGTGCTGACGGGGCCCCCGCAGCTGTGATGCCCCCCCCCCTCCCCCAGAATTACCATGTTTTAAACGTTTCCCAGTGTGTACCCTGGATTAGAATAGGTACACCGTATCCCTGCATGTCGTAAGAGACGACTAAGAGGGTTGGCGTCAGGAAGGGCATCCGGCCATAAAAACATTGCCTCAAAAAAGAGAACCATGACAATTACAACTACATATGGGCAGGGTACAGCCCGAAGTGGAGATCGGTTTCTGAGGTTTGGGACATGGAATGTAGGGACAATGACAGGGAGATCAGGAGAAGTGGTGGAAGTATTGGTCAGAAGAAGAGTGGACATATGTTGTGTGCAAGAGACGAGATGGAAGGGAAGTGGTGTGAGAATGGTGAAGGGTAGGCAGGGACAGAAATACAAGTTTGTGTGGCAAGGGTGCCTGGAGGGCGTGAATGATGTTGGTGTCCTGTTTTCTGAGGAGTTTGTAGACAGTGTGGTGAGTGTGACTAGAGTGAGTGATAGGTTGATGATGGTGAAAATGATGATTGGAAACCTCTTGGTGAACGTCATCTCGGGATATGCTCCGCAGGTTGGTCGGAGCGATGAAGAGAAGGACAAGTTCTGGTGTGCGATAGAGAAGCTGATGGAAAATGTGAAAGATGAGGAAGTTGTTGTGGTAGGAGGAGACATAAATGGACATGTGGGAAGGAGTATGGATGGTTTTGAGGGAGTTCATGGGGGTTACGGATATGGTGTGAGAAATGGAGAAGGTGAAAGGATTTTGGAGTTTGCTGATGGAGCTGATTTGTTGATTTGTAATAATCAGTTCCAAAAAGAGGATAATAAGCTTGTTACATACATGTCGGGTGGGTCGACGACAACCGTTGACTACCTGATGGTGCGTAGGCAAGATAGGGGGCACCTCCGGGACACAAAGGTGATCCCGGGGGAGGAGGCTGTTTCACAGCACCACTTGGTTGTCTGCGACATAAGGGTGAAAGGTGCGAGGAGAGCTCGGTGGGTGAAGTACCAACCGAGAATGAAGGTGTGGAGGTTGAAAGAGGTGACAGTAAGGGAGGCATTAAAAGAGAGGCTGTGTAGGGTAGAGGATGATGTGGTTGAGCTTGAAAGTGGTTGGATGTCAATGAAAGCTAGTCTGTTGGGAGCCGTTGGTGAGGTATGTGGATGGACAAAAGGATCACCGAGGCACTCGGAAACATGGTGGTGGGATGATGAAGTTGGAAAGAGGATTGACGAGAAGAGGAAGAAGTTCAAGGAGTGGCAGAAGGCGAAGGGTACGGGAGCAGAAACAGCAGAGCATGAAAGTTATAAGGCAGCCAAGAAGGTTGCAAAGAAAGAGGTAGCAAAGGCGCAGGAGGCATGTTGGAAAATGTTCGGAGAACGCTTGGATTCGGAAGAGGGTCAGAGAGCAGTATTCAGGATTGCAAAGCAGATAGCGAAAGAGAGGTGTGATGTGATGGGGGTGAGTTGCTTGAAGGATGAAGTGGGACAAATCGTTGTGGACCCAGATGGAATTAAAGGAAGATGGAAAGATATATGGAAATGCTGTTGAATACAGAGAATGAATGGGATGGCAACATAGAGAGTAACCCAGTTTTAGGACCGGCAGAGAAGATAACTGAGAAGGAAGTTGAGGAAGCGATAAAAGCAATGAAGAGTAGAAAAGCGGGAGGGCCGACGGGAGTTGTGGGAGATATGTTAAAGGCAGCAGGAAGTTGGGGTGTGAAGAGAATGACAGAGATCTGTAATCTGGCGGTGAAAGAAGGCCGCATTTCAGTGGATTGGGAACTGAGTACCCTCGCCCCTCTATACAAGGGGAAATGTGACCCTCTAGAGTGTGGCTTGTACCAAGCGATAACGTTATTGGAGCATGGAATGAAGGTATTGGAAAGGGTGTTGGACAGGAGGGTAAGGAAGAAAGTGAAGATCGACGAAATGCAGTTTGGATTTATGCCAGGAAGAGGAACGACAGACGCGTTTTTTTATTGTGAGGCAGTTGCCGGAGAAGTACATGGAGAAGACGAAGAAGTTGTTTCTTGGGTTTGTTGATCTGGAGAAAGCATTCGATAGGGTTCCACGGGTTGTTAGGGTTAGTGACTGGTTGAGAAGTGAGGTTGAGACTCCACCAAAGTGACTGGTTGAGAAGAGTGATGGAAATGAATGTAGAAGGAAGTCGAGGACGGGGAAGACCAAGAAAGACTTGGCTAAAGATGGTGGAAGAAGAAATGCCGGCAAGGGGGTTAACAAGGAGAGATGCAGAAAATAGGGCAAGATGGAGAAGATTGTCATGGGGACCGCAAGGCTAACCCCCGCTCTAGCAGGGAAAATTGCCTTAAAATGCATGTTGTTGTTGTTGTATATGGATTAAAATTGCTTGTTTTAAAATTTTCAGAGAGAGGATATTTTGATAATGTGGTAACCTTTTTTCTGCAAACTCTTATTTCACCATTGAGCGTTATGTCATCAGATGAGCAGTAAAATTACCTTGAAAGCGATGTGTAGGTTGTGTTTGTACAATTTTGATTTGTGCATTTAGTAGGTCACATGACTCCTTAGCCTTTCTTACCAATCATTGGAACAGTTATGATACCATATTTGACGATCGGATCAGCATCTCACCAATTATATAGGTATCCGTGCTGAAATCCGAAAAAAAATTGGGCTTTTTAATCACTGAATACGGAGAAGGTCGGAGCATAACCCTTCCTTAAATAAATATGCTTACACACCCCATTATAAGAATCGGTAGTTTATTAAATGTTTCAGATTTCACTCCAGATTTCGCAGGTTATTTAGTCCACCAGCTCTGACCCTCAAATCAGAAGAAAGATTTTGATGATATACTTTAACTAGCCGAAAGCACCCGGCGTTGCCTGGGTTTTTTTTGAATGAATTTACTGCTATAATTCAGCTTTTACTCGTGGCCATAGAAGATTGACTACTATAATTCAGCTCAGCTTTTAATTGCGAAATTGGCCCAGCCCGGCAGAGGCGGCCTCGACCGGCCTCGCCACCTAGCCTATAACCTTCCCGGGGCCCGACCTGACATTTTTGCTTCTTTTTGAATGAATTTACTACGATAATTCAGCTTTTACTCGCAGCCGTAGAAGATTGACTAAGATAATTCAGCTCAGCTTTTAATTGCGAAATGGGCCCAACCTGGCCGAGGCGGCCTCGACCGGCCTAGCCACCGACCTAGCCTATAACCTTCCCGGGGCCCGTCACGACATTTTTTGGTTCAGAGGTTTCCTCCTATCTTTCACCGTTCAGGAGATTAGCGCGTGCAGACAAACAAACAAACAAACAAATGAAAAATCGGTCAGAGACCGAGGACTTGCCGGAATGTACTTTTTTATCGGCCATTTTGGACAAATATGGCGGCCGAACCACGTGACCGATGACGTCATCATTTTGTTTTCTAAACTAATTTATTCCTTGATGATGCTCAAGAAATTTCATCTTGATCGATGAAGTTTTGTACTTGTCGAATTATGACATCATAATGGAGGCACCTAGGACTTCATTAACATATTTTATTCCACATGGAGAGTTCTTTACAATGAGCCATGTCTCAATTTTTTCTATTCAGCCCTTTCGGAGATATTGAGGTGCAAAGTTTTTCGGTTTTTCCAAGATGGCGGCCGAACCACGTGACCGATGACGTCATCATTTATTTTTTTTTCTCCACCAGTTTATGCCATCAAGTCGCTCAAGAAAATGCATCTTGATTGGATGAAGTTTTGTACTTGTCGAATTATGACGTCATAATGGAAACACCTATGACATCATCATTAACATTTTATTCCCCATGGAGAGTTCTTTACAATGAGCCATGTCTCAATTTTTTCTATTCAGCACTTTCGAAGATATGGAGTGGCAAAGGTTTTCGGTTTTTCCAAGATGGCGGCCGAACCACGTGACCGATAACGTCATCAATTGGGCACAGTCTATTCCAGTGCAAGACAAATATGTGTGTAAAGTTTGGCGATTCTACGTGCAACGGTGTAGACGTAGTGCTGCGCACAGACAGACAGACAAACAGACAGATGAAAAATCGGTCAGAGACCGAGGACTTGCTGGAATGTACTTTTTTATCGGCCATTTTGGACAAATATGGCGGCCGAACCACGTGACCGATGACGTCATTATTATTTGTTTTCTAAACTAATTTATTCCTTGATGATGCTCAAGAAATTTCATCTTGATCGGATAAAGTTTTGTACTTGTCGAATTATGACGTCATAATGGAAACACCTATGACATCATCATTAACATTTTATTCCCCATGGAGAGTTCTTTACAATGAGCCATGTCTCAATTTTTTCTGTTCAGCACTTTCGGAGATATAGAGGTGCAAATTTTTTCGGTTTTTCCAAGATGGCGGCCGAACCACGTGATCGATGACGTCATCAATTGGGCACAGTCTATTCCAGGACAAGACAAATATGTGTGTAAAGTTTGGTGATTCCACATGCAACAGTGTAGACGTAGTAATGGGAACAAACAGACAAACAGACAATCCAACCGATCAACATACTTGCCAGATTCTTTTCCGGCAAGTAACAAACCAACCGATCAACATACTTCCGGCAAGTAACAAACAAACAAAAACTTTCTTATATTTTATATATTTTTATATATATATATATATATATATATATATATATATATATATATATATATATATATATATGTATGTATGTATGTATGTATGTATGTATGTATGTATGTATGTATGTATGTATGTATGTATATATATATATATATATATATATGTGTATATATTATATGTGTATATATATATATATATATATATATATATATATATATATATATATATATATATGTGTATATATATATGTGTATATATATATATATATATATATATATATATATATATATATATATATATATATATATATATATATATATATATATATATATATGTGTATATATATGTATATATATATATATATATATATATATATATATATATATATATATATATATATATATATATATATATATATATATACAGTATATATATATATATACATATACAAGATCGACTAGCCGAAAGCACCCGGCGTTGCCCGGGTTCTTTTTGAATGAATTTACTACTATAATTCAGCTTTTACACGCGGCCTTAGAAGATTGACTACGATAATTCAGCTCAGCTTTTAATTGTGAAATGGGCCCAGCCCGGCCGAAGCGGCCTGTTCCAAGGCAAGGCTTTATGAGTTAAAAACGTTCAAGAGGTAATATAAAAGCGAGTTAAGAGATTGGAAAAAAGAAGAGCTGCAAGAGTTGGCATTTTTAGCCGCGTCGCAGACGCTGCTCATAGAGTGCCCTCTGCTGTTGTTCTTGATCTTCTTCTTCTTCTTCTTGTTCTTGTTGTTCTTGCAGAGAAGACAAAACCTCAAAGCTCCACCCATTCTGGGAACCATAGCTCCACCCATTGTGGGAGAGGCTTCATATAAACAAATATCCACCATTTTATTAACTCGCATAGCTTTGAGCCTGTTTTGTAGGCCCGTGGTGTCTTGCTCTCTCACACAGTTTTCTTTCAAATCAAATTCGATATATCATTTCATTTTTCACAGTCGCTAACATAGTTTTAGACTCGGTTGAAAAAAAACGGGAAGAAAATCCGATGAAAGTTGCCCTGTATAGAACGAAATGAATTCTCAAAGGCCTGTAACTTCAAGTCCATTGAGATTTTTTTTTTTTTAAATCGCGGCATGGTCAGTCATACACCGCCTGAAATAACAGACGGGAAAATGCCGAGATATATTAAAAATTCGTCGCCACACACGGGAAATTGCCGAGATATATTTTCACTTTGCACAAAAATAACATCAAGTAATCGAATCAATAGGAATGTCCTGTGCCTATAACATCGACGTTATAGGCACAGCTGCATCTAGGCATTGTGTAACATCGACACGGCTTTTATTTTAATTAAAACTTTTTGTACTTGTTAGAAATGGAATGTTTGAAAGATCGATGATTTGAAAGCAGCCTTTTGTGAAGAGGAAGAAGAAAAGAGAATTATAATACAATCGGCGCCCGCGGAACTACGTAACATCCGGTTCGTGCACCCTTCGCAACAACAGTCACGTGATTGGATACGTTGAAAACAAACACAAACGGGCATGTGTTACAGCCAGAAATTATGGAAACGGTGTCGGTTATTTGATCATAACTCGCTTAATTCTTGTCTGATCTTTAAAATTTTAACTTCCCGACAAGCTAGAAGTAATTCTCTTTCTAACAATATAAGGTTTTATGAAAAATAATACGAAATGTTTGTATAGCCGCCCACGGAACTACGTAACTTCCGGTTAGTGCACACTTCGCGACAACAGTCACGTGATTGGATACGTTGAAAACAAACCACAAAAGGGCACGTGTTACAGCTTGCTTCCGGTAGTCTCGCCCTCACCTATAGAGAATTCAACATGGGGGAAAGAGGAAGTTGAAACATTTTAAAGCACCGTGAAGACCATCTGGATATAAACCAAAACAAGGATAGGGAGGCTGGGTGGATGAGTTGTAGACAGCCAGATTAACAAGCCAGGTGGAGCGTAGTTTGAAGGGTCGTGGAGGTGTATATAAGCAGTTGGTTATTACGGTAGGAGGGACTTCTTTTTATTTTTACTTTAAAATTTAAAAGAATTTAAAAAAATTAAGTTATGTAAAATAAGTGTAATGAAATTGTGTCTAAGTTGAACCCAGATGTTATGCTGTCTCCGACCACTGAGAGGCTCCTACAAGAACTCGGACGAACATCGCTGCGACACATTCCTGTGACATTTATTCTGTGTGACAGTGTACACTGGAATGGTGCGTATTCCTAGATGATCCAGGCTTGCTTGCACTAATTGCTAATTCATTGTTACTTTCATGATTATGAAATACTGATACAAAGCTTGATGATTTCTTACAGGTGTTGCCAGAGATCGAAACTGAATTAAACCTACTATTGGGACAATGTTGTAGACCTTGATTTCTTAGAACAATAAGGGTAGAGTAAAAGAAAAAAGTTGAAAAGATTGTGAAGTTGTATGGTGAATATCTTCACGATTTAAAGTGGGAATGGAAAGGTGCCTCGGTAAAATGGAGGAGGGGAGAGAATAGACAACATGTGGTCGCAGGTGTGTGGTAAGAAGGAATTATTTATTTTTATTCTTTTCTATTTTAAGAAATTAAACAGAGGGTATAATTGGGAGGACTTGAAGTTATCGTAAAGGGATTGTGATGAAAATAAAAGGACTGGAGGTAATAGGGAGAAAAGACAATAAAAATTATCATGGACACAAATGAGGAAAAAGTTAGGCCTCAAAGGACCCGATACGAAAAGTCCGATGAATACTCACAAATTTGCACGAATTTTAAAACAAAACCATAAACATGAAGACAACAAAATAACAGTAAAGAAACGTGACAAAAACGACCGGGAAAACGTATCTTTGAGAATTGAGAAGATCAGCAGGGAGGATGAAATTACGACCGAGGCCCAAGGACCGGAACAGGAAGTCCGAATGGCACCTCTCTCATATCGCTCGATCACTTTTAATTTCACCTTCAACAAAATAACCTTCCTTTGATTCCTACTTTTGATTTAATCCTTACCGTTCATGGATGTCGAAGGCAGTTTGAAACCGATTGTGTAGATCGGTAGTGCGAATGTATCGGTCCTCAGCGGCAGTCGTTATCCTGGGATGTCCACTTCTTGGCATATCTCTTGTTAATCCAGTGCTTTGATAACGTCTCCTGGGGTCATAAACAGTTCCTCTCCTCGTGTTAAAAAGCCTTGCAGCATCGCCAATGGAAGACACTGCTTGAAGGTGTCCTGTGATTTACTTCCTATCATTTTCTGACAGACGTGGCATTGTAATGGTTTGTTACCTCCGCCATCAAAGGTGGAAGGAGGTTATGTTTTCACCTCTGTCTGTTTGTCTGCATGTTTGTTTGTGAACAAAGTATCTCAAAAAGTTGTAAACGGATTGGGACGAAATTTGGCAGAGAGGTAGCGTATGTCACAAGGAAGAATGGATTCGATTTTGGTGAGTATCTGAATATGGATTCGGATATGAGAATTGTTTAATTTTTAAGTGATTCGTCACCATTGAGTGATATGGCCAACCAGGCGGAGGTATGTATGCTCTCCACTGAGTGCCGTTCTAGTTACCCTGTGGTCGCGAAGCGAAAAGCGGGGTTAAGCATCCATCTACGTACGTACGTGTGCCATGTCTACATTTTTAAAATTCATTTTCTCGGCACCGTTGGGCCGGTTGCCATGAGATTTTCACCATAGGAGGGACTCCTCCTTTAGAATATTCTAATGAATATTATGAAGTCATAGGTCACGTGGTACAGGCACCATCTTGGAAAAACGTTACACCTCTATATCTCCCAAATTGCTCAATGGAAAAAAAATTGAAAAAATTGAAACATGGCTCATCAAGTACTCACCATGGGGAATAAGATATGTTGATGATGATGTCATCAGTGCCTTAATTATGACGTCATAATTCGACAAGTATAATGCTTGATCTGATCAGTATGAAAAAAAAAAATTCCTCTGAAATTGTTAGTCCGATTGGCACAACATTTTCAGAATATGAGCGCCTCCTCCTGTGGAATTTTTTAAATGATAATTATGACGTCATAGGTCACGTGGTACAGGCGCCATCTTGGAAAAACCGAAAAACGTTGCACCTCCATGTCTTCAAAACCGCTCTATGAAAAAAATTGAAACGCGGCTCATTGTAAATAACTCCATATGGGGAATAGGCGTTGTTAACAATGACGTCATCAGTGCCATAATTATGATGTCGCAATTCGACAGGGACAACGCTTAGTCTGATCAGTTTGAAATTTATTGAGCATGATCTATGCAACAATTATTTAGAGAATATAAATTTATGATGTCATCGCTCACGTGGTCAGGCAGCCATATCGCATCAAAAAAAAAAGAAACGTTCAAAAACAGAAGAGTTGGCTCTCACCAAGTTGACTGTGCAGGGTAAGTATTCTATGAATACCATCTAGTTAAAGAATGTAATCAATGAGTGTTGCTGGTGGTGATGCACAAGCTGGGGTCTCAAAAAGAATTTCAAATTTGCTCAGAATGCATCATGTCACCTCTAAAGACCAAAAGGTTCATGAGCCTCATGTGCTGAATGAATATTACATCTGCCACCGAAGGTAGAGGGTGGTTATGTTTGATGTCGTTTGTTGTTCCTGGCTGTTTGTTTGTCTGTCTGTCTGTTGATGTCTGTCGTTTGTTACTTGCAAAATCGAACTTCTAAAATCATCAATTTTCATATGAAAAATCGTCGCTTTTCTTCCGATTAACTTGAAAATGAAACAGCAATTGCATAGTACCTCACTGAATTAGGAAACCAACGATTTTTAGGGTCAAAAGGTTAAAGGTCAACTCAAGGTCAAACTTCTAAAATCGTCATTTTTCATCGAACTTGAAAATTAAACAGCAATTACATAATGCATCCCTGAATTCAATAAGGAAAGCAACTATTTTGAGGTCAAAGGTCAACTCAAGGTCAAACTTCTAAAATGGTCAATTTTCATCCAATTAACCTGAAAATGAAAGCAATTGCATTGTAAATCAGGGAATTGGAAAACCATCTATTTTGGGTCAAAAGGTCAAAGGTCAACTCAAGGTCAAACTTCTAAAATCATTAATTTTCGTCAAAATATTGTCCATTTTAATCTTATTAACTTGAACATTAAACAGCAATTACATATTGCCTCTCTGAATTGGCAAACCAACTATTTTTGAGGTCAAAGAGTCAAACATCAACTCAAAGTCAAACTTCTAATATCATCAATTTTTGATCTGAAAAATCATCATTTTTAATCCAACTGACCCGAGCTTTGATTAAGATCGTCAATTTTAATCTGAATGAAATGGACAATTTGTTGTATCCATGAATGAATGAATGAATGAATGAATACATATGTTGTATCCATGGTAACATATTATTTTGGGGAGGGGTGGACTTTGCAAGTATCGTGCTCTGCATGACGTCTTCTTATTTGTTTGTGAAGGCGTTATCTCAAATCGGCGATATCTCAAAAAAAAAAAAAAAAAAAACACCTTTAGAGCCCATTTTTTCCCCGCAAGCGTGGGTTGGCCTTTTTCGGGAACTGTGGTTGTTGTTGTTTTTCGGTCCCCTTTTTGAAGCAATGTTTTACGGCCGGATGCCCTTCCTGACGCCAACCCTTTTTGCCGCCTTTAACGACAAGTAGGGAATTACCAGTGAACTGGTACTCAATTTGCCGACCTCGGAAGGATGACAGGCTGAGTCAACCCCCCTGGCGTTAATTCAGCGATCGACCGGGATTCGAACCCAGGATCCTAGGATCCTAAGCCGGCACCCTAGCCGCTAGCCCAACACCAGGGATTCAAAAATATATTGACGGACGAAATTTGGTGGACAGGCTGGGTGGGTGACAAGGACTAATTGATTAGATTTTGGTGAAGATCTGGATCCGAGAATTGTTTAAGTGATTCTTCACCATTGAGAGATAGGGCCAAAAACGATATGTAGCACGATATTTCTAAATGTTGTGGACGGATTCAGACAAAACCTAGTGGATGAGTTGGGTAGCTGCTGACAAGAAGCTGATTCGATTTTGGTTAATTCATGGATGCAAATCTGGCCTATCAGTGGGATACAAAATGTATACTGTTCGTTCAGTTGTTGACATTTTTAACCCTGGTTAGATTTTCTTGCTTTTCTTTTTTTTGTATACAAGATCGAGGCATGGTGGTGAACAGCTGTTTTAAAGACCTGGAGGGAGGAGCGGGATTGAAGAGAGTGTGGGAGTTTGTTCCAGAGGCGGGAGAAAAGAGGAATGAAAGAGTGAAGGTGAGCAGAGAGTCTTGATTTTGGCAATTTTACCAGAAGAGGGTTGCTGGCAGTTCTTGTGCGTCCTGCAAGAATATTTGGGGGACACAGCACAGACAGAGCTGGGGGACCTAGGCCAGAGAGGAGGCGGTAGGAGACAGAAAGACCAGCAACCTGCCTGCGGTGAGTAAGTGAAAGGCCCTCCGAATCAGCTTCATCGCGGGAGATTCCAATGGTCCTGAAAGTTTTGGTTTCTACCGCAGGAAGCCGAGCTAGGTGTGAGGCAGGTGCACCAGCCCAGAGTGGAGAGCAGTAGTCCATTGAGCTACGAATGAAAGCCTTGTATGTGGTGAGGAGCTCAGGTGTGCCAAGGAAGGACTTCGCACGATGGAGGATGCCCAGTCGGCGACTGGCTTTGGAGGCCAGCTTGGAAATGTGGCATTTTCCCAGGAAAGATCATTGCAGATAGTGAGACCCAAAAGCTTGAGTGACAGAACTTCTTGGAGAGGATTGTAGCGAAAGTAGATGGGAGGTTTTTCCAGACGGTCTTTTCAGAGAGCCATTGTGAGAGTGTGAGATTTGTCAGGATAGAAAGACATGTTCCACTTCTTTGACCAGTTTGTGATTTTGTCCAGGTCTGCAGAGAGTTAAGAGGCTGCTGCCTGCCGATCTGATGGTAGAGATATGGAACAGCAGAGAGTGGAGTCATCAGCAAAGAGATAGAGGATTTTCCAGAGAGTCGGAAAGATCATTGATGAATACCAAAAAAAAGCACAGGGCCCAGAACACTGCCTTGAGGAACTCCAGCCTGTACAGGAAGTGGAGATGAGAGAAATCCATTCAGGGCCACACGTTGACTGCGACCGGAAAGGAAGTCCGCAAGCCATGCATGGAGATTTCCATGGATACCATAGGATGAGAGTTTGGTGAGTAAAGCGGGGTGCCAGACCGTATCGAAGGCACGAGATATGTCATGGGAGACGGCTCTGGTTTCCTGTTTGGCGTTGAGGGCCTCCATCTATTGTTGAGACAGCAGAAGCAGCATGTCCAGAGGAGAGTGACCTGGTCTGAATCCAAATTGATGATCAGACATCAAGCCATTGGAGATGAGGAAGGATTTAATATCAGAAGCGATGATGGATTCCATGACCTTGCTGATAATTGGGAGCAGGCTGATTGGTCTGTAGTTGCAAGGATCTGTTTTTGCAACTTGTCATGTAAAGTGGTGAAGTTGGCTGATTTCCAAGCAGATGGTAGATGACCTTGAGCAAAAGAGCTGGTGAAGAGAACAGTGAGAGGGTATGGAAGAGCTACAGAGCAGGATTTTAGGATCCGTGGGCTGATTCTGTCTGGTCCAGTTGCAGAATCAGAATCGAGGATTGACAGAAACTTTTCCACTTTGTCGGGAGAGAAGGACACAAAGTCCAGGAGCAGCTGGATTCGACTGGGTAAGGTGGATAAGGTGGGTACAGAGAGAGATGGGTTTAGGACACAAGATTTTGAGGCAAACACAGAATTGAGGCATTCAGCTTTTTCACGTGCAGAGTCAGCTGTGTAGCCGTTTGAGGTAAGGAAGGGGGTGGAGGGGGAACAAACACCAGAAAGATATTTAACCAGACGCCACCAGGATTAGGAGGAGGTAGACAGGTTTGAGAGTTCAGTCTTGAGATTAGAGATATATTGTTTCCTGACTCTCCGGAGGGTAGCCACACACTTGTTCCTGGCTTTGTGAAAGGAACTGAGATTGCCTTCAGTTGAATTAGCCTTCCAAGAGGGAAAGGGAAGTTGTTTCATGGCAACAGCCTCACCACAAGATTCAGTGTACCATGGATGGGAGGAAGGGTACGACAACTGAAGATGAGATGGGATAAATCTGTGCATGAGAGAGAGCAATTTTCTTTGGAAGAATTCCCAGGATGAGTTAATGTCAGAGGCAGTGGAGATGGGAGACCAGTCCAGATGATTGATGGCTGCTTGAAGACCGTGCCAGTCGGCCTAAGTGAAATGCCAGACTCGTCGACGCTGAGGAGGCTCTCTGAGAATGGCCAAAAAGATGTCCACTTTAACAAGCACATCATCAGATGAACCGATTGGAGCAGAAGAAGAACGGGCAGACATTTTCAGGGAAGTTAGTCATAACCAAGTCTCGAAGAGATGATGTACCATTGACTGAGATCTGGGTCGGGAAATTGACAGATTGTGCCTGTCCCAATGAGTCGCAGAAGTCCTTTGCTGAGGTGCCATGGCTGGTGAGAGGTACCCACACCCAGCTTGCTGGCATGGTGACAGTTGAAGTCGCCACATATGAGGAAGAGAGAGTTGGGATGAGTGGATAGAAGTTGGTCCATGTTGTCAGACATCGAGTTGTAAATGTAGTCATCACTGTTTTGTGGATGGTACAGAACACATATGAACAAAATGTGGGAGCGGAGAGGAAGCCGTAGCCAGAGGTATCCCTTGGGGTGAGGTGGAGAGAGGGCGGTGCAGGGCGAGTGAGGAAGACAGTTTTTGATTTAAAAAAATAGCATCCCTGCCACCAGGACGAGGCTCAGGTCTATCATACTGGAGGAGGGAGTAATCAGGAAGAGAAATTAAGGAATCATCGACATCTTGAAGAAGGAAAGTTTCTGTTAAGCATATTAAGGCTGGTTTGTCTGAAGCAACCTGTATGAAGAGATCAGTCAGGTTGGAGCGAAGGCCCCGGATGTTTGAGGTCCATACCGTTAAGAAAGAGGGAGGGGGAGCATCGGATACAGGAGAGGGGAGGGGTATGGAAGGATGAGGGAGGAGAGGGGGAGGTAGGGAGAGCTGTTGACAGTGTGTTGGAGATTGCAGGAAAGCTAGGAGAAGGGAAAGGATGAGAAGGACAAAAGGTTTGATGGTGATGGGATGAGGGACAGTGAGGTGTTGTTTGAGGGGCGGCAGAGTGAGGTCAATGGTTGGAGGATGTGGAGGTATGAGTTGGAAGGGAGAGGAAAGGGGGAGAAGGCAGCTTTGTGGAGGAAGGGTGGGAGGGGAAAATAGAAGAAAAATAGTGAGGCGGGAGTTTTGAAGGGGTGGGGTGAGGGGGGAAATTGAAGAGGAGTAGTAAGCAGGGAGATTTGAGGGAGAGGGGTGAGGGGGGAATTTTTTAGGGTGAGGGGTGACGGGAGTTTTGAAGAGGAGGGGTGGGTTGGGAGTTTTGAAGGAGAGGAGTGAGGGGGGAGATTTGAGGGGGAGGAGTGAGTGGAGGAGTGAGGAGGAAATTTGAAAGTTTTGAATGATTAAAGAAAATCGAACATTTGTTACAGACTGGGTTTCTTGAGACGTTCAAATCAGAGATCTGTTTGAAAACGTTGGAGGAGGGGTGGAATGAGTGTGAGTTTCGAAAATGAAGAAAAAGAATTGTACGAGATGGAATATTTTTTTGTGATGGAATGATTTAATGAGAAATTGATTGCAGCCTTTTGAACAGGAAGAAAAAAAGCGAGTTGGAGTATACAAAGGAATACAACATGGCAGGGGGGAGTTAAAACATTTTTAAAGCAAAACCACTGGTGGGGGAGGACGCGGGGGAGGGAAGAACACGTGGACATGGACGGGGGAGGGAAGAACACGTGGACACGATTGGGGAGGGAAGAACACGTGGACACGGGCGGGGGAGGGGGAGGGAAGAACACGTGGACACGGGCGGGGGAGGGAAGAACACGTGAACACGGGCGGGGGAGGGAAGAACACGTGAACACGGGCGGGGGAGGGAAGAACACGTGGACACGGGCGGGGGAGGGAAGAACACGTGGACACGGGCGGGGGAGGGAAGAACACGTGGACACGGGCGGGGGAGGGAAGAACACGTGGACACGGGCGGGGGAGGGAAGAACACGTGGACACGATGGGGGAGGGAAGAACACGTGGACACGGGCGGGGGAGGGGGAGGGAAGAACACGTGGACACGGGCGGGGGAGGGAAGAACACGTGAACACGGGCGGGGGAGGGAAGAACACGTGGACACGGGCGGGGGAGGGAAGAACACGTGGACACGGGCGGGGGAGGGAAGAACACGTGGACACGGGCGGGGGAGGGAAGAACACGTGGACACGGGTGGGGGAGGGAAGAACACGTGGACACGGGCGGGGGAGGGAAGAACACGTGGACACGGGCGGGGGAGTGAAGAACACGTGGACACGGGGGGAGGGAAGAACACGTGGACACGGGCGGGGGAAGGAAGAACACATGGACACGGGCAGGGGAGGGAAGAACACGTGGACACGGGCGGGGGAGGGAAGAACACGTGGACACGGGCGGGGGAGGGAAGAACACGTGGACACGGGCGGGGGAGGGAAGAACACGTGGACACGGGCGGGGGAGGGAAGAACATGTGGACACGGGCGGTGGAGGGAAGAACACGTGGACACGGGCGGGGGAGGGAAGAACACGTGGACACGGGCGGGGGTGGGTAGAACACGTGGACACGGGCGGGGGTGGGTAGAACACGTGGACACGGGCGGGGGTGGGTAGAACACGTGGACACGGGCGGGGGAGGGAAGAACACGTGGACACGGGCGGGGGGGTGAAGAACAGGTGGACACGGGGGGAGGGAAGAACACGTGGACACGGGCGGGGGAAGGAAGAACACGTGGACACGGGCGGGGGTGGGTAGAACACGTGGACACGGGCGGGGGAGGGAAGAACACGTGGACACGGGCGGGGGAGGGAAGAACACGTGGACACGGGTGGGGGAGGGAAGAACACGTGGACACGGGTGGGGGAGGGAAGAACACGTGGACACGGGTGGGGGAGGGAAGAACACGTGGACACGGGCGGGGGAGGGAAGAACACGTGGACACGGGCGGGGGAGGGAAGAACACGTGGACACGGGCGGGGGAGGGAAGAACACGTGGACACGGGCGGGGGAGGGAAGAACACGTGGACACGGGCGGGGGAGGGAAGAACACGTGGACACGGGCGGGGGAGGGAAGAACACGTGGACACGGGCGGGGGAGGGAAGAACACGTTGACACGGGCGGGGGAGTGAAGAACACGTGGACACGGGGGGAGGGAAGAACACGTGGACACGGGCGGGGGAAGGAAGAACACGTGGACACGGGCGGGGGAGGGAAGAACACGTGGACACGGACGGGGGAGGGAAGAACACGTGGACATGGGCGGGGGAGGGAAGAACACGTGGACACGGGCGGGGGAGGGAAGAACACGTGGACACGGGCGGGGGAGGGAAGAACACGTGGACACGGGCGGGGGAGGGAAGAACACGTGGACACGGGTGGGGGAGGGAAGAACACGTGGACACGGGTGGGGGAGGGAAGAACACGTGGACATGGGCAGGCGGGGGAGGGAAGAACACGTGGACACGGGCGGGCGGGGGAGGGAGGAACACGTGGACACGGGTGGGGGGGGGGGGGAGGAACACGTGGACACGGGTGGGGGGGGGGGAGGAACACGTGGACACGGGTGGGGGGGGGGGGGAAGAACACGTGGACACGGGTGGGGGGGGGGGAGAACACGTGGACACGGGTGGGGGGGGGGGAGAACACGTGGACACGGGTGGGGGGGGGGGGAGAACACGTGGACACGGGTGGGGGGGGGGAGAACACGTGGACACGGGTGGGGGGGGGGGAGAACACGTGGACACGGGTGGGGGGGGGGGAGAACACGTGGACACGGGTGGGGGGGGGGGAGAACACGTGGACACGGGCGGGGGGGGGGGGAGAACACGTGGACACGGGCGGGGGGGGGGGGGAGAACACGTGGACACGGGCGGGGGAGGGAAGAACACGTGGACACGGGCGGGGGAGGGAAGAACACGTGGACACGGGCGGGGGAGGGAAGAACACGTGGACACGGGCGTGATGAACGAAGAACACGTGGACACGGGCGTGATGAACGAAGAACACGTGGATGCGGGCGTGATGAATACGTAGACACGGGCGGGAAGAACACGAGGAGAGAAGGTAATTATTATTATTATTATTATTTTTCCTTTTTGGATTTAAGACATCAAACAAAGGGTAAGAGATTTGGGGAAAAGTAGGGGGTGAAAAACAAAATCCAGAGAGAGATCGAACGTGAATAACACAAGATAACACTGCGCGCGTGCTCCGATGACGTCACAAGAAAACAAGCAATTTGCTTGTTTTCTTGTGACGTCATCGGAGCACGCGCGCAGGGCACCCTGGGACACCTCGGCCATTTTGATACCCTCTCGAACAACGTCGTCAGCGGATTCACATTAAATAGTTTTTGTTCACGACCAGTCATGCCAATTTGCGGCGTATTTCGTTGTTCAAACAGGCCAGGCATTAGGCCAGGAGTCAAGTTTTACAAAACGCCCAAACTTCTACTGAATCAGGGTGAGGAAACAATAAATTTAAGTGAAGAGAGGCGGCGTTTGTGGAAGGCTGCCATCAATCGCAGTGACATCCAAACAGAATCACAGTGGGATCGCACACCTGTCTGCTCCGAGCATTTTTTTAACAGTAAGTAAGAACATGTTTCATTGTATAACCATACAATTACTATAATCATTAATGATATTGAATACAATACATACATTTGAACAAATGGAGGGCACTTAATCAATCAGGTCCATAACATTAACACAAGCAGCTTTAAAAAATACATGTTTGTTTAATATATTAATACCTTGGATCGAATCAAGTGGACGTCATTCAGTTCTTTGTGTCGGATTTGTCGCACCCATCCATCTTGGTACAACCTGTATGCCTCGAGGGATTTATACTTCTTCAACTCATCTTTGGTATAGGCCGATTTGCTGAACAACAGGTAGTTGATCACGTCGATGTGGGTCACCTGAGGCCACTTGCTCACATTCTTCTCAAATTGATCATTTGATAGACCATAAGGGTCACACCCAATGACAGAAATCTTCTCTTTGTAACGAACAAGAACGTCCGGGGGGAGCGTCTCTTGGTAGCCAAGGTTGGCACTCGCACTGCTAGCCATACTCAAGCCTGGATCTACCGTATCCTTACGTACACTCCAAGTCTGTTCTACAGGTAGTTGGTTGCAGGTTGACCCACTGCCCAGGTGTTCACCAGTTCACTGGTCCACGGCAAACTTAAACCGAATGTTCTGTGTTTGTTGGGCAACAATACGTAATATAAACTAGATGGCACCACACTCCACATGAACGTGACAAAACAAACAAAATTACTTTATAAAACAGACTTTTTGCGATCCGCATTCACCATAAACCAACGCAACAAATCAATATCAGCGCACACGGACAGATTAGCTTGGGTATCAAAATGGCCGCCGCGCAATGCGAGATGGGTAATTTGTGATGTCAGTGAAAACAAAGGTTCATGAACAAAGGTTCATCACAAATGAGGTTCGACACCCAGACGACTGGGCAGCCCTCGAGGCTAACCAGGCCCCAAAAACACGAACGACCAAACAGAATGACTAATACACAATTGTGCACGAAATGCAAATCACGATCAAACCAGAAACACAGTAGTCACAAACACAGCAAAACAAAATACTTAACTTTGAGGAAAAAAAAACAACTTAACTTTGATCGACGTGGACGAGCTCAGACGACACACAACCTCACCCAGGGAACTGGAAACGGAAGTCTTAGCCGGAAACGGAGAGGAATCAGATGAACATCTGATTAGGAAAGAAGTGCATATTTTGCACTGCCTGAAGTTTTTTTGTTTGCCAGCAAAACCAGCAAAACACCAGCAATTGGCCAGCAAAACTCAGGCATTTTGAAGTAATCAATTTTTTTTTTTGGTGGAAGCCTAAAACACCCCCATACACCCTGCTAAGGAATGACGTAAGAGATCATTTAATATTACGTCTCACATATATAGCTACAAAGGCCAAAATACAGAGCGATTTTTTTTTTAATCCAACCTTTTTTTTCAAGATTTTCAAACACTTTATTTTGCCTAAATCACTCCCGACAATCCCTGATGAACCTCTGAAAGTTTGACGAAGATCGCTGAGAAAAATGGTCATCTCTGGGAAAAATGACGACAGACAGACAGACAGACATCTTATGGTATATATTGTGTCAGAACTCTTCTTCCTCTTCTTTATAACACCTCGTTTGTAGAAGCTAACTCAGGAGGAAACAGCAAAGTATAACTTGGAAAGGTTTGAGACTACTCGTATCCCCATGTACAATGAAAACACGATGCTACGAGTATGTTGTATGATCAGTTCATTTTAAAGGGAAATGCAACTTGCGTTCCACGGCAAGAATGCAAAAACACATGGAACACATGTAGCTACGGACACAAACACCAGTAGGAGAGAATGACAGCGATAGGACTGGGTTAATCGCTCCTCAGACACACGGTATAATGGACGGCGTGGCTGAAGGCGCTGCTGGAGTCAATCCCTCACGCCTCCTGACAGAGCAAAGTGGTGAGACGCTCTAATATAAGGCCGAAGCATCCCCGAACCGAGGCGCACGTCTCGAACCTCGTCCTGTGACGTGACAACCATTCATTTAGGCTCTCGTCACTGTCTCCATTATTGTCAGCCGTCTCTGCAATCATAACTCTTGATTTCTCCACTCACCAATCCCCCTCCTGTCACCAATTGTCTTCTTTCAATCAACTACGTACTCTCATCAAGTCGCTGCCTTCGTTTGCTGAATTCTCAGCAAAAGTATAGAGACCTGTGCCAAACACAGTAATGAACTCAAATGAGACTGTACAATGTACATTGCACATTGATAGCATGTTTTAACATTCTCATTTCCCCTTTTCGTTGCGCACCCTAAGTGGCCACAATTTCCGTGAGCACTGAGAGCGGGCCTTAGGCTTCCTTGGGAAAATTAAAATTGAGAGAAAGGAAGCAAGAATTGGTAGCTTCGAACAGGAGTGGGAAGAGGTATGAAGTTGGTAGGTGAGAGGACCAAGAGTGTGGGTACTTAGGATAATTTGAGAGTTGCCGAGAAGTATTGGGATAGACATTCGCAGCATTGGTTGTTAGTTTAGGTATGGATGGGTGATTGGGATGTCTGGGAGAGGGTCTTATCAAAAGGTGAACGTGCTGTTGGTGTTTGTTCATCCCCTACCCTACAACTCACATCATGCCCCAATGCCCCATACCCCATATCCCTTTGCCTGCCCGATAGTCCCCCTTACCCCTCACTCCCCCAGTGGTGAATGAAAGTTTATATCCTGATAGATTGAATGAATGTGATATTGACATACATGATGGGTCAAACAGCCATCTGCATCGAAGTTTATTGATCATTGTGTGTACAAAAAGGAGGAGCATACTGGGAAGGAGGGAGAAGGGGTAATTTCTCCCACACTTGCGTCCAGAATAAATATATTTTGAGCAGATGTCAAACGCTCATTTGGGTTTGAAGACTTGACTACCTTCACCACTGAAGGTAGACGGAGGTTGTTTTTTTACCCCTGTATGACTGTCCATCTGTCTGTGAGCGGGATATCTCAAAGAGTTGTGGAAGGATTCGGACAAAACTTTGGGGACAGGTTGGGCAATGTGACAATGAATATTTGATTCGATTTTGTTGAAGATCCGCTTCCGGATACTAGAATATTTTAAGCGATTTTTTACGTTGAGGGTCAAACACGATATTTCACATGATACTGAATTTCAAAAAGTTGTGGATGGATTATGACAAAATTTTGTGGACAGGTTGGGTTTGTGACAAGGAAGAATTTATTAGATTTTGGTTCAGGTCCAAATCCAGATCTGGCCTATCAGTGGGATACATAACATAAACTGTTCAGCCTGGTGGAGGTATGCGCTCCACCAAGTATGCTTCTCGTTGAATCTGTTAGCATGTCTGGGCCTTTGACGTCATATATTGCTTGAACCCATAAAGGTCTTGAATCGATGAGATCCTGTATGACAACTTGAACCAGAATTTGCCAAATGTGAAGTAGATTTTATTTCATCTCTTGCACATTACCTCACAGAGGTCAGCTTTTCCACAGCTCCTGGTCCATGTTTCTGGATATGTTTGATGGCGTTGGTGTATGTGGTGTGCAGAGTTATGGAGAAAGCTGTAGCCTATTCCATTTATTTCAGATAGAGATGGTTTGCGACATATGATTTGTGGCATTAAATATTCCATACTGCAAAATACTTTGGAATCTCCCGTGATGAAGCTATCTCTGAGGGCCTTTCACTCATCACTGCAGGCAGGTTGGTGGTCTTACTGTCTTTTACCGACTCCTCTCCGGCCTCGCTCCCCCAGCTCTCTCTGTGTGCTCTGTTCCCCAAATATTCCTACAGGTCGCACAAGATCTGCCAGCAACCCTCTTCTGGTAAAACTGCCAAAATCAAGACTCTCTGCTCACCATCACTCCTTCATTCCTCTTTTCTCCCGCCTCTGGAACAAACTCTCTCGCTCTCTTCAATCCCACTCTACCCTCCACGTCTTTAAAACAGCTGTTCACCACCATCTCTTATCTTCCCCCATCCAAAACCTTGATCTTTTCTACCCCCACTAATTTCACCCCAGATACAGTTTTTTGAAATTCCAACTTATTTCCTGGAAGTCCTTGCAGTGTCCATGTGTTTTATACCTCTCCCACCTCCCCCCAAGCCCTCTCCCTCCCACAGTTCTCTCGATGTCCCTGCTCTCAAATGTTGTGTTTGTGTCCTTCCCCCTCCCTCCCCATCTTGTCTACCGCTCCCCTTATTTTGTGTTTTATGTGTTGGTTTGTCTTTTTGTGTGATTAATGTTAGCTCTTTCACGAGCCTCGATCTTGTCTACACACAAAAAAAAAAAAACCTTCCTGGTATACAAGAAACCTTCTTATCACCCGTCAAACCTTTCTGGCATACAAGGAAATGGTTGGCAGTGAACATTATTATACAGTGAACTCAATGGCTGGCAGGATAGCTTAGAGGTGTGCACACTCACCTCTAAACCTTCTAACCTGGGTTCAAATTTCGACCCAGCTCTTACCTGTCACTCCGCATGAGTTTCACATGCAGTGCGATTGATCAATATGTGTTCCGACCATCGGGAAGACCTGTCTGGTTAAGTTTCCCAATATATATAGACTCGGCCAGAAAACTGAAGACTTTTGGTATCACAAAGGAGGAAGGGGAAGAACTATAGTGATGGCAACCCTATGATATCACATGTAAATTGAGGTCTTCTGGCGCTGCATGAACAATTTGCTGGTGCAGTTTGAAGAAGCAAATTCAAACAGGCCGATTATAGTACAACAAACACCAGAAATGAAACAAGATTGGTAGAGAACAGTGCGGATACTATTGTACATTTTATAATCTTTATTAATGACGTAGAAGAAGAGTTTGAAGCTGTATTATCTGGGGAGAAGGAAAAGAGGCTTTGTAGATAATATTGTGCAATTTTAAGCTGTTAATGAGTTGAACGAATTCTAATCCTCAATTTCTTAGACAGAATACAAATGAACAAACATGCATGTAGATGGAGGGAAGTATTCATTCGAGTCCTCTTTTTTACTTCACAAGTAATCATTTTGCAATAAAGACAAATTATTGTTTCATCGTGAACAATTCTGAAATTGTGTCCTTTTCATTGGATCCCAATTCATGCTTGTGACTTGGATATTCAAATCCTCAATTGATCTGAGCCTGGTGTCGGATTAACGGATTAACGATTAAGGTGGCTGGCTTGAGATCTTAGGGTCCTGAGTTCAGGCCTCTGTCATGCCGTTGAAGAAACACCAGGCGAGTTGACTCCACCTGTCATCCTTCCGAGGTCGACAAAATAACTACCAGCTTACTGGGAAGAATGAGCCATTTGAGTAGCCTTCGTCAGAGTGGCGACAGGCGACCCATCCAGGATTGGGGCCAATACCCTAGAAACGGCTTCGACAGCCCTATGCATCTGAAGATGAAAAAAGGAGTGGTCGTATTATTCTTCACTAGGAAGAGTACCCATTCCAAATGACAGGAAAATCTAACATAGATCCCCCTCCCCTCTCTCCTCCCTCCCCCACTCTCTCTTTCCCCAACTCCCTCCCAGACTCTCTCCCCTCTCTCTCCCACTCCCCTCTTCCTCTCTCAATCCCCTCCCCTGTCTACCTTCTCTCTCCCCTGTCTCCCCTCTCTTCTCCAGTCATCTTCACATGCGTTCAAACGGAATACGTAACCATGCCAACAGTTTTTTCAACCAAGTAAATCGATGATTACCTTTCCAACGGTAGATAGTTGGGTAATGGTATAGGGCAGGGGAGGGAGTTCAACATGGCAAACAGACGTTTATGGGAGCGAAATCCATTGCCAGTGAAAGAAGAAGAAGATGTCGTAGTGTGCGGACATACAGTACATAGAAACACTCCGCTGAGACCCGTACCATATCAATAACAGCCGCTCCATGGACGGCAATCGTACACACTGGTGGCGCTACCATATTAATAAACAATTAATATTAATAAAGAGATGCATAATAAAAGAATACTGGATTTAATATATATATATATATATATTCATCATCAAGGCTCATGGAAGAGCTAGAACACAGAACAGACAATGATGTTCACGGGAGCAACAAAAGTTGACACAAAAAGTAGAATCCAAATCCAAAACATCGCTACTGGTGTCCCTGGTCGGTAGTAAACTAAAATCAAAATACGGTGTAAAATAAAATAAAATATATCCGCTTTTAATAAGCCTATACAATGCAATCATGATGGGTGCACAAAACTCCACACAACACAAAGGATTATACACACAAAGTTATGGATTACGTCCGATGAATTATTTGCAGCAAGGGAATGGGAAACGGGAACGGGTCGAAATGGGATTCGAAACATGAACGGGTCAAAACGCAAGGTGGGATTTCTTCCTTCCTTCTTTTTGTGTAAGTGCTGCTTCATCAGGATGAAGATTACCATGGCGGTGCATAGGCACAGAACACTGGTTTGATTGCTCGATACCTCAAACAAATAACAACTCGGGTTATGTAATGAAGCCGAAACATTGCTATTGGTTATTTTCATATATAATACATCGTGTTTATATAGCTTGGATTGATTCTAATTCCACTGGCCTATAGAGGAATTATCCTATGGACCGGTAGGCTTCACGCGTTCATCTATGACACGTCTTGATGCCAATATAGAATCAATCATGAGATCATTAAGAATTTGTTCCATCCTCGGCAGAGCATTTTCTAAAGCAACTTTCACTGGGCAAGAAAAATGGTGATTAAAATATATTTATTTATTTATTACAGTGTTATTGAGAACCAAGAATGATCAATACAGAGACAAATCATCCGAATAATCGTTAAAATAAATCGTTAAAATATTCTGCCTTCAGAAAATAACTTATTTATGAAGATTGTGGTGGAGTTCCTTGTCCGTCGTTCTTCCTTGTCGTTTAAATCGTCGTTCGTTTAAATCCTTGTCTGAATGGCGTTCTTTCTTCTGTAAAATTTCACCACTGCTGGTCCTGGATCAAAGTGTACCATCCCAGGTGTGTTGAGTGTGATGTACATCCGACTGCCGATGGGCTCTCTAGACTAGCTAGACAGTTTGGGGCCCTTCAGGATAGCGTCCCATGAAACAGCACATTCAGGTCCATTACTAGGAGGAGTCGGTGACAGGTAAGCTTGTACTACCTTGGAAAACTCAGTTCCAGGTACAGAGATCTTCATCAGATGGAATAGTGTTCCAGTGCCATCTGTAACATAACATGATGGAGGAAGGTTTCCACAAGCGAAGAATTCATCGCAGAATTGTGTGGCAGAGGTCTCTTTGAAAAGTCCCTGATGTTGCCCAGTGACTATGTTAAAAAAATTATCTTATCCTGGGGAAATTCGAACCCCTTCCAGGGAACGTGAACATTTCTCCCTGAAACAAAAGCTTGAACAGCAGAATCTGATTCTATCCCACGAAGGAGCGACGCAGCACCCAGACGTCCCGCCGGCTCCATTAGTGTGGTCCAAGAGAAAGCAATTTAAACATCTTGCGATTTGTCTAAACACTTCTCGCTCTGCTCAGGGTGTGAATGTAACTGGTGAAAGCTTGCAAACGAACGATAATTATAGATGTGTGTAATTACACATTAAAAGCTCTCAAAAATTCACTTGCGCAAAATTGGTGTTTTTAGTCGCAAAGAAATGGCAGCACAGTAATGATTGCAAAAGACAGCACTGTAAATATAACGACACAAATTATGAGAATACACAATTACGATTAAAGCAGAATGATCACATACATTACATTTTCGCAAATATCTGGTACGTCTATGCTATGGGGTAGAGGGAACATTTTAGATAAGACTTTAACCACGAGCTGTTTGTTCTCAGATATATTCTTAAAACTTTTTCAATGTATATCAAGTCCATGTGGTTAGGGTAAAATGGCCTCAGCACTGAAGTGGGGAGACTGCGTTCTCCAATGTAGGGAGAGGATTTACAGTGCATTCAGAAAGTATTCAGACCCCTTCACTTTTTTCACATTTTGTTATGTTGCAGCCTTAAGCTGAAATCGTTTAAATTCATTTTTTCCCTCATCAATCTACACTCAATACCCCATAATGACAAAGAGAAAACAGGATTTAGAAAGGTTTGCAAATTTATAAAAAATAAAAAACTGAAATATCACATTTACATAAGTATTCAAACCCTTTGCTATGACACTTGAAATTTAGCTCAGGTGCCTCCCATTTCTCTTGATCATCTTTGAGATGTTTGTACACCTTGATTGGTGTCCACCTGTGGTAAATGCAATTGATTGGACATGATTTGGAAAGGCACACACCTGTCTATATAAGGTCTCACAGCTGACAATGCATATCAGAGCAAAAACCAAGCCATGGGGTCGAAGGAACTGCCTGCAGAGCTCAGAGACAGGATTGTGTCGAGGCACAGATTTGGGGAAGCCTACAAAAAAAAAATTCTGCTGCATTGAACGTTCCCAAGAGCACAGTGGCCTCCATAATTCTTAAATGGAAGAAGTTTGGAACAACCAGGACTCTTCCTAGAGCTGGCCGCCCGGCCAAACTGAGCAATCGGGGGAGAAGGGCCTTCGTAAGAGAGGTGACCAAGAACCCGATGGTCACTCTGGCTGAGCTCCAGAGATCCTGTGTGGAGATGGGAGAAACTTCCACATGGACAACCATCACTGCAACACTCCACCGATCTGGGCTTTATGGCAGAGTGGCCAATAGGAAGCCTCACCTCAGTGAAAGACACATGAAAGCCCGCTTGGAGTTTGCATAAAAGCACCTAAAGGACTCTCAGACTGTGAGAAACAAGATTCTGTGGGCTTTTCTCTCTGTCACCGCAGACAGGTTGGTGGTCTTTCTGTCTCTACCGACTCCTCTCCAGCCTTGCTCCCCCTGCTCTGTCTGTGTTCTGCCCCCCAAATATTCCTGCAGGATGCACGAGATCTGCCAGCAACCCTCTTTTGGTTAAACTGCCAAAATGAAGACTCTCTGCTTACCTTCATTCTTTTCTCCCGCCTCTGGAACAAACTCCCTCACTCTCTTCAATCCCACTCCTCCCTCAGCTCTTCAAAACAGCTGTTCACCACCATCTCTTGTCTTCTCCCATCCAAAACCTTGATCTTTCTACCCCTGTTAAAACACCCCAAATCCACATCTTTCAATCCGCAACTTCTTTCCTGAAATACCTAGTAGCGTTCATTTGCTTTATGCGTGTACTCCTCCCTCCTCCCCCAGCCCTCCCTCCTCCCCCAGCCCTCCCCCTTCCACAGATCTACCGACGTCCCTGTTCTCTACTGTTGTTGTGCTTGTGTGCTTCCCTCTCTCTCTCCCGCTTGTCTCTCACTCCCTTCATTGCATGTTTTATGTATCTGTGCATGTTTTCATGTTCAATGTGTTAGCTCTTTTCGAGCCTCGATTCTGTATACAAAAAAGGCTTCTTCTTCTTCCTGAATGTCATCATACTTAACTCAGAAACGTGATAAACTGCACATTCACCAGAATATATTCAACGAAAAGGTAAAATGATGATTTGACATCTGTGATGGATTCTGATTTGGATGTAATTGCTTTTCCATTATATTTGCCCTCATTTCAAATATGTTAATGTTTCTTTTTCGCTTGAGCAACGCCGGGTACTCCAGATATAATCACATATAATTTACTTGGGGTGCAAATACAAATACAACTTTGTCTGGGGGGTAACATAGGCTATGTGGCCGCGGCGTCGTTCACTGGTGTGGGGGACCGGGAGAGGGGCGTACATTCTCTATGTAAATGTGTATCGTGTAGCGCCACCTGGTGATGATGGCAGAGGGTATTACAATGTCCTTTTGTACCTGTGCAACACTGAGGTTAAAGCACTCTTTGCATGGGAAAACTTTTCCTCCTTCACTTCCCCCAAATTGGAGGGACCTTTCAAAGCAACCCCCCCCCCCAACCCCCTCAAAGGATGTATATGTAGTATATCTTTGGCCTCCCTCTCACCTTCCCTTCCCTCCCCCTTCCCTCTGCTGCTTCCTCCCCCCCCCCCCCCACCCCCCCCACTCCTGCTAGTACTTGATAAGCTGACATTGAGCAGCTCGTTTTTATTTACTGCCATCTATTTATTACATATGGGGGAGGGGTATGGTTGGAGCAATACATTTGAGAGAAAAAAGTCGAAGAAGACTGATGGGAGGAAGGATGGAAGGTAAATATTGGAGGAGTAAAAAAGAGGTTGTGAAGAGGTAGGAGTGAGGACAAGGAAGGGAAAGGGCATTCATAGACAATGTGGGATGGGTGGAAATCAAAGTTTGCGCACCGAATAGGTAGAGTAGGGGCACACTTAGGTGTCGGACCCTAAATCTAGGCAGACACCCATAGTTTGGCATTTTACCAAAGTCAGAATTTGTAACGCATTAGTTACTGTTCGAAAAGTAAAACAGCAGCTTTTCCTCCGAATGGTTCTGTTAGCTGAATCAGAATCTACCATTGAACCTGTTTCCAACTATGATTTCTCCGTAAATTTGGGATCCATTGAGCCGATGCTCGTTCAGTTTGCTTTGAATAAATTCAATCATCTTGTCAAGTCTTGTATGAAGATCTCTAAGAGATGATTCCAGTACATTCAACAAAAAGGTTTGATATAAAGTTTTATGTTTATGGATATCCAATATGAGTGCAGAAATTGAGTCGAATGACACGATTGAATGCTGTTAAGTCTTCAAGGTTGTTTTGTTGAATCCGTTGAGTTACCTGATCGGCTTCTTTGTACGAAGCACAGTTATTGCTATTTCAATATTTCCATTTTGACATTGCTGTGTCCTTCCTCCTTGTGATATATATATATATTTGCTCTGCTGTCGATGATCTATGGAAACAAATAATATGGCAAATTCAAATTTGAAATGACTATATGCATGTGTTCAGAATTTGTCTAATGTTAAGCTGTACGTTAAGGGCGGGGTCATTGCTTTGTGGGCGGAGCTGGGGACCCTTGGTTCGTGGAGGCTGGTATTGTCAGCTCTGCATAAATTGCCCTTCAACATCATCGTCAACTAGAGCGGAGCTGCAACCTACAATTTGGCAGTGAAGGCAGCTCGGTGCAGAGCATGTTCTCTTCTAAACGCATGCACATAGAGAGATAATGATTTTGTCGCATGCTTACTCAAGGGCGATGTCATTTCATTGGTTTATTTGCCTTCCAAATACCTTTTCCAAACGTCACGATAGTCTTTCCTTCTAGCCTTGTGTAATCCAACTGGGGTATTCAGATTTTCATGTTATTACAAATATTGCACCTGTACAAATTGCATCTGTTTATTGTAATTTTACACATAATTTGTCTCACGAAAGGTATGATGACCTAGAGGTGACAGCATAGCCTAGAGGTACGCACTAGAGGTATGATGACCTAGAAGTAGCAGCATGGCCTAGAGATACGCACTAGAGGTATGATGACCTAGAAGTGGCAGGATGGCCTAGAGGTACACACTAGAGGTATGATGACCTAGAAGTAGCAGCATGGCCTAGAGATACGCACTAGAGGTATGATGACCTAGAAGTGGCAGGATGGCCTAGAGATACGCACTAGAGGTATGATGACCTAGAAGTGGCAGGATGGCCTAGAGGTACACACTAGAGGTTGATGACCTAGAAGTGGCAGGATGGCCAAGAGGTACGCACTAGAGGTATGATGACCTAGAAGTGGCAGGATGGCCTAGAGGTACACACTAGAGGTTGATGACCTAGAAGTGGCAGCATGGCCTAGAGGTACGCACTAGAGGTATGATGACCTAGAAGCGGCAGGATATCCTAGAGGTACACACTAGAGGTTGATGAACTAGAAGTGGCAGGATAGCCTAGAGGTACGCACTAGAGGTATGATGACCTAGAGGTAGCAGGATGGCCTAGAGGTACGCACTAGAGGCTGATGACCTAGAGGTACACACTAGAGGTATGATAGCCCAGAGGTATGCACTCGAGGTATGATAACCCAGAGGTATGATAGCCCTGAGGTATGCACTGGAGGTATGATAGCCCAGAGGTACACACTAGAGGTACTGTATGATGGCCTAGAAGTGGCAGGATGGCCTAAAGGTATGCACGAGAGGTATGATGACCTAGAGGTGGCAGGATGGCCTTGAGGTATGCACTAGAGGTATAATGGCCTCGAGGTACACACTAGAGGTATAATGGCCTCGAGGTGGCAGGATGGCCTTGAGGTATGCACTCGAGGTATGATGGCCTAGAGGTGGCAGGATGGCCTTGAGGTATGCACTGGAAGTATGATGGCCGAGAGGTGGCAGGATGTCGTCGAGGTGGCAGGATGGCCTTGAGGTATGCACTCGAGGTATAATGGCCTCGAGGTGGCAGGATGGCCTAGAGGTATGCATTAGAGGATGATGACCTAGAGGTACACACTAGAGGTATGATAGCCCAGCGGTACGCACTAGAGGTATGATAACCCAGAGGTACGCACTAGAGATATGATAGCCCTGAGTTATGCACTAGAGGTATGATAACCCAGAGGTACACACTAGTGGTACTGTATGATGGCCTAGAAGTGGCAGGATGGCCTAAAGGTATGCACGAGAGGTATGATGACCTAGAGGGGGCAGGATGGCCTTGAGGTATGCACTAGAGGTATAATGGCCTCGAGGTACAGACTAGAGGTATAATGGCCTAGAGGTGGTAGGATGGCCTTGAGGTATGCATTAGAGGTATGATGACCTAGAAGTGGCAGGATGGCCTAGAGGTACACACTAGAGGTTGATGACCCAGAGGTAGCAGGATGGTCCAGAGGTACGCACTAGAGGCTGATGACCTAGAGGTACACACTAGATGTATGATAGCCCAGAGGTACGCACTCGAGGTACTGTATGATGGCCTAGAAGGGGCAGGATGGCCTCGAGGTACACACTAGAGGTATAATGGCCTCGAGGTGGCAGGATGGCCTTGAGGTATGCACTCGAGGTATGATGGCCTAGAGGTGGCAGGATGGCCTTGAGGTATGCACTGGAGGTATGATGGCCGAGAGGTGGCAGGATGGCCCAGAGGTGGCAGGATGGCCTTGAGGTATGCACTCGAGGTATAATGGCCTCGGGGTGGCCGGATGGCCTAGAGGTACGCACTAGAGGCTGATGACCTAGAGGTACACACTAGAGGTATGATAGCCCAGAGGTACGCACTCGAGGTATGATAACCCAGAGGTACGCACTAGAGGTATGATAGCCCTGAGTTACGCCCTAGAGGTATGATAGCCCAGAGGTACACACTAGAGGTACTATATGATGGCATAGAAGTGGCAGGATGGCCTAAAGGTATGCACGAGAGGTATGATGACCTGGAGGTGGCAGGATGGCCTTGAGGTATGCACTCGAGGTATGATGGCCTAGAGGTGGCAGGATGGCCTTGAGGTATGCACTCGAGGTATGATGGCCTAGAGGTGGCAGGATGGCCTTGAGGTATGCACTCGAGGTATGATGGCCTAGAGGTGGCAGGATGGCCTTGAGGTATGCACTGGAGGTATGATGGCCGAGAGGTGGAGAGGTGGCAGGATGGCCTTGAGGTATGCACTCTAGGTATAATGGCCTAGAGGTGGCAAGATGGCCTTGAGGTACGCCTCCAAGCTGTAAAGTCTGGGTTGGAATTCCAACCCAGGTATAAACTGCAATCCCATTGTTTCACAGGCAGGGCGATTCATGTCATCAATGTGTGTGTCGTCCCTCCGAAAGATGTTAAACTGTTAAAAAAGATGTTAAACCATCTGCCAGCAGTTGGTCGACATTAAAGATGCCACTGTGTCCTTCACGAAGAGGAGGCGTGCCATCCGCCGGTGCGAGGAACAAATTACCAAATCCTGCCCCGACTTCCCTGTGTCAGAGTGGCGACCCATCCAGGATTGTAACCCGAGCCAATGAAACTGTCTCGGCAGCCATATGTGCCTGACAACACGAGAAGGAACATCCATCCATCCTGTTTAGCTCCTCATTCTGTCCTTGCCCAGCCCTGGAATCCCATTTACTGTGGATTTGTTCATTGTTTCCTTGTGCCAACGTTGCCGTTCACTGAGGCAGCAAATCAAGTCGATTTCATCGTATTTCTTTCTTCTTCTTTTTTTCATTCTTTCATCTTTTAATTGGAAAAAGGTTTTCTTTCTCACAAATCTGTTTGAGCAAGCCTTGCAGTGGCCTGTTGTTTTATGATCACTACACTTGTTGTATTCATTGTGGAAGAAGGGTAAGGGTTCGGGTTAGGGTTAGGGTTAGGGTTAGGGTTCGGGTTAGGGTTGTTAGTTGTTAGGGTTCGGGTTAGGGTTACATGAGAGGTGGGGTACATGGAGAAAATTAAAATTGAGGACAGGGAGAGAAGAAGGAATGGCAGAGGGGGTTCTGAGGTTTCTGAGAGGTGTTGGAGTGGGCAGAGGTTAGTCCAGCATGATCCGGCCTTTGAAATTGAAGAAGCCACAATTCTTCACTCTTTCATTCCTCTTTTCTCCCGCCTCTGGAACAAACTCCCGCACTCCCTTCAATCCCACTCCCCCCTCCAGATCTTTAAAACGGCTGTTCACCACCATCTCTTATCTTCCCCCATCCAAAACCTTGATCTTTTCTACCCCCGCTAATTCACCCCAGATACTTTTTTTTTTGAAATTCCAATTTCTTTCCTGTAAGTCGTTGCAGTGTTCATGTGTTTTATACCTCTCCCACCTCCCCCCAAGCCCTCTCCCTCCCACATTTCTCCCGATGTCCCTGCTCTCAAATGTTGTGTTTGTGTCCTTCCCCCTCTCTCCCCATCTTGTCTACCGCTCCCCTTATTTTTTTGTGTTTTTTATGTGTCGGTTTGGATGGTGGATCAGACTCGGCAACGGTTGCTGGAGTGAGATGTGCATGGAAGAAGCTTCGGGAACTGAGTGGCGTGCTGACGAGGAGGGGAGTGTCATTGAAGCTGAAGGGAAAGGTGTATGCTGCACGTGTGAGAAGTGTTATGATTTATGGGAGCGAGACATGGGTAATGAACGTCGAGCAGCAACGAAGGCTGGAAAGGGTGGAAATGCGAATGGTTCGGTGGATGTGCGGAGTATCGTTGAGAGAGAGGAAGACAAATGATGAATTGCGAAAGATGATGGGAATAGAGCCTGTGATTGATGCTGTGAAGAGAAACAGGTTGAGATGGTTTGGTCATGTGGTGAGGAAGGATGAAAGTGACTGGTTGAGAAGAGTGATGGAAATGAATGTAGAAGGAAGTAGAGGACGGGGAAGACCTAGAAAGACTTGGCTAAAGATGGTGGAAGAAGAAATGCAGGCAAGGGGGTTAAGGCGAGATGCAGAAAATAGGGCAAAATGGAGAAGATTGTCATGGGGACCGCAAGGCTAACCCCCGCTCTAGCAGGGAAAATGGCCTTAAAATGCATGTTGTTGTTGTTGTTGTTGTTGTTGTTATGTGTCGGTTTGACTTTTTGTGTGATTAATGTTAGCTCTTTCACGAGCCTCGATCTTGTATTCAAAAAAAAGAAAAAAGAAAAAAAAAAGCCTTTTTCTTTGTTTTTTTTACAATCGTCCATTTAATCAACTGGCAATCCCGTTTGAAATGTTCCATCTCTATGGGGCAATGACCATTGTTGATTGCATGAGTGTATCTTCGTGGTTTCTCGTAATGGGTTTTGGACATGTAATATGACAGGATTGTCGCGGAATGGCGTGCACATGCACGCGTGTGTCTGTCCGCCGCATAGGCCTACGACTCCGCGCGCAAGTCCAGTGGAGATTAACGCAACGTGATATATAGAGTTGGAAGAGAAAATCAATTCTTTAAAACGGTAATAAACGCGTGTGATTATCTGCCTGTCCCAGAAGTAATAGGGTTTTTCACTCCACTTGACGGCAGCTTAATTTCCATCAGTGCGGCAGCTATTGTGCCAGTGAGTTCCGCTAATGATGTTACAGCCCGGAGCTTTTCGGCTATCTTCTTGTGGGCATGGCGGCCGCAGGATCCGTCCTGCTGCACCCAGCAATCAATGTGGGTATTCGCCCTTTCGCACCTCCTGCCAACTTCGTCTGTGCTCCAGGGATGGAACTCTAGTGTCAAAGAGACCTCCATATGGTAAAACGACAGAGACCCAGAGTTCAGAAGGGGGAAGGGAAGGGGAGTGCAAGCAAAGGGGGAGGGTAGCCGTTTTGAGGCCTTGGTGTGATGTTTCATAGCCGATGGCAGCAATCTCAGCAGCTTCAAGTAGAGATGCCCGCGTGCTGCATCCCTGCAGTTATCTCTGTCTGCTTGATAAGGTCGTTCTGGTATCGGTCGGCCCTCCGCTAATACCATACACTTCTCATTCTCTGGTAATGCTCAGTCCAACCCTCTATCTATCATTTGCAGTACTCAATGTGACACTTTTTCCAAGGGAAATACAAGCGCATACTCATATGTTTCCGGTAATGAAGCAAGCAGAGATATTTTACAGTACCTGTGACGGATGGTTTACAACTGACGCTTGTGAACCGAACAAAATTGTTTTCATATAAACCATGGTTCATTAATAATAATTAATAAACGTGTGAGAAAAATGGCATTGTAGTCTTTACGCAAAGGGTTAGGGTGGGGCTAGAATACCGGTATTTGGGTGGTCAAGGTTATGGGTGGGACTCTGCGCCTCATAAGACAAACTTTTCTAAGAAAACGTAAAAAAAAATATGTTATCACAGTGTCTGAGGTGGGGCCTTGGTGGTCCCAGTTGTCCACACGACCCCAATCCATATTGAAATATCATTTGTCCAACATAGGATTTTCCACTGCGCCAAAACACCACTAAATTCCCATTGGAACTGTTCATTGTGCCTCTTCCTGACAAATCGTGGAGTACGGCAGTACTTCATATGCAGGGAAGGTAGGAGAAAATAATGGCCGCCCCATCAAATATGTACAAAATGATATGCTGAAAAGTCACCACCGAGTGAAGTCATGAGCCTTTGAAAGCCATACCTGTTATTATCGAGTGGTTTCAGAATTCACAAGACTGATAAAGAGCCAGAATACCTCGCTAAGGTACCAAATTGGGAGATTACTATACCACTAAATTGTACCTGTTTTGCTGATCAACGTCATCCAGTTGAGCACAATAATGGCTAAAACGTTTACTATGATCTAACGGGAGGAAGCAACATTCTGAATCGGGTATTGCTCTTGTACCATAACAAAAATAACCAGAACAGCACTCGGTAGAGAGCATACCTCCACCAGGCTGAACAGGTTACGTTTGGTATCCCGTTGATAGGTCGGATCTGGATCTGGAAATGAACCAAAATCTAATCGCTTGTTCTTATCAATTAACAAACTCATCCACCAAGTTTTGCCATAACTCGTTCACAAGTTTTTGAAATATCATATACTATATATCTCCTTTTTGGCCCTATCACTCAATGGTGAAAAATCACTTAGAAATTTTTTAAATTCTCGTATCAGGATCCAGATTCTAATCTTCACTAAAATCAAATTGATTCATCCTTATCACACAGCCAGCCTGTACACCAAGTTTCATCCGAATCCATCACCAACTTTTTGAGATATCCTGTTCACATACAGACAAACAGACAATCAGACAGGGATGAAAATTTAACCTCCACCCACCATGGCTGGTGGAGGTAAAAAAGAAAGAACACAGCCTCTCATGCGAGTACAGGGCTGACTCAGGAGCTAAAAACATCTTCTGAGGTAGTTTCGTGTGCTCGTCATAACACTGATCCTGAGTGTGTGTGTGTGTGTGTGTGTGTGTGTGTGTGTGTGTGTGTGTGTGTGTGTGTGTGTGTGTGTGTGTGTGTGTCGTTGGTTGTTATCTTCAAATGCGGGTTTCAGAAGGTGGAATGGAGCCCTACCAAATCTCTAAGTATCTGCACCTTCGTGTGTGTGATATGTCACGTATAATATGTGCGTATGTAATATACAGTATAATATGTGCGTATATAATATACAGTATAATATGTGCGAATATAATATACAGTATAATATGTGCGTATATAATATACAGTATAATATGTGTGTATATAATATACAGTATAATATGTGCATATATAATATACAGTATAATATTTGCGTATATAATATACAGTATAATATGTGCGCATATAATATACAGTATAATGTGTGTGTATAATATACAGTACAATGTGTGTGCATATAATATGTTGTGGCGGGCACAAGGGGCAATAATTCCGCGCACCAGTGGGTGGCGCGAGCGTCCAGGCAGGGAACGAAAGCACATGCCCCGCCTTTCGACCGATCGGCCACGCCCGGGGACTAGGCGTGGCCTCGGGACATATATGCGGGCTCTAAGCTCGAGCCCGCCCGGTACTGAAGTACGAGCTTTGAATAAAGACTCTTTGTTATACCAACGCGTTGTGGCCTACCTCTCTGGCAATCGAGTCGTGTGTGCGCAGCACCACACTGGTGACCCCGATTGGTTCAGCCGTTGCTGACCACCGAACGCGCCATAGCTACCAACGCCGTCGCAGTCAAACTCCCGGAGCTTTGGGAAGCGCAAGCCGACGTTTGGTTTTTGCAGGCCGAAGCTCAATTCCAACTCCGAGGCATAACGGCGGTCGAGACCCGGTACTACCACGTGGTCGCCGCCCTCGGGCCCGGCACTGCCGCCCGAGTCGTGTCCATCCTTCGGCGCCCGCCGGGAGACAAGTACGAGGCGCTCAAACGTCTCCTCATCGCCACGTTCGGGCTCACGGAGATCGAACGGGCCGACCGCCTCCTGGACCTTCCCGCCCTCGGCGACACACGACTATCCGTCCGGATGGATGCCATGCTGTCCCTGCTTGAAGACCAGCCCCCGGATTTCTTATTCCGGGCGCTTTTCCTCTGCCAGCTACCTGCACAGGTACGCCTCGCGCTGGCCGGTTCCAAAATAAAGGAACCCCACGCCCTGGCCGTAGAGGCCGACAAGTATTTCGCGGCCTGCGACACGCGGTCGGTGTACGGTGCTGCCGTAGTGGATCCCGGTGCGGAGGCTCCAGCGCCCCCGGTTTCGCTCGTGGCCGCTGCTATGCCCCGTCCACTACCGCCGCCGCCACCACCACCACCGCCAGCACGGCTGCCGCGGCCGTTACCGCCGCAAACCTGGTGCTACTACCATGCCAGGTTCGGCCGCCAGGCTAAAACGTGTCACCCGCCGTGCTCTTTTGACGGGTCGGGAAACGACCGGCGCTCACTTGCGGCCATGAGCATCGGCCATTCCGGCATCCTCCTTTTCATCACGGACACCTTGTCCGGGCACCGTTTTCTTTGCGACACAGGAGCGCAGGTAAGCGTCCTCCCCGCCTCCACGTCCGACAAGCAAACCGCGGGCCGGGGCCCCACTTTGCTTGCCGCCAACGGTACACCCATCCGCACATTCGGGAAGCATTGCCTCTCACTGCGGTTCAGAGGGCAGCGCTTTCAATGGTCGTTCGTGACCGCCAGCATGCCAATGGCACTGCTCGGTGCGGACTTCCGATGCGCGAATGGGCTGTTGGTCGACGTGAAGCGCAGACGGCTCGTCCAGGCCGAAACCTTCAGCTCGCTCGCTTGTTCGCTGAGCGGCTCGTTGAGCGGTTCACTGGGCGGCTCACCGAGCAGCTTGCCAAGCAGCTTGCTGGAAGGTTCCGTCCCGGCGAGTTTAGTTTGCACGCTTCCGGCAGCGGACGACTTTACCCGCCTCCTCGCCAGTTTCCCGGCCCTCACGCGGCCCACCTTCTCAGCGGTGGCCGTTAAACACGGGGTGGAGCACCATATACCCATGGTCGGGCCGCCGGTCTATGCCCGGGCACGCCGACTCGAACCCACGAAGCTCGCCGTGGCGAAAGCGGAGTTCGCCACGCCGGAGCGGCTGGGGATCGTACGGCGCTCCAACAGCGCTTCGGCTTCTCCTCTGCACATTGTGCCGAAGCCCGGCGGAGGATGTCGGCCGTGCGGGGACTACCGCCAGCTCAATGATGCCACCACCCCCGACCGCTACCCGGTCCCACATATCCAGGACTTTTCCGCCCGGTTGGCAAACACGACCGTGTTTTCCAAGGTGGACCTCATCCGGGGCTACCACCAGGTCCCCGTCCAACCGGACGATGTCCCGAAGACGGCCGTCATCACCCCTTTCGGCCTCTTCGAGTTCCTGAGAATGCCTTTTGGGTTGAAGAATGCGGCCCAGGCGTTCCAACGGCTTATGGACAGCGTCTTGCGCGACTTACCTTTCCTCTTTGTCTACCTGGACGACATCCTAGTCGTGAGTGCGTCCCGGGAGGAGCACCTGCTCCACCTCCGCACGCTTTTCGAATGCCTGGACCAGCATGGCCTAATCATCAACCCCGCCAAGTGCCGTGTCGGCGTCGCCACCATCGACTTCTTGGGGCACCGCATCACCAGGCACGGGGCCGTCCCTTTACCAGCCAAGGTGGAGGCGGTCAGGGATTTCCCACGGCCCCGCATGATCAAGGGGCTCCAGGAGTTCCTGGGCATGGTAAATTTTTACCACCGCTTCGTGCCCCACGTCGCCCAGCTCCTCCGCCCCTTGCACGAGGCCCTCCGGGGCAAGCCGGGCAAAGGTGACATCGCCTGGTCGGAGCCGATGGCCGCGGCGTTTGCAGGCGCAAAGCTGGCCCTGGCCAACGCCACCATGCTGGCGCACCCGGCGCCCGATGCACCGATCGCCCTCACCACCGACGCGTCGGACTACGCAGTGGGCGCGGTGCACGAGCAGTGGGTGTGTGGTGATTGGCAACCGCTGGCGTTTTTTAGCCAGCAGCTTCGCCCGCACAAACGCCGCTATAGCACCTTCGACCGCGAGCTGCTCGGGCTCCACCTGGCGGTCCGACACTTCCGCCATCTGCTGGAGGGCCGCCCGTTCATGGCTTTCGTCGACCACAAGCCCCTTGTGTTCGCGATGGCCAAGGTCGCCGAGCCATGGTCGGCACGGCAGCAGCGTCACCTCTCTGCCGTGTCCGAGTACACGACGGACATCTGTCACGTGGCGGGTAAAGACAACCCGGTGGCGGATTGCCTTTCCCGGTCCGTCGTGCACGCGGTCCACCTCGGGGTGGACTATACCCAGATGGCGGAGGACCAGACCGCCGACCCCGGCGTCCAGGCCTTGCGGACCGCCGTCACGGCCTCCGCGTCACCGAGGTGCCGTTCGACGCTGCGGGCGCAATCCTCCTATGCAACGTCTCCCTCGGCCGGCCTCGCCCCATCGTGCCCGCTGGCTGGCGGTGCCCAGTTTTTGACGCCATCCACGGCCTGTCCCACCCGGGCACGAAGGCATCCCAGAAGCTCGTCACGGCAAAGTTCGTCTGGCATGGCCTCCGGAAGGACGTCCGCAACTGGGCCAGGACGTACCTCGCGTGCCAGCGCGCAAAGGTCCACCGCCACACCCAGGCCCCGTTGGCCCCGTTTGCGGTGCCCGAGCATCGGTTCGACCACATGCACGTCGACTTGGTGGGACCTCTGCCCCCCTCGCGGGGGTTCACCCACCTCCTCACCATGGTGGACCGCACCACACGGTGGCCGGAGGCCGTCCCATTGGCGGCGACGTCTGCGGCTGATGTGGCGCAAGCCTTCATCGCCACTTGGGTTGCCCGGTTCGGTGCCCCCTCGGACATCTCGTCCGACCGCGGCCCCCAGTTCACCTCGGAGCTCTGGGCCGCGGTGGCGCAAGGGCTCGGGGTGAAACTACACCGCACCACGGCCTACCCCCCCCCCAGGCCAATGGCCTGTGCGAGCGCTTTCATCGCTCAATGAAGGCCGCGCTCCGGGCCAGCCTCCACGACGGAGGCTGGGTCGACAGACTGCCCTGGGTCCTGCTGGGCCTCAGGACGGCGCCCAAGGACGACCTGCGCGCGTCCTCGGCGGAGCTGGTCTTCGGGCAACCACTGCGGGTACTGGGTGAATTTATCCCTGACTCCACGGCTCCTTGGTCCGCGGCGCAACAGCGCTCCGCCCTTCAAGAGACCGCCCGGAGGTTCGCCCCGGTGCCGACGGCACACCACGGTTGCCCGCCTTCCCACGTCGCCCCAGAGCTTTGCACGGCGAAGTACGTCTACATCCGGCACGACGCCCACCGGTCACCGCTACGGCCCCCGTACGATGGGCCCTTCCGCGTGCTGGAGACCGGGGACAAATTTTTCACCATCGACATCGGCGGTGCCCCGGATCGCATCTCCGTGGACCGCCTCAAGCCGGCCCACCTCGATCCGGACCACCCCCCGCAAGCAGCTCTGCCTCGTTGAGGCCGCCCCCCGGCGGTCGGACCCCCGGCATCCCCCAACCCCGCCATCCCGCTACCCCCCAGCCCTGCACCCACTGCCAGGGGGCGTTTCGGCCAGGTCATCTGGCTTCCCCGCAAACTCACCCTTCAGGTGCGCAGGAATTCTGGGGGGGGGGCGCGTGTGGCGGGCACAAGGGCCAATAATTCCGCGCACCAGTGGGTGGCGTGAGCGTCCAGGCGGGGAACGAAAGCACATGCCCCGCCTTTCGACCAATCGGCCACGCCCAGGGACTAGGGGTGGCCTCGGGACATATATGCGGGCTCTAAGCTCGAGCCCGCCCAGTGCTGAAGTACGAGCTTTGAATAAAGACTCTTTGTTATACCAACGCGTTGTGGCCTACCTCTCTGGCAATCGAGTCGTGTGTGCGCAGCACCACAATGTAGTATAATGTGCGCGTATATAATATACAGTGTATTATGTGTATATATAATATACAGTATAATATGTGCGTATATAATATTTCCAGGGGGATATACGGCCATGAGGAGCACAACTTAATGTTAGGGCATGGTCCCAATGCCTCGTGGTGTGTTTGGTCGGGATCTGTCTGGCGGTTTCTGAGAAGAAGATTTTTTAAAATAAAACAAATATTTTGGGGCAAAACCACCCTTTTACCCCTTTTATAAGGGGTGCATCCGGATGGGGAGCACAGCCCCATTAGACCTTACTGTCCTGACGTCCATATTGATCGGGTAGTTTGTGAGAAGATATTTTAGTCAAATGTTAACGTATGTACGTATGAACAGACACTCGGGCACCGTGACCCACGGATTGTTTATCCCCAATATGGGCCCATTCAAACGTTACGTAACGCTATTATTGATTCAAAAAAAAATTGACACCCTTAACCCGTATAATGCCCCCGTAACGTTATACCAGACACTCCCTAAGATAGTACGTAACACTTGAGACACCCACCCTCCCTTCCCCCCTTGCAATAAACACTCGACTCAAACAAAGCCAATGAAAATTTGATGCAACAAACTCGGGCAGTGTATAATCAGCAGAGGCCTGTAGGCCAAATGTCTTCGGCCCACCAGAAAACCAAAATGGCGGCCATATTATTTTGTCTGGGTGCCAACTGCCATGGTGGGTGGAATCGAGCGACAAATGTGGGTGGCGTCCAGCAGCTATGGGGACGAATGGGTGCACATTTCAAAAATCTAACCACCACAACAACAACGACAACAACAACAACCATGCGGAGCTCTTGTAGACCTGTGACATGTCTCAGGTAAAAAGTGTACTTTTCGTTTTTTAATCAAGGGTCTTGGTGATAAAGGCATCATGGTTGTTAAACTGATCGGAGCACAAGATGCCTGCATATTTTTCCCCTTTCCCGTTTTTCCTCCAACTGTCCCTCTATTGTGTCCTACGCTGCTGTCGGTGTGTTCTAGCTGTTTTGCCCTTCTCCACATGTTCTCACTCTTCCACGAGCCTCGACCTTGCATACCCAAAAAATCATATGACAACGAAGTATCCAGGAGAGAAGAGAGTTTTAGAAGGCGAAGGCTGTGTGGGGTCCAGAGAATGATATTTTGAATTAAGGTGAGGTGAGATGGACATGGTGATTGTACATGATAGACTATTCCTTTACTATTTCCAAAGAGGTGAATCCATTGAGGAATAATATAAGCATTTGGAGCACAAAGGTGAGAGGACATATCCCCTTTTGACATATCCAAGAACGGTCATGGAGAATCTTGGTTTGGAAGAGTCTTCTAGAAAAGTCTTCAAAGATTTGGGATGAGTGCCATTTTTTAATTCTTCAGGTTTGAATACGTCTGGGTGTCATAAGGTGGATTTTACACAAGAGGGGAAAGGTGGAGTGGTGGAGAACACTGTGGGGTGTGACGTAGTCATATTCGCTACTGTGACGTAGTCATATTCTCTGCTTCCACAAGTGACCTGGTTTGAATTTTCATAATAGTAGGCGAGCCATCACCGGCACCAATAATCAAATTCCAAATTCCTGCCCTGACTACCGCTAGAAAGGCAATGGCAAACCACCTAGTATAACCATTGCCAAGAAACTGCTTCGGCAGCACCTACGCTCTTTACAGAACATGGCACATCAGAATCAGAATAAATGTCAGTATTTGAGATCTCAATAAATAAGTTAATTTTATAAAAATAAGTTGATGAAGTTAATCTCTACAAAAATAAGTTAATCTCTATAAATAAGTTTATGTAATTATTATATAAATTATATTATAATTACATTAATTAATTAATACATTATTATATTATTATTATTATATTAATTATATTTATTGCTTTTATATCATATTATATATTATATCATATTATTAGTCATATATTATGTCATATTTGCATTAATTAAGCAATTTGCATTTGCATTAATTGTCATTAAGCATTAAATGTTGTCTGTCTGTCTGTCTATTGGTAGTTTACGAATGTCAGTTTATGATCGAGGAACAACTTGATTTCAATTGAATGTTACATTTTAAAGACGAATTGGAAAACAAACCTGTAGTTTAACAGTGCGTTGGCTCCGAATTCGACCCGACCGCACATACACAAGAGGGATTTGGGGAGATTTATGATTTTTTGGATTTAGATTTTTGAATTGGGATTTGGAGAGAGAAGAGTGAGATAATGTTTTTTACTCTGTCTGTCTGACAGTCAAACAAAATTCAAAATCATTCCAAACAGGAAATTTACTCTTTTGAAGGATGTCATAAAGATCACAAACAACAGTCATGAAGAACTAATGCAACGTGTTGAATAAGGTGGTGTAAAAGATGCTGCATCAATGGTGGTAAATTTCCCAAATTTTTTTTTATACAACCTATAAAATATATATTGTATTTCAATTGAATTATATACACACTTGAACACGAGGACACAAATCTCCTTTTTGGCACTTTAAAAGATCCTCCATTTAGCGGTTCTTTGACAAAATCTATCGGCATTTTACGTCATCATAACCAATCAAATTCGGCACCCGCACATCCCACCAATGTTCTTGTTTCTCAAGACTGCGTGGGGTAAGGTGTTCTATGAACTCTCTAGTTTTTTATGTACTCCAATCGATTCTTCTTTGGGATAATTTTTATTTATTTACTTGTAAGAATGCACTCCACTTGCTATTAAAGCATCATATGGAATACCATGGCTAGAATTATGGAATGGTTGTCGGTGTTTTTCTGGGAATGCCATGAGCAAACATGTTGTTTTTATTGTTTTTTTGGTAATACTTTCCCTGGCATATTAAAATCATGATTTGTGCATCATGAGAAGTTGAGGATAGTAGCTGCACAACTTCTTGAAAAGCATTTTCTGTTCATTAATTTCTTATCTCAACCTGCTCTGTGATGGCTTGATTTTCTCCTTTGTTATTTACTATTAAGTTTATGTTGATTGAAAACAAAAAAGAGGAGGGAAGGATTTTACCTTATAATGAGATGGATGTTGTGAGTGGAGGTCTGGTCTGGTCATAACTTGAGAGCAATTTTGGAGACTTTTTGTTTCATTGACAGCTTTCATTACCTCCGCCACCAAAGGTGGATGGAGGTTATGTTTTCACCCCTGTCTGTCTGTCTGTCTGTTTGTTACTTGCAAGATGGAAATTTTTTCAAGTGTATTGGTCGGTTGCGTTTGTTACTTGGCAATTTTTTTTTTTGTAGCAAGTATGTTGATCACTCCTGTTTGTGTGTGTGTGTGTTTGTTTGTTTGTCTGTCCGCTCACTTATACTTGCCTACAGGTTACAGTTTTCAACCGATCTTCACAAAACTTCACCAAATGGTCGAGTTCGTGGTCCGACAAATTATTATATATTTTCTGAGGTTAAAAGGTCAACATAGGCCAAAGGTCAACCACTATTTTTGAATTTCTAAAATCCTCAATTTTCATCCGATTGACTTGAAATTTGAAGAGGATTTACATATCGGCTAACTGAATTCAACCACCGACTATTTTTGAGATCAGCATCGGCCAAAAGGTCAACATAGGCCAAGGGTCAACCACTTTTTTAATTTCTGAAATCCTCAATTTTCATCCGATTGACTTGAAATTTGAATAAGATTTACATATCAGCTTATTGAATTCAACCACCAACTATTTTTGACATCAGCATAGGCAAAAAGGTCAACATAGACCAAAGGTCAACCACTTTTTTTCTAATTTCTAAAATCCTCAATTTTCATCCGATTGACTTGAAAATTGAATGGGATTTACATATCAGTTAACTGAATTCAACCACCCACTTTTTTTTGGATCAACATAGGTCACAAGGTCAACATAGGCCAAAGGTCAATCACTTTTTCAAATTTCTAAAATCTTCAATTTTCATCCGATTGACTTGAAATAATAATAATAATAATAATTCATTTATTTTGTATAGCGCTTTTCAGAAGCCCAAAGGCGCTTTGACAGAGTGGAAACATAATGCATAACAATACATGAAAACAACAATTGCAAAAAGACAAGAATCAATAGGGAAATATTTAAAGCAAAAGGAAGGAGAAGTGATAGTCAGGGGTTAAATGCTGTGGGTTGAATGTTGAATGCAGTGTTGAACAGCTGGGTCTTTAGTGATGTTTTGAATGTGGTGAGTGAGGAGGAGTCTCTGATGGTGTGAGGTAGTGAGTTCCAGAGGGTGGGAGCAGCGATGGAGAAGGCCCTGTCCCCCCCAGGATCTGAATTTGGTCCGCATGGGGGGGGGGGGGGTCAGGAGGTTGGTACCAGCAGAGCGGAGGTTGCGGGTCGGAGTGTATCTGGAGAGGTCAGCCAGGTAGGATGGGGCCAGGTTATGGAGGGCTTTGTATGTGAAGAGGAGGATTTTGTACTGGATTCTCTGGGGGATGGGGAGCCAGTGAAGCTTGTAAAGGACGGGGGTGATGTGGTCACGGGTCCGGGAATGGGTGAGTAGACGGGCAGTGGAGTTCTGAATGTATTGGAGTTTATTGGTGATTTTTTAGGGTGAACCATAGAGGAGGCTATTGCAGTAGTCCAGACGGGAGGTGATGAAGGCGTGGATGAGGGTTTCTGCAGCCGTGGAGGAGAGGGATGAGCGGAGACGGGCAATGTTTTTCAGGTGAAAGAAGGCTGACTTTGTGATCTGTTTAGTGTATTTGTCGAAGGAGAGGGTTTGGTCAAAGATGACGCCAAGATTCCGGATGTGAGGGGAGGTGGATACTGGGATACCGTCGATGTTGAGGGCAAAGTTATGGGTGGATTTTGTGAGCGTTTTTGGGCCAATGATGATTATTTCAGATTTATCACAGTTAAGCTTGAGGAAGTTGATTGAAGCCAGGATTTTATTTCAGTGATGCAGTTTGTCAGGATAGAGTGGGTGTCGGTGGAGACGGACTTGGTGGAGATGAAAAGCTGGATGTCATCGGTGAAGCGGTGGAATTGGAGACCATGACGGCGGATTAAGTGACCGAGGGGGGACAGGTAAAGGATGAAGAGGAGGGGGCCAAGAACTGAACCTTGGGGGACACCTTGGGGGAGGGGAGCAGTGGGGGATTTGCAGTTATTGATGGAGATGAACTGGCGTCTGTCAGAGAGGTATGATTTAATCCAAGAGAGGGCAGTGCCGGTAACGTTAAAGGTGGATTCAAGTCGGGTGAGGAGGATGGTGTGATCGATGGTGTCAAAGGCAGCGCTGAGGTCGAGGAGGACGAGAATGTTGAGGTTGCCAGCGTCAGAGGAGAGGAGAAGGTCGTTGGTGATTTTGAGGAGAGCAGTTTCAGTACTGTGGTTGGAGCGGAATCCGGATTGGAATGTTTCATACAGGTTATTGGCAGAGAGGTGATGTTTGAGTTTAGTGGCTACAGCGCGTTCCAAAACGTTTGACAGAAAGGGTAGGTTGGAGATGGGTCTGAAGTTGTTTAGGGTGTCAGGGTTTAGACCAGGTTTTTTTAGAATGGGGGTAACAGCAGCAATTTTGAGGGAAGGTGGGACGATGCCTGTAGACAGGGAGGAGTTTATTGTTGCAATGATAAGTGGAGAGAGAGCAGGGAGGGAGGCCTTGACAAAGCTGGAGGGGATGGGGTCAAGAGTGCAGGTGGCAGTTTTCATTCCTATGAGGAGTTCAGAGAGGTCAGTAGGGGAGATTGGGGAGAACCGAGACAGGGGATGGCAGGACAAGGGGGGGCAGGTGGTTGGAGGGGGAGCGGGTGCGGCGGTGGTCAAGCTGTTGTAGATGTTGTCAATTTTGCGTTGGAAGAAAGAGAGGAAGGAGATGCAGTTGTCTACTGTGAATGACTGGGTGGTGGTGTTCAGGGGGCGGAGGAGTTTGTTTATTGTCGAGAAGAGTGCTTTTGGGTTTCCGGAGCCAGAGTGGATAATTTGAGAGGAAATTTGAATAGGATTTTCATATCAGCTAACTGAATTCAACCACCAACTATTTTTTTGAGATCAACATAGGTCATAAGGTCAACCAATTTCTTCGAATTTCTAAAATCCTCAATTTTCACTTTAAATGTTTTCAATCATCAACAATCAAATTTTTAACAATTATTATTACTTGCAAATTTTAACAATTATTATTACAATATATTGGTTGGTCTTGTGCGTTATAAGTTGACAAAAAAAAATTCTTGACAAGTATGTTGATCACTCTGGTTTGTGTGTGTGTGTGTGTGTGTGTGTGTGTGTGTGTGTGTGTGTGTGTGTGTGTGTGTGTGTGTGTGTGTGTGTGTGTCTGCTCACTTATACTTGCCTACAGGTCGCAATTTTCAACCATCTTCTCGAAACTTCACCAAATGGTGGAGTTTGTGGTTCGACAGAATCCTATTTATTTTTAGGTCAAAAGATCAACATAGGCCAAAAGGTGAACAACCTTTTCGAATCTCTACAATCCTCAATTTTCATCCAATTGACTTGAAATTTGAAAAGGATTTTCCTAATAGCTTAGTGAAACCAACCACCAACTATTTTTGAGGTCAACGTAGGCCAAAAGTTCAACATAGGCCAAATTTCTAAAATTGTCAATTTTCATCTGATTAACTTAAACTTTGAAGATTATTTCCATATCAGGTCACTGAATTCAACCACTTATTATTTTTGAGGTCAAAAGGATGCTCTACTAAGTGCCATTCTACTTTGTTCTGTTTTGCCAAGTGTCGCTCTATGAGTGATTTTTCATTATTCTTTCATGATGAAATGGACAATTTGCTGGATCAATTGTAACCTTTTTTCGGGGAGGGCGGGGGGTGGATTTTGCAAATATCATGCTCTGCATGATGTCTTCTTGTTTGTTTGTCTGTGAACAAGATATCTCAAAAAGTTGTGGACGGTTTCGAATGAAATTTGGCAGAGAGGTGGCGTATGTATGTGACAAGGACGAAATGATTAGATTTTGGTGAAGATCCGGATTCGGATCCGTCTAGTAGAATTTTAAAGTGATTTTTCACCATTGTGAGATAGGGCCAAAAACGATACATAGCAGGATATCTCAAAAAGTTGTGGACTAATTCGAACGAAACTTGGTGGAGTGGTTGTGTGTCTGAAAGGACTAATCGATTCGATTTTAGTGAAGATGTGAATATGGATTTGGATATGAGACATTTGATTTTTTTTTTTTTATTGCTCTACCGCGTCCCTCGCACCGCACCAGGCACGGTGGTGCCTGGTCACCTTGTTTTTCATGTGCCACTGTGTCCTTTCCGCTTGCTTGTTGTGCCTTGTCTTCCCTCCCCGCCCCAGGACCATATTGGAGGCCGAAACGTGCAGCACCATCACACCTGTGCAGCCGAACTGTGCAGCACTTTGCTGCCAAAACCATCTTTTGATGCACCTTTTGCTACACTCATGGACCACAAGCCTTGTGGCCTCGCACCTCTGCTGTGCAGCATCTTGCTGCAAAATCATCTTGCAACTTCGGACCACTTGTTGAGTGGCACTAATGCCATGCAGTTGGACCACACGAGAGTGGCCCTGCTGGCAACGAAGAATAAAAAGAAATTGTGTGCATTATTTACTATCGTGTGCTAGGGATGACGAAGACGTGTAAGATTAGATGACCCTGATGTTTCAAATGGCCTGTATGCTGGTCAGGGCCAGCCGGTTTTGTTAGCCGCACACAGAAGAAGCAAGAAGCAAGATGCAAGATGCAAGCAGCAAGTGCCACATTTATGAGTGTGTTGTGTTTTTCTCCCCTCCAATTTTCTCTTCCTAAAGTACAGGTCCTGGGTCATAGCATTGTAAATAAAGTTAAGTTCTGTGCATGTACATATAAGAATGTTGCCAACCGGCTATGTGTGTAGTTTGAAATTCCGGAAATACTCGGGTAGTTGTGGGTGTGAATCTGTTAGATAGCTGCTCAACGCAATAGGGGGGACATATTTAGTGTTAAAAATGTCGCATACATGGGTCAGAGTAAATGCTAGGGGGGTCACACCTATGTGTCACATTTAAAAGTAATGTTAAATTTGCATGCCAGGCTCTACCGGTCGTTCCATTGTTGGGTCGACTCGGGACGAGTTTGATGAGAGAGGGGTGTAGTGTTGTGGTTTTGTGAATAAAGGATAACCCCCCTCGTAGGTAGATGCACCACAACATGTAGCCTCGCTGTAGTTTAGTTATTTCTTAGTAAATGTAAGCGTAGTCCTTTCCTGTGTTAGTTTTGCGTTGAGCAGGCCAGTGAGTAGGCCTCAATTGGGCTAGGATGCCATGTGCTCGGCCTGGAACAAGTCTGGCAAGGCCGAAGGGAGGAGCTGCAGGGGGAGTGGCCGGTAAGCAGCGAGTGCCAATCAGAGCTCAAGGGGAGTGGCTCACCACGGCCACGAGAGGAGGGGCATGGAACATTCGGGTAAGGCCGGGGAGGGGCCATATAAAACCTCTGCCCCGATCCCCTGCAGCAGACGAGAGAGAACAAGAGAGTCGACAGAACGCGTGAGAGTCACCCAGCCCTGAACGAGTCGGAGTGCTTGAATTGAGTTGCTTGTTATAGCCTCGCTGTACACGAACATTTCCCGTGCCCTGTGCCCTGCGCTCTGTGGCTATATTAATCGCGCTTGTGGAGACGATCCATTCCGGAGCCACCTACGCCGACGACCCTCCTGCCTGCGCTTCCAAGCATACATGCCGTAAACACCAGAGGGCCACGCCTGGCGAGCTGTCCTGGAGTGACCGACGGCAAGGCGCGTTTGGCGCGCGAACTTCCTTCCTTGTTTTCCCCGCGTGAGTGAGTGGGCCCTTTGTCTGGGGATAAGTTAAGGCTGTTAAGCATCTGCTCTGTGTCCCTTCCCTTTATTCGAATCACTGTACATTATAAATAAACCATGGTTCTTCCTCTTATTTGACCGTTCCCGTCATTTCACTATTGGCTTAGCATCGCACGAACATAACCGCTCGAATCGGGTTCAATAAAAGGTAACGGCACGAGTCACGTGATACGCAAACCGCTCGGCATACTCGATTAGCGTGGCTTGTGCGAGATCCGGTCCCTGTTTCTGTGGCAGCGTGGGTACCAAAGGTATGTGCGGGGTCGACCCGATACCCTTTTCCACGCTCGCTGCGGGAGTGGCGACTCGGCCTCGTGGACACGAAGACCCGAGGGGGAAAAGGGGCTTAACCCCCCCCCCACCCCCCCCCTCTGTACGTCGACGGGCTTCGGGAGATCCGCAACAATATATATATATATATTGTTGTGGTTCTACGCCGCCCTCCTTTACCCCCTACCAAGGGGGGATTAGGCCCCTTGGTCTTGCTGGGCTTGGCGGAACTGAGACTTGAAACGTCCCTTCCAGACAAACGTGGAGTAGGGTTTCGGGACCACTTCTCGCTCGTACCTAATTCCCCGCGCTGCCCTGGGAGCGAGGAAACTAGCCTCGCATGAACCACGTGTGGTTTGAGTACGCCGAGCGGATTGCGTACACGTGGTCCGCGCAGTTACCTAGAGGTTGGAACCCGATTAGAGCGATTGTGCTCGTGCCATGCTTAGCCAATCGAAGAAACCACAGAAATGGTCGAATTGAAGAAAAGGAAGAACAAAGGTTTAATTATTTCCCACACGTATATACAATGTTCAGGGACGCAGAGACACAGAGTAGCCTTAGACAGTCTTAACAAATACCCAGACAACGGGCCTGTTTCACACTCACACAGGGAAATGCAGATGGGTAGATGTTCCCCAACGCGTCCACGTGGTTGTCCAGAGACGGCCTCCGTCCGGCTCTCCACGGCCCCGGCACGTCCCGCGAAGATGGTGGAAGGCGAAGGCAGGGACTCGTAGCGCGTCTCCCGAACAAGGCAGATGATGGGGCGGAACGGCAAAGGGCGGACTTTAGCGCGGCTGGCGATTACTCAGCTGTTCTCACTCGTGCGTCTCAAATGCGCTGTATTCGGTTCAAGCGCGTCTGGCTACGCCCGCGTATATGTACAGTTCTCACACGCGGCCAACTCCTCTTTCCATACACTCCGAGCTGGTTAGCGTGCGCGTTCTCGTGAAAGTTCTTTATAACGATCCTCTCTCGCGATTCCTCAAGTTCATCAACTGCCGCGAGTCCTTTGCATCGGTGTTCCCGCGCTAGTCCTGTGTTCAACAGCTTTCACCACTCATCAAATCCTGTTTGCCGCAAGTCCTTAACGCTCTCCACTTGCGAGTCCTCTCTTTGCTGCAGTCCTGTCGAGGGCTTTGCGCAGCGGGTCTTGTAGCTATGCCCCCCAAACCTTCTGGAACACTCTCGATCCTTCTCACCACGCCCTGTGACGCAACGCTGCCACCACCACCTCTGAGCTCTGATTGGCGGCTCGTACTTACCGTCAGCACTTCTGCTGCTCCGCCCCGGTCCTCCTCTGCCTGCCTCGTGTTAACTCGCCCAATATGAACCAACGTTAACGCAAAAGGGATTGAGGCTATGGACGTAGGATTGTCGGTGACAGTAGCGCCTATTTTCTCCTGGCTCTTACTCAATGCAGAACTAACGATGGAAAGGAACTAAGCTTACAAATACTAAGACATAACCATACTATCGCGAGGCTACATGTTGCTTGTGTGACTAACTATTATTTGGCAAATTTAACCTTTATTAGACTCACTGTACAACCTCAAAACCGCAACAATATATATGTATATATATATATATATATATATATATATATATATATATATATATATATATATATATATATATATATATATATATATATTACGCCGCATCCCAAGATGAAATGTGGTATCAAAACTGTCATAATAACTAACAAAAGAAAAGAGCTGAGGGAGAGGTGGATGGGGATATCACAATAACCTAGAATAGGGGAGTGCTTGTGAATGGGTTTGTTTAGGGTAGAAGAGATCATGGGTAGAATGGGGGATGACCTGAGGTGGTGCTGAACAGCTGCCTTGATACCCTGGAGGGAGGAATGCCACTGAACAGACAGGGAAATTGGTTCCATGGGGGAGAGAAAAGATGAACAAATGAGTGGAGGTTAGCAGTGAGCCGAGAGAAAAGAGGAACACTAAATGCAACATGGGCTGACCAAGCACAGAATACCGTATTCTGGTCCATGCTCGAGTGTATTTTTACGCACAAACCACCCACCATTTTTTTTCCGGCTTCCTGCAAATTCCGTTTATCTGAAGTTCAGGTAATCAAGCGGGTTTTTCAGGAAGACTTTATTTTGTTGCTTGGTATGCCTCAAACTGTTCAAGAGGGTGATTTATTTGTCCTTTTTTTTCAATCTCTCTTCCTCGAGGAATTGCTGAGGTGTTAAGAAGATTAACTGACCAAACCTTACGAATTGTCCCTTGGATGCCCATACCAGCTTTACAAGACTCCTGTTCCGCTACTCCAGAAGATAAATCCTGCCCATCAGATAATTGTGCCCGCCTGTTGTTACTGATCATTAAATCATTGTAAAGCATTTGCGTGTCCAATACTGTACTTGTAATTCCCATTTGTCGTTGTGTGTCGTCTGATTCTGCGATACTTGTCCAGGTGATTCAGAAAGACAGCCCCTGCCCTTTGTTCTGCTGACTCTCGCTCTTCATCCTCACACTCCTCACCCACCCTTCACTCGCAATTTCTTCCTCTTGTGCTGTCATGCATCTACATGTTCTGTCCCACTGCTATCCCTTTACCCCCATTTTCTCTGTTATTCTCCTCTTCCATGAGCCTCGATAACTGCATAAGGAAGCATCATTTTATGTAACACTTTATTATTTTGTTCGTCAGTTTGTCAATTACTATACATTTATACTGTCTGTTGTTTATTTTTAAATACCAGGCGTTTCAAAAGTTTGGAATCACAGGAAATATGTAATATATATATATATATATATAATATATATATATATATATATATATATATATATATATATATATATATATATATATATATATATATACATATATATATATATCTATATATATATATATATATATATATATATATATATATATATATATATATATATATATATATATATATACATACATATCTATATCGATTCTATATTCCATATATATATATATATATAAGAAAGTTTTTGTTTGTTTGTTTGTCTGCACAAGCTAATCTCCTGAACGGTGAAAGATAGGAGGAAACCTCCAATACAAAAAATGTCGGACGGGACCTGGGAAGGTTTTAGGCTAGGTGGCCAGTCCGGTCGAGGCCCATCTCGGCCGGGCCGGGCCCATTTCGGAATTAAAAGCTCAGCTGAATTATAGTAGTCAATCTTCTACGGCCGCGAGTAAAAGCTGAATTATAGTGGTAAATTCATTCAAAAAGAACCAAAAATGTCGGGACGGGCCCCGGGAAAGTTATGGCTAGGTGGCGAGGCCGGCCGAGGCCGCTTCGGCCGGGCCGGGCCCATTTCGCAATTAAAAGCTCAGCTGAATTATAGTAGTCAATCTTCTACGCATCTACGGCCACGAGTAAAAGCTGAATTATAGTAGTAAATTCATTAAAAAAAGAACCAAAAATGTCAGGACGGGCCCCGGGAAGGTTATAGGCTAGGTGGCGAGGCCGGTCGAGGCCGCATTGGCCAGGCTGGGCCCATTTCGCAATTAAAGGCTGAGCTGAATTATAGTAGTCAATCTTCTACGGCCGCGAGTAAAAGCTGAATTATAGTAGTAAATTCATTCAAAAAGAACCCGGGCAACGCCGGGTGCTTTCGGCTAATACATATATATATATATATATATATATATATATATATATATATATATATATATATATATATATATATATATATATATATATACAGTCACGTGAAAAAGTAAGTACACCCCATGTAAAGTTTTGACTTTTTCAACATATTTCAACATACAGCTATTTGATCTTCATTTCAACAATATTGATAGATAAAGGTGATATAATATAACAAATATCATGAAACATTTACATTTTGTAGTCCATTGTATAATTTAAATAAACATAAATGCAAATTCCGCATGTGGAAAAAGTAAGTACAACCCTTGGATCTAATAGGTGGTATTGCCCCCTTTGGCAGAAACAACCTCAAGTAGGCGTTTCTTATAACTGTCTACCAGTCTCTGACATCGACTGGGAGAAATTTTTGCCCACTCCTCCATGCAGAATTCTTTCAGCTGTGCGATGTTTGAGGGGTTTCTTGCATGCACAGCTCGTTTCAAATCCCCCCACAACATCTCGATGGGATTTAGATCCGGGCTTTGACTTGGCCATTCCAGAACCCTCCATTTCTTTCTTTTCAGCCATTCCTTGGAGGATTTACTGGTATGTTTAGGGTCATTGTCATGTTGCAAGGTCCACCTTCGTTTGAGCTTCAACTTTCCGACAGACAGATGGCCTCACATTATCCTCAAGCACCCTCTGGTACAATGAAGAATTATAGTGGATTCTATGATGGTGAGCTGCCCATGCCCTGATGCAGCAAAGCTGCCCATGCCCTGATGCAGCAAAGCTGCCCCAAACCATAATATTTCCACCACCATGCTTTACAGTTGGTATCAGGTTCTTGTGGTCAAATGCTGTCTTTGGTTTTCGCCACACATGTCTTCTGGTACTGTGGCCAAATAGCTCTACCTTTGACTCATCTGTCCAGAGCACATTGTTCCAGAAGTGCTGGTCTTTGCCAAGGTGTTCATTGGCAATCTTTAATCTTGCCCTGATGTTCTTTCTGGACAGCAAAGGTTTCCTCCTGGCACACCTCCCATGTAGATCAAATTTGTGCAGACTCTTTCTAATGGTAGACTCGTGCACTTTGACATCAACAGTGGTAAGAGCTACCTGAAGGTCCCGTGATGACATTCTGGGTTTCTTAGAGACTTCTTTCAGCATCTTGCGGTCTGCCCTTGGGCTGAACTTGCTGGGGCGGCCTGGCCTGAACAAGTTGGCAGTTGTTTGCAATCTTCTCCACTTGTAGATGATCTTCCGGACAGTCGAATGATTGATTTCAAATTGTTTGGAGATCTTTTTAAATCCCTTCCCAGACTCGTAGGCATCTATAACCTTTTTTCTGAAGGCCTCAGGGAGCTCTTTTTATCTCGGCATAGTGACACCGCACACTTCAACAACAAAGAGCAAACCAAACTAAATGTCTGAGGTTTAAATAAGACAGGTTCCTCCAAGATCCTCTCTAACGATGTTCTGATAATTTGCACCTGAGCTGGTGCACCTGATTCTAATTTTAGGTGTTTGAAGTAGTGATAAATGTTTGTACTTATTTTTACACACGTGAAATTTGCATTTATGTTTATTTAAATTATACAATAGACTACAAAATGTAAATGTTTCATGATATTCGTTATATTATATCACCTTTATCTATCAATATTGTTGAAATGAAGATCAAATAGCTGTATGTTGAAATATGTTGAAAAAGTCAAAACTTTACATGGGGTGTACTTACTTTTTCACGTGACTGTATATATATATATATATATATATATATATATATATATATATATATATATATATATATATATATATATATATATATATATAATATAAATTTTTGCCATATGATGTCTTATAGGCCCCTATTTTTACCCCATACAAGTGAAACAAATAGGCAGGGTTAAGCAATTGAGTGACTTTGTCTTCTGTCTACAGACGTCAGTTTATGATCTGAATTTGAATTTGCCAATTTGCTCTGAATTTGCCAAATTGTATGGAATCTCGTCCCGATCACGCACGCGCACAGCGGAATAAGGTAGTTATTTTCGCCTGTCTTTCTGCAGACAAATTTTATGAAAGAAAACAGATTTATGCCAGGAAGAGGAACGACAGACACGCTTTTTATTGTAAGGCAGTTGCAGGAGAAGTACATGGAGAAGAGAAGAAGTTGTTTCTTGGGTTTGTTGATCATGAGAAAGCATTCGATAGGGTTCCACGCAAAGTATTGACATGGGCATTGAGGAAGTTAGGAGTGGAGGAATGGTTGATCAGAGTGGTGATGGCAATGTACGAGAGAGCACGCACAGCTGTAAGGACGAAGGACGGGAACAGTGGTGATTTTGAGGTGAAGATGGAGTGCATCAGGGGTCTGTCCTAAGTCCATTACTATTTGTAGCTGTGATGGAGGTGCTGGCTCGGAATGTAAAGGAGGGTTTACTGTGGGAGTTGTTGTATGCAGATGATCTGGTGTTGATTGGGGAGAGTATGGATGGACTGAAGGAAAAGATGAACAATTGGAAGGAATGTATGGAGACAAAAGGTCTGAAGGTGAATATCGGAAAGACAAAGGTGATGGCAAGTGGTAAAGCATGTGGTGAGGTGGAAATAACTGGGAAGTTGCCGTGTGCTGTGTGCAGGAAGGGTTGCGGAGTGAACTCCATTCAATGTACAATGTGCGCTGAGAGGGTCATTAAAAATTCTAGACGAGTTATGAGTGTGGCAGGTACATTCGAGTGTAAGGTGTGCACAGAGGGAGCTGCAGATGGAGAGACGACGTGAAGCTGGAAGGTGTGAAAACATTTTGCTACCTAGGAGACATGCTGAATGGACAAGGTGGATCAGACTCGGCAACGGTTGCTCGAGTGAGATGTGCATGGAAGAAGTTTTGGGAACTGAGTGGCGTGCTGATGAGGAGGGGAGTGTCGTTGAAACTGAAGGGAAAGGTGTATGCTGCATGTGTGAGAAGTGTTATGATTTATGGGAGCGAGACATGGGTAATGAATGTCGAGCAGCAACGAAGGCTGGAAAGGGTGGAAATGCGAATGGTTCGATGGATGTGTGGAGTATCGTTGAGAGAGAGGAAGAGAACTGATGAATTGCGAAAGATGATGGGAATAGAGCCTGTGATTGATGCTGTGAAGAGAAACAGGTTGAGATGGTTTGGTCATGTGTTGAGGAAGGATGAAAGTGACTGGTTGAGAAGAGTGATGGAAATGAATGTAGAAGGAAGTAGGGGACGGGAAAGATTGAGAAAGACGGCTAAAGATGGTGGAAGAAGAAATGCGGGCAAGGGGGTTAACAAGGGGAGATGCAGAAAATAGGGCAAAATGGAGAAGATTGTCATGGGGACCGCAAGGCTAACCCCTGCTCTAGCAGGGAAAATGGCCTTAAAATGCCTGTTGTTGTTGTTGTTGTTGTTGTCTACAGACATCAGTTTATGATCTGAATTTGAATTTGCCAATTTAATCTGAATTTGCCAAATTGTATGGAATATCTTCCCGATCACACACATGCACAGCGGAATAAGGTAGTTATTTTCGTCTGTCTGTCTGTCTTTCTCTGTCTACCAGTCAAACAAAATTGAAAAACACTCCAAACAGGAAACGTACTATTTTTAGGGACATCATAAAAGACACAAGCAACAGCCACGAATAACTAACAACGTTTAAATAAGGTGGTGTAAAAGAAGTTGAGTCAACGGCGGTAAAAATCAGGAAAAAGTTTTTTCTACAACTTTCAAAACCTTTATTTCATTTCAATTCATTTCAATTTTCAATGCATCCGGCCGTAAAACATTGCTTCAAAAAGGGGACAAAAAACAACAACAACCACGGTTCCCGAAAAAGGCCAACCCCCGCTTGCGGGGGAAAATGGCCTCTAAAGGTGGTTTTTTAAATTCAATTATGTACTTGAACAATGTCGAATACAAATCACCTTCTTGGTACTTTCAAAAAGCTCCAGATTGACAGATTTCCGACAAAATATTATGCCATTTTACGTTATCCTGACCCATCAAATTTTTCGCTCGGTCTGTCAACGTTGGGGAATATCGAGATTCAGCCAAAATGGTGGCTCGCAGGAAATATAGATCATGCTCGGAAATGTAATAAGAATGAGTTCAAAAGACCTTTCCATATCCTTTTTTTCTCAAGAATGCGCGGTGTAAGGTGTTCTATGAACTCTTTAATTTACGAAGAGAATTTATGTTTTGTGAAAAGTGTTCGTTGAACATGATTGTGTTCTCAACCACATTGTGCCACAATCGTGCGAAATTATTTGCTTGGGACGATGCTTCGAGTTCGAGATGGATACGACTTCCGTTGCAGCACGCGCGCACTCTCCCACATGGTCACATGCCAATGGCTCCTGCGGTTTGGGACTTCAAGACGAGGGTGTTATTACTTTCTGAAGGAAATCTTTTCGGGGCCCAAACCATATCTACTGTATGTCATGGTGCCGTGCCGTGGCGTACCGTGTCGCCGTATAGCGCGCCGAGCGGCTCTCATTAGCCTGGTAATGAAGAGGTAATGGGGCGCGGTGGAGCATATCGCCCATTAAAGTTAATGCCCAGCACAGGCCTCACGCTCTAATCATATCCGGATTCATCAGACGAGCACGCAGCGAGACAACAGGGGTCCGGCCGCGACCCCTCGCTACTCAAATCCTTCGGCAGACGCTACTCCCCGTCGGGCTGTGACCCACGCGCGTCAGGTCCACGTCGTGGTGCCTCTTTGGCACTGTCTCTGGTTACCTCCGCCACAAAAGGTGGATGGAGGTTATGTTTTCACCCCTGTCTGTCTGTCCGTTTGTTTGTTTGTGAACAAATTATCTCAAAAAGTTATGGACGGATTTGGACGAAACTTGGTGGAGAGGTTGGGTGTCTGACAAGGACGAAATGATTCGATTTTGGTAAAGATTCGGATCCGGATACTAGAATTTTTAAAGTGATTCTTCACCATTGGGAGATCGGGCCAAAAACGATACGTAGCAGAATATCTCAAAAAGTTATGGACGGATTTGGACGAAACTTGGTGGAGAGGTTGGGTGTCTGACAAGGACTAACGAATTCGATTTTGGTGAAGATCTGAGTGTGGATTCGGATCCGAGAATTATTTAATTTATAAGTGATTCTTGCCCATTGAGTGGTATGGCCAAAAATTATATATAGCATGATATCTCAACAAGTTGTGGACGGATTTGGACGAAACTTGGTGGACCGCTTTGGTGTGCGACAAGGACTAATCGATTCGATTTTGGGGAAGATCTGAATATGGATTCGGATATGAGAATTATTTAATTTTTAAGTGATTCTTCACCAATGAGTGACAGGACTAAAACCAACATCTAGCAGGATATCTCAAAAAGTTGTGAACGGATGATTTTGATTAAATATTTTTCTGTATTGCGATTTTCTGGTCTACTACAACAACAACAACAACAACAACAACAACAACAACAACAACATGCATTTTAAGGCCATTTTCCCTGCTAGAGCGGGGGTTAGCCTTGCGGTCCCCATGACAATCTTCTCCATTTTGCCCTATTTTCTGCATCTCTCCTTGCTAACCCCCTTGCCCGCATTTCTTCTTCCACCATCTTTAGCCAAGTCTTTCTCGGTCTTCCCCGTCCTCTACTTCCTTCTACATCAATTTCCATCACTCTTCTCAACCAGTCACTTTCATCCTTCCTCAACACATGACCAAACCATCTCAACCTGTTCCTCTTCACAGCATCAATCACAGGCTCTATTCCCATCATCTTTCGCAATTCATCATTTGTCTTCCTCTCTCTCAACGATACTCCGCATATCCATCGAACCATTCGCATTTCCACCCTTTCCAGCCTTCGTTGCTGCTCTAGAGACCACAGGTCTACTCTGGGATACAAAACGTAAACTGTTCACCTGGCGGAGGTATGCTCTCTACTGAGTGCCGGTCTAGTTTATCATCTGCTTTTGATAGTTTATTTAAAGCTGATAGGACAGCCCAGCTGTATATTGATTGGTATGATTTTTGTTGTCAGAATCGAACAAACAAAACTGCCCTGTGGCGGAATGCCATGTGGAATTGTGGGAACCTTCATTATGGAGGATACATTTCGTGCATTTTGTGGCATCTTTCATAAGTTTATGGTCAAACACCTTGGGTGGCAGAGGTTGTGTTTTCACCCCTGTCTGTCTGTTTGTCTGTCTGTTTGTGAACAGGATATCTCAAAAAGTTGTGGACAGATTCAGACGAAACTTTTGTGGATGAGTTGGCTACGTGGCAAGAACAACCCGATTAGATTTGGGTTCAGATCCGAATCCAGATCCGGCCTATCGGTGGATACAAAACGTAAACTGTTCACCTGGCAGAGGTATGCGTTCCACCGAATGGTGTTCTCTAGTTCTTGATCTGTAACATCGTCTCAATGACACGTTGATTGATTCCATTCGGAGATCAGATCAGTTTATTACTCAAAAGATGGTCTTTTCACAATGGCTAAAGCACAATGTGAGGAAAGTGTGATTTTTTTTTTTGCCCTTTTTACCGTAAAATTAGAGAATTTTTATTTCTTTAGTCATTTATTTATTTATTTATTTTGTATACAAGATCGAGGCTCGTGTAAGTGCTAACATTAATGACAAAAAAAAAAACGGACACATAAGACAAAATAAAGGGAGCGGGAGACCAGATGGGGAGAGGGGGAAGCACACAAGTACCACATTTGAGAGCAGGGACATCGGGAGATCTGTGGGAGAGGGAGGGCTTGAGGGGAGGAGGTGTGGGAAATGGGGTGGGGGTGGGGGAGGTAAAAACACATGGAGTAAAAAAAAAAGAAGAATATGCATGATGGCAGATGTGTGATGGCAATATGACATTAAAATATGCATGATGAAAATGAGGTTTAACACCATCAGAAGAATAAAGGGATGAATGAAAGAATTAATGTGTGTGGGCAAGCATCCCTGGACTTGGGGAGGGTGAGCAGGCGAGGGTTTCCAGAGCAATGCTTGTGATATGGGGTGGCTCAGGGGGGTAGAGGGTTTATAGCAAAGCAAAGCCACATGTAAGTTTACATAAAATATTGCACCAACATGGGGAGAGTGACCAATACCAACTTCCCTGGGATTCCGCCTCCTGTCTTGAAATTCCAATTTGAGGGTGCAGGCCTTGTTTTTAACAGCCAAGAGGAACAAAGTTGGGAAGTAGGAGCATCAGGACAGGGAGCCATAGTCCATGGAGCTCGATATGAAAGCTTTCTCCACCATGATGAGCTCGATGTGGCTCACGAATTTCTCATTTTTATGAAGAATAAATACCCGGATGATATCTCAGTACAATCGTCATTTAACACAGTATTTTGTTAAATTATCAAATTTATGATTGGAATGACGTTTGGAATTGAGTGAATACAATTACGATTTTGAATTTCCAACCGTACGGAATTGCTCCTTGTCTGGATGTAACATCAGCACGGATTTAAATATTTATTTATATCACGAGTGTTGGTAAAGTTAATTTTTTTTTATTAATGCTATTTAATTTGTGATTTGAGTTATGCTGTTTGAAATTCAGTGAGTACAATTACGATTTTGAATTTCCAACGTACGGAACTCCTCCACATCCAAATGTGACGTCAGCACGGATTTTAATATTTGTTTATGTCACGAATGTTGGTAAGTTTATTTTTTATATTAATGCTATTTAATTTGTGATTGGAGTTATGCTGTTTGGAATGAAAATAGAGATATTGACTTCAAGTGAATGACGAAATGATGTGACGGTTTCTACTTTTTAAGCGTGACATTTGCGGATCGCCATATGCAGATTCGCCATTAACTGGGTATGGAACCATTCAACGGGTACGTTTTTCCTAGATGTCCTTTACGAACCTGCTGTCCATTCTTGATGTTCGACTACAGGTGCCACAGGAATATGGAATTTATTGGTTCCATGGTTTAGCATTCACCGTTTGTCGTCACGGTTGGAAGGTCAGAATCACCAAACGGCTGTTACAGCTCCACAAGCGTGGGGAACTATCTGAGGAGTTAAACAACAGAATCAAACTTGTTGGAGCCCAAAGTCCAATAATGTACGGCTTGCCCAAAACCCACAAAGAAAATGTCCCACAAAGACCGATATTAGTGGGGTCAATATACGAAAAAAACTCAACTAACCCCCAAAAAAAATTGATACAAAAGGTTTTTCAATGGATTCTGGTACCATTGGGCATGCTAAATAACATACTAAAAATCTAGTAATATCTGACTTCCGGAAAGTGGTCATTTTCAAGATGGCGTCCAAGATGGCCACCGGGAGCTTAAAATGGCCATATCTCAATTATTATTCAACCTAGAAAGGTGGTTTTGGTGTCTAACCCTAGGTTTTAGGGCCCAAGGAATCCAATTGAATCAATAAAATTACCATCAGTTAATTATTTATTGACAAGTCCAAGATGGCATCCCAAGGTGACATCCTGATCCACTAAAATGGCTCTGTCGAATAGTAGTCAACCTAGAGAGATATTTTCAGTGTGTATACCTAGGTTTAAGGCACCCAGGAAATCATCAAAATTACTTAAATAAGCACAAAGTAATCAGGTAATCCAGTAAGCCAGGTTTACCAGCCCATTAGGCACTTGTTGTCTTATACAGTTAGTCGCTATTCATCGTCATCCTCCGACTCACCAGCTAATTATTTATTAATAAGTAATTACCTGATGGTAATTTTATTGATTCAATTGGATTCCTTGGGCTCTAAAACCTAGGGTTAGACACCAAAACCACCTTTCTAGGTTGAATAATAATTGAGATATGGCCATTTTAAGCTCCCGGCGGCTATCTTGGACGCCATCTTGAAAATGACCCCTTTCCGGAAGTCAGATGTTACTAGATTTTTAGTATGTTATTTAGCATGTCCAATGATACCAGAATCCATTGAAAAACCTTTTGTATCAATTTTTTGGGGGTTCAACCATATATTGACCCCTCTATATTGTCCCTGGTTGGTTCGGCCCAACATGAACTGGCCAAGTTGTTGGGAGAGGAACTGCAACCAGTATTGGAGTCACTTTCACATTTTGTGATCAAAGATTCTTTCACTTTTGCAGAAGCAATTTCTGCTACAACAGCGACAAGTGCAGACAACATAATCGCCTCCTTTGATATACAAATGTTGTTCACGAATGTCCCACTGACTGACACTATTGATATACAGTATGTGCACATCTGCTATATCACAGTGATCTGGAACATCCGCAGATCTCAGAACAAGTCTTTATGGAGTTGATGAACACAGCAACGAGGCACGTCGAATTTAGTTTCAACAACATTATGTACGTCCAAACTGATGGAGTCGCCATGGGTTTCCCATTAGGCCCAGCGCTTGCGAATATCTTTGTGTGTTACCACGAAATGCAGAAACTTACTGGTCGGCAAGGTGTGGATGCTCCCATCCGATACTATCAGTAACATTTTTGCTTTCTTTGAGTCTCAGATGGCATGTGATGTATTCTTGACGCAGCTCAACACTCTCCGTCCAGCGCTGAAGTTCACCATGGAGCTGGAATCTTCAAACACATTACCATTCACGGACGTGTTGGTGGAAAGATCACTCCCTCCATCGACCGGAAGCCGACCTTCACTGGGCAGTATACTCACTGGGATTCCTACAGCTCCACGAGATACAAAATTGCCTTGATCAACTTCCTTGTGAACAGCGCTCAGAGGATTTGCTCACCTGGTAACCTTCCTGCTGAAATGGACAAAATCATGAATGTACTCGGTGACAATGATTACCTGGAGTATATAATCAAGATATATGTGTCCAAGTTTCTCAACACAACAAAGGAACACTAGATGGTATTCATAGAATACTTACCCTGCGCAGTCAACTTGGTGTGAGCCAACTCTTCTATTTTTGAACGTTTCTTTTTTTTTGATCCAATATGGCTGCCAGACCACGTGAGCGATGACATCATAAATTTATATTCTCTCAATAATTGTTGCATAGATCAGGCTCAATAAATTTCAAACTGATCAGACTAAGCGTTGTCCCTGTCGAATTATGACGTCATAATTATGGCACCAATGACGTCATCGTTAACAACACCTATTCCCCATATGGAGTTCTTTACAATGAGTCACGTTTCAATTTTTAAAATGCTGACACGGCACACACTTTACTTTACTGAAATGCAGACACAAATGTTATATTTAATGTTATATTTAAATGTTATATTTTCGTCAATCCAAACCCGTGGGAAAATTGGAATTTCTTTCAATCAGACAAAAATTTGAACCCAGGCTGTGTATAGCCAACAGACCGCTGCTTCAATCTCTCCCAAAAAAAATTATTTACTGTTAAGAAATATATAACCTCCCATTTTTTAGTTCTTTCAATAATCGAGAGAATAAAAGTCTTCCTTTTTTTTCTTTTTTTTTATACCGTGGTATTTTTACCACGGGCATCTGCTAGTTTTCAATTAAAGAGCACATGACCTCTCACATCTTTGACCTTTTGAATCCAAAATGGAATCGGTTCATCTTTGTATTCCACTATTACAGTCGATACTTGTGCTAAGTTTGGTTGAAATCCCTTCCGTCGTTCACAAGTTATTGTGGTAATAAAAAAGAACGGTAATAGCTGGACAGACAACCAGACGATAATGCCTCCGGCCTTCAGCTGCTGAAGCGTAAAAATGAAAGACAGAAGTCGGTTTTTTCAATCTATCAAATGTTAAATCAATGGAGCAAGCTTTGGTATTGGAAAGTGCGGTATTAGGTTAGGTTAGGGTTAGGGTTAGGGTTGTTAGGGTAGGGTTGTTAGGGTAGGGTTGTTAGGGTGAGGGTTGTTGGGGGTAGGGTTGTTAGGGTAGGGTTGTTAGGGTAGGGTTGTTAGGGTAGGGTTGTTGGGGTTAGGGTTGTTAGGGTACGGTTGTTGGGGTAGCGTTGTTAGGGTTAGGGTTGTTAGGGTTGTTAGGGTAGGGTTGTTAGGGTAGGGTTGTTAGGGTTAGGGTTGTTAGGGTGAGGGTTGTTAGGGTAGGGTTGTTAGGGTAGGGGTGTTGGGGTTAGGGTTGTTAGGATTAGGAGTTGTTGGGGTTGTTAGGGTAGGTTTGTTAGGGTTGTTGGGGGTAGGGTTGTTAGGGTAGGGTTGTTAGGGTAGGATTGTTGGGGTTAGGGTTGTTAGGGTAGGGTTGTTAGGGTTAGGGTTGTTGGGGTTGTTAGGGTTAGGGTTGTTAGGGTAGGATTGTTAGGGTAGGGTTGTTGGGGTTAGGGTTGTTAGGGTAGGGTTGTTCGGGTAGGGTTGTTAGGGTAGGGTTGTTAGGGTAGGGTTGTTAGGGTAGGGTTGTTAGGGTTAGGGTTGTTGGGGGTAGGGTTGTTAGGGTAGGGTTGTTGGGGTAGGGTTGGTTGTTAGGGTAGGGTTGTTAGGGTAGGGTTGTTAGAGTAAGGTTGTTAGGGTAGGGTTGTTCGGGTAGGGTTGTTAGGGTTAGGGTTGTTGGGGTTGTTAGGGTTAGGGTTGTTAGGGTAGGGTTTGGGTAGGGTAGGGTTAGGGTAGGGTTATTAGTTGTTAGGGTTGTTAGGGTTAGGGTTGTTAGGGTAGGGTTAGGGTAGGTTTGGGTAGGGTAGGGTTAGGGTAGGGTTATTAGTTGTTAGGGTAGGGTTGTTAGGGTTAGGGTTGTTGGGGTTGTTAGGGTTAGGGTTGTTAGGGTAGGGTTAGGGTAGGGTAGGGTTAGGGTAGGGTTAGGGTAGGGTTATTAGTTGTTAGGGTTGTTATGGTAGGGTTAGGTAGGGTAGGGTTAGGGTAGGGTTATTAGTTGTTAGGGTTGTTATGGTTGTTGTTGTGCCATTTTGCATAGTAAATAATTCTTCCCAATTATTTGTCTATCTTGAAATAAATGTGTTAAAGGTTGAATAATTTGCTCAATTGACGCCAATTATAGGACCAACCTCTGTCCAGTCGATTTCCCAATGAATCACGCATGCCCATTATGATAGGGAAACTAACATCAGCTGAAACACCACTGTTGTGGCACCCGGTCCCAATCTAACTTGGCATGGGATATTGGCGATTAGGCTGGCAAGGACTATGCACGACTTCCCTCCAGTGTAGTCGTTCATGCGATGTGCCAACAAAGAAAAACCTAAGGCTCTGATACCTTAGAAAGCGAATTGTGTGTTTTTGAAAGGAGATCGTTTTGAAAGGATTGTCTTATTCTGGCCTCATCTGGGCCATATATTTATTCGGTAACACATGCGGCCAAAAATGAAAACAAAGAAAATTGGACAAGGTAATTGAATGGACGGTGATCGGAGAGAGAAAGGGTGGGAAGTGTGTGATAGGAGTTTGAAGAAAAGGTAAGAAAGTTTGGCAGGTGGTGTATCAACAATTCCACAATATTGGTGTGCATAATGATAGTTGGCCCCATTTTGCTTTTGTTGCCCAACTTATGATGATGATGTGTGCTTCTGGTCTGCAAGAGTGCCACGTGGAAACAGGAAAAGAGTTGGAGACTGGGCAAGGATGGAAGATTTGATGAAAGCTATAGGGGTAGCTGGCAGGATGGCCTCGAGGTAGCACGCTCACCTGTAATCTGTCTAAAAATGTCAGAAGGATGTGCCCTGTCTGACAATTTACAGCTTGGTCAGGTACAAATCCTGGACATTAAACTGAACATCCCGTCTGCCGGCATTAGTCGGTGGACGTTAAAGATCACCAGGTGTCCTTCACAAAGAGTAAGCGAGAAGTACAAATTATTACCCAAACTGGGAAGACGATGCCAAACAACTCAGTTGTTGGCCAAACCAAACCAATCTTGCCAAGAAATTGCTTCTGCAGCACCGATGCCCTGTAACAGAGAATGGTACATCAGAATCAGAATAGTACTGAAGGAAACACAGAGAATGAGACGAGAGAGAAGAACCACCTTCAGAGGCTATGTTCCCCCGCAGAGCAGGGGTTGGCATTTTTCGGGCACCATGGTCCCCTTTTTGAAGCAATGTTTTATGGCCGGAAGCTCTTCCTGCCACCAACCCTGTTAGTCACCTCTTGCGACACACAGGGAATAACCAGTGAACTGGTACTCGATTTGCCGAAAGATGACAGGATGAGTCAACCTGCCCTGGCGTTAATTCAGTGATCAACCTCTTTCTTTCAATCCTGACAAATCTCACACTCTTACTATGTCTCTCCGAAAATACCGACTGGAAAACCCTCCCATCTACTTTCTCAACAATCCTCTCCAAGAAGTTCTGTCGCTCAAGCTTTTGGGTCTCACTATCTGCCATGATCTTTCCTGGGAAAACCACATTTCCAAGCTGGCCTCCAAAGCCAGTCGCCGACTGGGCAACCTCCGTCATGCGAAGTCCTTCCTTGGCACACCTGAGCTCCTCACCACATACAAAGCTTTCATCCGCAGCTCAATGGAATACTGTTCCCCCCTCTGGGCTGGTGTTCCTGCCTCACACCTAGCTCGTCTTCACGCTGTTGAAACCAAAGCTTTCAGAATCATTGGAATCTCCCGCGATGAAGCTAACTCCGAGGGCCTTTCACTCACTCACCGCAGGCAGGTTGGTGGTCTTTCTGCCTTCTACCGACTCCTCTCCGGCCTAGCTCCCCCAGCTCTTTCTGTGCTCTGTCCCCCAAATATTCCTACAGGTCGCACAAGATCTGCCAGCAACCCTCTTATGGTTAAACTGCCGAAATCTCGGCTCTCTGCTCACCTTCACTCTTTCATTCCCCTTTTCTCCCGCCTCTGGAATAAACTCCCGCACTCCCTTCAATCCCACTCCTCCCTCCAGGTCTTTAAAACAGCTGTTCACCACCATCTCTTATCTTCCCCCATCCAAAACCTTGATCTTTTCTACCCCCGCTAATTCACCCCAGATACACTTTTTTTTGAAATTCCAACTTCTTTCCTGGAAGTCCTTGCAGTGTCCATATGTTTTATACCTCTCCCACATTTCTCTCGATGTCCCTGCTCTCAAATGTTGTGTTTGTGTCCTTCCCCCTCTCTCCCCATCTTGTCTACCGCTCCCCTTATTATATGATTTATGTGTCGGTTTGTATTTTTGTGTGATTAATGTTAGCTCTTTCACTAGCCTCGATCTTGTATACAAAAAAAACCAGGATTCAAACCTAGGATCCGAGGGTCCCAACCCAGCACCCCAAACGCTAAGCCAACACCAGGCTTACATTGAGACGAGAAAGATTATACATATATTACATATGCAGGTAATTTACACTCAGAGATGTCAGGTTACCTGTTACTTGAATGAATAGGACATGGCAATGAGCAAATCATCACCCTATATGGGATTTGAAATTATAGCATATATGATCATACATGAGGATGCTCAGATGTGAACGTGAGACAGTTAAATCAGTCTCCAGGCAATAAGCAAGGAGTGTGAACATGTGCTTTAAACCTGCAGTGTTGAGTGTTATTGGAATTGCCATTCGAGGGTTGTAAAGTTGCGGCGTTGTAAGTAAGAGGCAAGTTGCATCTGAGAATCGAGGCATGCCGCCATGTTTCCATGTGGCCAGAGCTGGACCGGCCCGAGTTGCCTTCCTCTTTACTTGGAGGTTCGTGTAAATCAAGAAGAAGATTTAATGGTGTGCAAGTTGGGGGTAAATTAGTGCTTAGGGTATCAGAATTTGGAGGTTTTACATTAAAATCAGAGTTTTCAAATGATCTTCATCTTGAATCATATTTGCTTCGTTACCTGGAAGTGGTTAGATGCCATTTTTTGCAGCAACTTCATAGCAAGACAGCAAAAAAGGAGCCACAACAGTATGTATGCAAATCACAATCAGGTATAATTTAATTTTTGTGAAACATATCGATTTAATATGTACATTAAATAAATAAAAACACCCAGCCGCCATATTGTGATAACAGAAATGACATCGCTGACAAATTGCAATAATACCAATATAAAATATAGGTCTACATATACAGCAGTACAGATAATGTTAACTGTCATGGGATAGTCCCACTGTTTATATCTGAGTAATGATCGAGAGAGACATTGAAAGACAAACAGATGTTGGGGTTACATTCCTGACACACAAGCTATGCCATTTTGCGGGGGGATGAGATGATGGCAAAGTCGAACATGTTGAGATGATATTGAAAGAGGCAAGAAAGTTTGTGCGAGACGTGTATAGGAATTTTTGATGTGTGGCGAGGAAGATTAGACACAGGGAAAGGCCATTCAGCCCACAATGCTTACGTCACATTTATAAATCATACTGCACAACGCATGAGGTCATGTTCCAAGCGCACAGGTCTCAGTTGCTGAATCGTACAGGCCCTTACCACAAAGCAGTTCCTGGTAGACCCAGCTTTGAATCCTACAACAACATGGACAGACCTTCTGAGGAGTATATTGATGGGCTAGACATCAAATGTTAGGTCTCCAGTAACACCTGTCAGCAGCACTTCCATTCAAACGCAGAATGGTAAGCAGGCAAGTGACGGTCTTTGAAGGTCATGTGGAAAATGGTTGTCTCATGTGGAAAAAAGTTTCCTCGGGAGACCTTTATGGAGGGAGAGAAGTACCACGCTTTGGCACCATTTTCATCGGATATGTTGTTGGCTATCCGGATGGGTAGTAGGGTGTATCGCTGTGGTAGTTGTAGTCCGGACAGACCTTCTGCACAAGGCGATAGTCGGTGCTGTAGAAGGCGATGTAGATGCAGATAACGTTGAAGGGCTTGGAGCAGACCCAGGACACGTGGCTCTGGGTCTGTTCCTGATAGCAGTTCTTGGTCGGATCAAAGCTGCAAAGTGCGGTCTTCTTGGCCCTGTCGATCTTTTCATACTCCACTCGGCAGTTAAAGGTTTTGGATTCTTTGGGGTTGATTACAGCCTGGTTTGGTGGCTCGAACTCCAAAACCTTGGTCGGGGGAACTAGACTAACGGAGACGTTACCTTGGCCCGTAGAGTTGTGCCGAAAGTAAACGCTGAATGTCCCGTTGCCATGATCCACAATCTTTCCCGTGATTAGCAAATTTAGCTTCACTGTCTTTATATTCGAATTGAAATCGCCCCAACCAAACATCTTCTTGAACTTCCCTGTTTTCACCATAGGTTTTCGTTTGGTCCTGATACGTGGCCCACGATTCTGCCCGGGCAAGGTCTCCAACCACTGCCAGAGCTCTCGGCGGAGTTGCGGAGAAAATGCAGGAACCTCCCGAAAAGCCGAGGTGCTTTTGGGTGCCGGTGGAGCCATCAGGGCAACCCGAGGAGGCTTTGGAACATCATCGGCCAGCCGCGAAGCTTGCACCTGTGAGAGAAGACGCATGCACATCAGGGTAAATGCAAGTAAGCCTCCATATAAACGGTAATACAGATGCATTCACTGATACACGTGAAAACGAGGTTACACCACAATCGGTTAGATGGTCCAGGAGACAGCACAATCAGTTAGATGGTCCAGGAGACACAACAATTGGTTAGATGGTCCAGGGGACACAACAATCGGTTAGATGGTCCAGGAGACACCACAATCAGTTAGATGGTCCAGGAGACACCACAATCGGTTCGATGGTCAAGGAGACACAACAATCGGTTAGATGGTCCAGGAGACACCACAATCGGTTAGATGGTCCAGGAGACACAACCATCGGTTGGATGGTCCAGGAGACACCACAATCGGTTAGAGTTAGATGGTGCAGGAGACGCCACAATCGGTTAGATTGTCCAGGAGACACCACAATCGGTTTGATTGTCCAGGAGACACCACAATCGGTTTGATTGTCCAGGAGACACCACAATCGGTTAGATGGTCCAGGAGACACCACAATCGGTTCGATGGTCCAGGAGACACCACAATCGGTTAGATGGTCCAGGAGACACCACAATCGGTTAGATGGTCCAGGAGACACCACAATCGGTTAGATGGTTCAGGAGACACCACAATCGGTTTGATTGTCCAGGAGACACAACAATCGGTTTGATGGTCCAGGAGACACCACAATCGGTTTGATGGTCCAGGAGACACCACAATCGGTTTGATGGTCCAGGAGACACCACAATCGGTTTGATGGTCCAGGAGACACCACAATCGGTTTGATGGTCCAGTCCAAGAGACACCACAATCGGTTTGATGGTCCAGGAGACACCACAATCGGTTTGATGGTCCAGTCCAAGAGACACCACAATCGGTTTCATGGCCCAGGAGACACCACAATCAGTTTGATGGTTCAGGAGACACCACAATCGGTTAGATGGTCGAGGAGACACAACAATCGGTTTGATGGTACAGGAGACACCACAATCGGTTTGATGGTCCAGGAGACACCACAGGCTTGTTTACATGACAATGTCTCTTATTATATACTGTGGGCTCATTGCATTTCACACACCACACTTCCAAAGTACTGTGTGCAGGTCCAGCCAGAAAAGGATATGCAGATAGTCACATTGAGTATTTTCCCTTTATCCTGTTTGGTCGACCCCCAGCGAAAAGAAAATCAGATTGATATCGTTCCTTAATCCGAACCGAATTCGTACGAAGGCCACCTTGTCCTAAGGTCTGATAAAAAAAGAATTTGTTGCACGACGTGGACACTCTTCAACATAACTCTAAACCCAAGTGGTGTTCAACATGATTGATGCGGATAGACGTAACGAATTATGGATGAAATATGTTACCATGGCGTTATTTAAATAGACCAGATTTAAATTCTGAAATGAGTGCTGTCTGGGGCTCCAGCTCGCTTGGTCAAACAAAGCATAACCATCTCATAAGCTGTCGGTGCTGTCACGCGTTATAGTGACAACCATTGTAGTCTGGGGCAACATCAACAAAAGCATCAGCCTCTGCACAAGCAGGTGGCATATGTTTATTGTAGAACACCATGCGGTCAGATTTGTTTGCACAGAATATAGAAAGGACATTCAGTTGTACAAGTTCTGCACGGTTACACCGAGCGATGATACTGGACCCTGCTCGGTGACCGTTGGTTGGACACGGAGTCGGATGGACATGCCCCATGCCCGAAACACATGTCTGTGAATGGGACGTCACGCTTAATATGCCCTCGCCATGAAGAATGCGCGGAACCGACAGGAGGGTGCAGTGGTAGTGCGCTCACCTTTGACCTGTCTAGTTTGGGGTTGATTCCCGACACCACTCTTGGTGCATCGCAGACTGGGCCTTGCATTGCATCACAAAGCGCGTCACCCCTCAGTTGGGCGTTCAATCGGGTGTCCCGTCTGCGAACATTATCTGGTTGGCGTTAAATATACCATGGTGTTTTAACGAAGATTATGCGAGTTGTTGCCGGACCCCTGAACAAATGACCAATTTCTGCACCTTCACTAAATTGTCAGTCCTGACCAAGCGGGCGGTTCATTTTAAAGATTTAGGTAAGAAACGCTCCTGGGAAAAAAAAATTTTGGACAGGAATTTATCCGGGTCCGAGCTCGCGGATCATGATGGCACACATACCCAATGAGAAGAGATACCGTGGGCCTTCAATGTCCACCAGTTTGTGCCAGCAGATGTCCAGCTTAAATGTACTCGTATAAAGTGTGACGTCATGAGTGGATAGGTGTAATACGCACAATGAAGAGAATTTGATAACTAGAAACCATAATTGCATTTTATGTTCAAATTTTCTCTGCTATCGAAATATAAATATCTATAAAGCTCAGTTGACTTTTTGCTCCACCAAATAACAGCGAAACGGAGTTGAGTAAAAGGGTGAAAATTATACAGATGCTGTGATAAATAACTACCTCTGTCGGTTTGAATGTTTCAAAGAGAATAGACGTCTGGATCAATTTTTGAATTAAATTTAAATCCCGATTTACCTACATATATATATATATATATATATACAGGGTGGGTGGAAAGTCGCTTCATATATATATATATATATATATATATACAGGGTGGGTGGAAAGTCGCTTCATATATATATATATATATATATATACAAGGTGGGTGGAAAGTCGCTTCATATATATATATATATATATATATATATATATATAAATATATATATATATATATATATATATATATATATATATATATATATATATATATATGTATATATATATACTGTATATGTATATATATATATATATATATATATATATATATATATAAAAACGCGAGTTGTCTGTGTGTGTGCCGTGTTTTATTCAGAGATGGCTGAACGGATCTTCATCAAACTTTCAGAGGTTCATCAGTGAGTGCCTGTGAGTATTCTAGGCAAACAAAAACAAAAAAATTGAAGAAAAAAAAGTTAGTTTTTTTGGAGTTAAAAATAAATAAATCGCTCGATAGTGCCGAAGTCTTTTTAAATGAATGACAGTTATATACAAGTACACATTCGCATAAATACAAAACAATTACCAGACATTTGAATGCAAATAAATCAAACAATTCCGGAAGTGTACGAATTTGGTAGCACAGCTTCTTCTTCTTCTTCCTGATCGGCATCACACTTAAGTCAGAAACGTGAGCCACATTCACTCAGAAACGTGAGCCACTCCCCTTCCTCTCCTGCCTCCCCGCTCCCCTCCCCTTCCCACGTCTCCCCCTCCCCTTTCCCCCTCTCCCCCTCCCCTTCCCTCCTCCGCCCCCTTCCCCTCCTCTCCCCCCCCCTCCCCTCCCTGCGTGATGAATCAACGATTTAAAATTTTGATTCATCAGTCCCAAAGACCTTCTTCCTGTCTTCAGTAGTCCACTGGCGGTGCTTCATAGCCCAGGGAAGCCTCTTTTTCTTATTTTGCCATCTTAGCGATGGCTTTCTTACTGCCACTCGACCTGTCAAACCTGCAGCTCGAAGTCTTCTCCTCACAGTTGAAACTGAGACTTGCTTACTTCGACAAGTGTAAAGCTGTGCTTGGAGCTGTTGTCCTGTGAGCCGCCTATCACGCAAGCTGTTGACTCTCAGAAACTTGTCTTCTGATTCTGTTGTGGCTTTGGGTCTGCCAGACCTCTTCCTGTCAGAGTTTCCACCAGTTTCCAATATACTACTTCGTGCAGTGCAATAATGTCCAAATCATGCTTCAGAGGGTGTAATAACAGTCTGTTCCAATACTGCTTTTATACAGACAGGGGGTTTGTAATCAAGTAATGAGCAGAGGTTGGGACACCTGATGGAATAATTGTTTGTATCAACGTTCAAGGCTTAATTTACTTACATTGCTGCAGAACAGCTGTATGTTGTTAACCCATTACTTGTTCCCTGAAGAAGGGAACTTGGGACGATTACACCTCACCACCACATAATTTAAAAGACCTCACCCCCACGTAATTCAAAACAACTCACCACCACGTAATTCAAAACACCTCACACCGATGTAATTTAAAACACCTCACACCGATGTAATTTAAAACACCTCACCCCGATGTAATTTAAAACACCCCAACACCACGTAATTCAAAACACCTCACCCCGATGTAATTTAAAACACCCCAACACCACGTAATTCAAAACACCTCACCCCGATGTAATTTAAAATACCTCACCCCCACGTAATTTAAAACACCTCACCCCACCTAATTTAAAATACCTCACCACCAAGTAATTTAAAGCACCTCACCCCCAAGTAATTTTAAACACCTCACCCCCATATAATTCAAAACACCGTACCACCAAGTAATTCAAACCACCTCACCACCACATAATTCAAAACACCTCACCACCACATAATTCAAAACACCTCACCACCACATAATTCAAAACACCTCACCCCCATGTGATTCAAAACACCTCACCACCATGTATTTCAAAACACCTCACCACCACATAATTTAAAACACCTCACCACCACATAATTCAAAATACCTCACCACCACATAATTCTAAATACCTCACCACCAAGTAATTCAAAACACCTCACCACCACATCATTTAAAACACCTCACCACCAAGTAATTCAAAACACCTCATCACCAACTAATTCAAAACACCTCACCACCACATAATTAAAAACACCTCACCACCAAGTAATTCAAAACACCTCACCACCACGTGATTAAAAATCACCTCACCACCACATAGTTCAAAATACCTCACCACCACATGATTCAAAACCACCACCACGTTATTAAAAACACTTCACAACCACGGAAACAAAAGTTTGAGGGAGTAGTTCAGTGACAACACAGACAATGTCCAGATATGTAGATATATAGATAGATGACTGACTGTACCTGAGTTGCTGTATTTTCATGGTTTACACAAATCGTAATACAAACAATCATAATGCAGAAATGTATTTGTAATATACGTGATATTACATTTTATAAACAATTTAAGTTGAAAACTTAAGTTGAAATATATTTTTTTCAAAAGAAATTTTAAATTTAAAAAATTTAAAAAAAACAAACACTTAGGACATACGCATGGGAGTGACAGGTGCATACCAGGAGTTTGGTACGATTTCACAAAAGTTTGAGGGAGAAGTTCAGTTACAAGAGAAGACAAGACAGACACTACACAGATATACGTATATAGATATACTGTATATTGTCGCGTTCCCGGGGTGAACACCCCTGGGTACGGATTAGCCAAACGAGCTTTACACTCTGAGGTGCTCAGTCAATGATGGCGGACCTTCCTTATACGCGCTGGGGAGAGCAGCGGGGAGAAGCGAAGCTCTTACCTGTACGGACTCCACCGAACGTATTTGACCCTGGGATAATTAATTCAACCGACAGAATTATAATGTTAAAATACCGGATTTATAGAAAGAAATGCCGGTAACAAAAGAATGCATGGTAAACTTAAATTCCTAATTGAGGGACCCTCCATACGGACTTGTATACAACACAAGGGGAATAATAAAAGAACGAAAGTAAAAAAAATATGTCTTTTGGTACTTAGCTCTGAGCGGCTCTTGAACCCCACGGGAAACACACAGGCCCTGGGCGCGCAATCCACGTGCGGGAAACACACAGGCCCTGGGTGCACAATTTTCTCACTCCAGCCTCCGTGCGTGAAATGAGCAGGCAGAGGTACCTCCCCATCATCTGCTCCAAACAGCAATGCAGTCTCTCCGGTTCACTCGGCATGCCCCTCAGCTGTCACAAAGCTACGGGCCAAGCGCACCAGAGTCCACGAGCCGCGACCGCCCCTCCTCACGATCGTCGAAACCCACTCGCTGTCTGCTCCACACAGCACCCAAACGACGCCCAGTCGGCACAGACGAGCCAAGGAAAGGACAAAGCAGTCGATCGAACCGATGAAAGCCAAGGACCACGAGACAAAATGCCGGGACATGACCGCCCGCGATGAAATCCAGATGCCTAGAGAGATGCACACGCGGCCGCTCGTCACCAAAGCAAGGACCCAAGAAGACAACTGTGACTGCACAGCACCAATGTCCCCACGCAAGAGCGTATAAACTGCGTCTGCTCATAATGACTGTACCCACTCAAGAGACACTGTGTATATGACCATTCTTTATGAATCCCGAAGCAGAGGGAGCAATGATTGGCCGTTCGCTATGGAGGCCAGCCCAGAGAGAGGGAGAAAATGTCGGGGACACAGTCTTTTGTTTTTCAGAGCTCTTACGTCACCCGACGATGTCCGCACGCGGTCCAATCAACGGCCGCCACCACATCACTCTATTGCCGTCCTGACCAATCGTTCTTTGGGTCGTGGCCTCATCGCCACTTGCCGGCCTTTGTGGTGGCTCGGCTGACAGAACCCGCGGTAGTTTTCAATGTCCTGCTTCCGGTTGTTTTATTTAGTGTTATTAATTATGGTGTCGATTGCTTGGCTTGGCTTTGGTGTGTAGTGCGTTGTCATAAGGAACACAGGAAAAGATTACAGAGGCAATTACATGCAGGGGATTAATTACCCTTAATCCCTAACGAATTAACATAACCCCACTCCCCGTCATGGGGACAATGATGCACTCTTACGCGACATCCGGTCTAAACGGATTCCTACTTATGGTACATGGGGGTTCTACTTCTTCACGACAGTCGGAGCACACTACCTGTACAATTATACCTGGACTAAGGTATTGCATTGCCTACCCCCTCCCCCACCCCCCACAAACGTAACACGGCCTCCCCCCCCCCCCCCCACCCCTGGAACCATAGCTCATGCAAGATTCACTGCAGGCGCTACCATTCCAGCCTTAACACTTACCAACTAACTTAATTAGCCGATGAAATAAATTGGGAGGGGCTGTGGGAAGCGAGTCAAAGCTAACTTACCTACTCTCCTTACCGTTCTACACCCCTTAAGCAACATTTCAAATATGTACAAAACTTGGAATCCTTGCTCCTAACTCCTGGGGCAGGAAGAAAAAGGTCAGCAACACACAAAAAACTACCTTAACCACAAAACTTATTCAAAAATGCAACATTCAAAAATTCAAAAACATTTGTACAGCAACACCTTGGATCCCTCTAAAGATCACGTCCCCCAGTAGATGCCACAATACCCAACGTTACCTGCGGAGCCATCCCAATTTGCCAAAATTTCCACGGGCCCTGTCCTGGTGATACAGGTGAGTGACATGGCAAGGTGGATTTCGCCCCCATTCACTCACACAAATCCCATAACCATTCATACACATTGCAATAATTATCATAAACACTTATTTCAACCCCCCTCCCTCCCCGTGGTGCCCGCAGTCCAAAAACCAGTTGCCCGACTTACGACTTTTTCACCCCTCCCACCCCACCCCCCCCCCTTCACTTCTTGGCCCTGTGACAGCCAAATAGCTCCTTAGCTGTCATCCTGCTGGGAAGGTCTCCACACCAGGCTCCATTGCCTCAGGCTCGCATAGCTTCACAGGACGCCAGAGGTCACCATACCTCAAGGTGCCCAACCACCCCCCCCCCCCCCCCCCCCCCGCCGACGGGCTCCAAATTTCCAGACACCACTGGCTGCCAGGGACAATTACCTTAGAGGGGGCCACAGTCACCACTTCTCCAGAGCTTGAGCCTTACCTGCAAACACACACACCTTCCCCACCCACAAAATTCACAATAACATTTCCTCCCCCACTGCCATTCAATTCTCAACCAGATATTTCAAGAAGAAGATTCAATTCTCAACCACATATTTCAATAAGAAGATGTCATCCAGAAATGCTGCCATGCCCTGCTTACACGTGAATTTCCCATATTCCCATTTCAATCATATCTCAATCACAATTCAGTTTTCATCCTCACGACAACACAAAAACACCAAAATCTTCAAACATAAACAAACGCCACCCACAAGACACTTTGTGGCACACATTCCAATCCCCTCACCGACCATGTCATCACTATCACCCGCCCCCATTAGTCTAGTCAAATTTCTGGGAAACGTGAATTCATGAGGCATTTTTGAGTAAAAGCAAGCAAACCACTTTTTCTGGGGTAGTTTTTCGTGCTGAATACGAATCTGTTGTTTGCCAAGCCCAAAAATGCGTAATTAGGTCACTAATCAAGGTCAAAGGTCAATGAGTGCAAAATTCAAAATTTTTGAAAAAATGTTTTATTTTACATCACCTATCTGTACATTTCAATTATTTTACAGTATTTTGTCTGGTAAGGTTACTACAGCTTTTCACAATTATGAAAGTAAAGGGAATTGTGAAGGGAAAAAATCAGATTTTTGTGAATATATCCGTAATGAAGCAACTTTTCGTTTTTTGACATACTGTTTTAATTCACTTGAATTGTTGCCTTAAATACCATCAGTGAAGTGGTTTACCTGAGTCCTATATAATAGCAAGATTGTTTTCTACACTAAATGTCAATATTTGACTAATTAGCCACTTAATTAAGGCTAACGGTCACAAGGCGCAAAGTGCACTTACATGGCACAAGGCGCAAAATGCACTTCATGGCAAACATGTTTGGAGTGCAGGCAGTTGATCATTATCACATGTATTCTTAATTAATCCTGAATCAATTGCAGTCTGTCAGACTGATTGGCTGGAAGGAGGAGCCATCCAGGGGAATGCCAATTAGCTTAACTGTGTAAGCTCTGACCCCCCCCCCCCCCTACTTTGGCCTGTTTCGACATGGTGTTTCACTGGCATTGCACTTGCAGGCCTCAGTGCAGAACTGTTTCCCCCACTTCCGACAAGAGCAACTATCAGAACTGCAACCTTTCTTGCAACCACACTGAGTAAGTTCTCGGCATCCCTTTGGAATTGACGGTAAAGTTGTAAGAACCGGTGACAACTTGTCATCAACGAGTTTCCATCCACAATCAGTCGGCGGTGGCAGATCTGTCATTGGATTACTGGCCTCTCTCCAAATGAAACTTTGGTAGTTTGCACGCTCTATGTGGAACTTTGCTGCATCACTAGATGGAGGTAGGGTCTCCGTTGCATGGCATTTGTTGAACAGTTTAATGCGGGCTTGATTACAGTTCTCAGATGGTTCCTTGTAGATATGGCAAATGAACTTTTCAGCATCTTCTGTGACCTTCTTTGATGGTGTCGGAAACTGCTGTTGTTGGATCTTTTCAACTGCTGTTGGTATATCCAACGTTGACGTATTGGATGGTTTGATGTCTCCAAGACCGCTTTCAGCAGATGGCCCCCTCTGCCAGGCAGCTAACTGAGTAGCGTGAAATGTATTTTTGCCATCTAGGGTAGAGTCATTGATGTCAATATTGTCGCCAGAAAAATGCACAAATCGTCCCGAAACCAGGTTGCTGGTAACAACTGCCCCAGTTTCTTGATCAAGCGCTTTCAGAGTGTTTTCAGCCATGGCAGTGTCATACCTAAGAACCCGGTTATAGCTGATTATGTGCCCAGCATTATGGAATAGCTCAACTAATTTCTTTGATCGGGTTGACTGGTGCAGCGTCATACCCATTCCAACGTGTTTAGGCGGTGCCTTCTTGTCTCCACATACACCATAGACCATGTCTTGTCCAATGCTAAGGACCCTTGTCTTCTTCACCCAACCAGTTTCAGACATCTCACTTTCGTCAAACTCAGCATCGACACTACTTTGGCCTCCAAGCAAGATATTCACAAACATGAGTACAGATGGTGGTACACTTGCCAACTCTGCTTTTTCGCTTACATCGCAACCTTCGAATGCAGGATGTGACATGATATCACTGCGGAGTTGCAGAGCAACGTGCACTAAAGACAGAAAATGATCATCCTGTTGTCTAAATATGGGAATATAGTCTGCACTGTTCTGACCGCACACCATTTCTGAAAGAGGTATGTGACTGAAATGTCGTGGAAGAAGCAAAGTTTGTTTCTCTGAAGGCGCCAAATTTCTTAGCACAAGAAATTCATAAATGTCCCCAATGCAATTCGACAAAGTTTCTTTAAAAGTCCCCAGTCTACTAAGATACGATGTAGGAATTGTGCCGTCGCACTCACTGGCTAACTCTTTGTACCTCTCGAACACTGCAGATAGTTCAAATACGTGCCCTTTCTCAGCAGAGTGACGCAGCTCTTGACACAACCATGATATCGCCATGTCTGCTGATTTGCTTTCAGTTTCCGCCCTTTTGACATCCCTAAAGAATTTACTAAGACAGTTAACATGGTAACATGCGTCAGCTGAGATTAAATCATTCTCATTTGCAGTACGGACTAAGATGTTATGTACAAATTTAGCTTTTTCCGTAATTTCATTACTCATTTTGAAGGTTGTGACACGACTTGTCTTCTGCTTCTTGTCAAAGTTCTGGCAGAACATACACAATGTCCAGTTCATCTTAGTAGTACTACTGCGTAAAAACGGACATGCTTCAGCCGAAACACTCTTTCTTTCAGGATCTTTTTCGTTTTTCGATTGTTCCTTGGCTAGCTTAGCATTTATTTTCCCCTTGTGTGTGTATGCAGAGTAACATAGCTTATGCCATTTAAGTTTGGGGAGACTTTCTGGAGGCTCTGCAAAGAGAGTCGAAAGCCTGTCCACGGCTGATCGAAATTCATAGTGTCTAAGTTTGCATCGGAGCTCGGTCGCCTCTCTGATGGCAGCAATACCCTGGTTTGTCTGGTTGAAAATCGTATCTTTGACCTGGCTAGTTCCCTGACAAATGATACAAAGTTCAAACGACACATCCTCACGCTGTCGCTTGAGGCTGGCAATAGGTTCCATGGTTGGCCTGAGGGGAGAAACAGAAACCAAACTAAGCACCAGGCACGCATGTTCTGACCATGAAAACTACAACGTTGTATGATATACTGCAACAGCCCTTAAATGATCGAATAAGCGCAGGCAGTGTTGGCCCGGGTTTTAATCTTATTCTCAAAGACACAAAGTAAAGCTTCTTCAAGACAAAACATCTAACCGATATCACTAATTCATTAGTGGTAGATGCATTAGGCACTCATCGTCAATGCCCATGCCCTGCCTGTCTTTTTGCTACTGTTAGGTAAATGTACATGTATGTAGGCCTGCCTATGATGTGAGATGTCAAGCATACATTACACATTTGTATGTACATGTATCTCACCAAAGAAGAATGCATTCCTTTACTTTCATTTGATTTTATATTTCATTTTTTAACAATCTTAAAAAGACCCTTACCTGTACTCCTGAAATGTTTAATGCCTGATGCCTAGGGTACGAACTAGATGGCTTATGCTAGGCTATTAGATTCATTCTTCATCATTAAGGGTCTATTGAAGAACACCATGCTCTGTCTGAATGGAAATGATTTGACAAACATGGCAAATGCATTGGGGTCAGAAAGATGAAGCCACTTTCACTGTTGAGTGAAAGGGATGGTTTCAAGTGCAAGTAACTGTTACGTCATTGCAAGACTTTCGCACTCATTGACCTTTGACCTATGTTGTTTACCGGTGACATTTAGATTCTGTCTTTATAAAATCTATCTCTAGACCATCAATAGGAGCATAAAAACTCTGCCCCATTGTGCATTTAGAGGTTAAACTGCAAGCAAATTACGCAAAAACTAATTGTCGCCCCTTACAGAGATAAAGGCCAATGAGCATAGATGTGTCCTCACGTTTTCCTTTAAAAATAAGATTTTGAAAAGCTTTAGCAACCTTACTAGACAAAATATTGTAAAATAATTGAAATGTACAGATAGGGGATGTAAAATAAAGCATTTTTTCAAAAAAATTGAATTTTGCACTCATTGACCTTTGACCTTGATTAGTGACCTAATTACGCATTTTTGGGCTTGGCAAACAACAGATTCATATTCAGCATGAAAAACTACCCCAGAAAAAGTGGTTTGTTTGCTTTTACTCAAAAATGCCTCAATCATTCTATAAAGGCACATTTTCAGATTTTTTGACTAGGCTACATTGCAAATTACTCATGTCCCAATTTACAGACTTGGCATTTAATATGGAATATTTTTTTTGTGGGGGTGAACTTACTTTTCAAGATGACTTAGAACCAAAAGTTCATTGGAATTATGTTGAAATTATTCTAGATTTTGTTAATGTGACCTTTAAAAGAAACAAAAACCACATTTGACATTTCGAAGCAAATAAATTGATCCTTGAAAGTGATGTAAACTGATATCGAACTCAATTCACGGACAGTACTGTGTTAAACTTCTATGCGTTTTCCAGAAGTATCTCTTTATTTTGCACATTAGCCAAAAATGTTTTTTAACAAAAACAAAGTTAAATTACAACTGGGATTACGGACAGTAAAATTACAGTTCAGTACTTCGTGTAACCCCCACGAGCATTCAGGAGAGCACGTACACGTTGAGGCATGCTGTTCACGAGATTTGCCAAGGTTTGGACAGGAATCGCTTGCCATGCAATTACAATAGCCTGCTGCAATTCACGCACAGAGGTCGGCTGCTGGTCCAAGTTGTCGATTTGACGCGTTAATTCTGCCCACAAGTTCTCTATCGGATTCATATCAGGGGACATGGCAGGACACTCCATATGCTCTGCACCACGGTCAGCAAGAAAGTGTTGGATCATGCGAGCACGATGAGGCCGTGCATTTTCATCTTGGAAGACAAAGTTTCCTCGAAAGGCTGCACGAGCAAATGAAAGCAATGTTTCTTCCAGAATGGCCCTGTGCTTGAACTGGTTCAGGTTTCCATTCAGAACAACCAGGTCAGTTTTGTCCCCTGCATGAAAAGCAGTGCAAACGGTCACCCCACCACCTCCAGCTTGGACTCTTGGCACTATACAATCTTCGTTGTATGCTTCATGCACTTGTCTGCGCACTCGGACACGGCCATATTGACGATAGACCAGAAATCCAGACTTGTCACTGAAGATCACGTGATTCCAGTGTCCTGGCTGCCATTGACGGTGCTCTCTGGCCCACTGCAATCAGCGCTGGCGGTGTTGTCTGGTCAGACGTGGCTTTCCCAGGGGACGCCTGGCACGATAGCCTGCTTGAACCAGTGGTTGGTTGACGAGCCTTCTGGATACAGGCACATTTGTCAGTTGCAGCCACTCAGCCCTGAGCCGATCAGCTGACTTGGTACGGCCATTGCGGGCTAACCGGTGCAGCTGGCGATCATCCCTCTTTGTGTGATTCTGCGGGGACGTCCTGACCTCGGTATTGGAGTAGGGACACCCCTCTGAGCATTTCGTTTCAGGATCTTTGACACCTGACCTTGAGTGATGCCATTCTGCCGAGCAATAGCACGCTGTTTCATGCCGGAATTTCGTAAAGCCACCACTCCATGACAAACAGCATTGTCGAGTTGACGGACCATCTCCAGGGGAAGCGGCAATAACTTTTGTAGACGTGCAGCAGTTATTTTCCACTAATACAGAACGCAACAACCCTTATATACCCGATTGTGAAGCCAATCGTCAAATGTACCTGTCCATACATTTTGTCACGCCACCTGTGATATAATCCTGTTATTGACTTCTTGCTGCAACAGACAATCAGTGACATGGTTCTTTTAACAAAGAAATCACCGAAGCGAAAAAGAAACTCACCAGATTGATATACCGAGTTCAGAAATTAAACCCGTCAAGAAGAAAAATAAAATTCTATATTAAATGCCAAGTCTGTATATATATATATATATATATATATATATATATATATATATATATATATATATATAATTATATACATTGTTACAGTTTGGGGTCCACTACGAGGGGGTTAGCCTCCGTTCCTTCCCGAACTTACCGGACCTGAGGCTGCTGTACACGAATAACTTCGTACTTCGGCAGGTTGCGAACCAGCAACTACAAACACCAATTGGCCCGTCGTGCGATAGCAGGATCCAATCGTCTGACACCGTTTACCTGTACCACATGACGGTTTCAATTGGGGAACGTACCCTCTGGCTGTGTACCACTTTTCTTCCTGGATGGAAATTTAGATGGCCGAGCAACCTTTGGAACCCCCCGGGCTGAGGCTAATTTTGTTACGGCCGATCGCTACTCTGGGTGCGAGCAATGGTGGACCAAAGGAAGAAAGGACATTCATGGACAGAGGGAAAGGAAACGTTTAATGATTCGATTTATTTACAAGTATTTACAGTGCAACTTATTGATAGGAAAGAAAAAGGGACAAGAGGCAGAAACTTAGCTTATTCTATGCCTTATGACAAATACAACAAATAAACATAACATGGGCGCCCAGCACACATTCACGGGGGAGGAGGAGGGGACACAAACGTTGGGATCCTGTTTGCAAAATGGTTATGATGTTACTAGGACCTTGTTGTGTCCACTGCAACGACCTCATCTTGTTGTCACCAACGAGCACCATGCCAGCAAGATGGACACCCCCAGCACGAGCATGAAGAGGCAAAGGCGATCGATCCCCAGCACGAATACGAAGAGGCAAAAAGCGTCGGAAACTCGGCAGAGTGAGTGCATCGGAAAATGTGCAGTTAAGAGCCAGTACACATGGAGAGAGAGTACGTCGTGATCTCGTGCAGAGCAAGAGTATGTCGTGGCCTCATGCAGAAAGACAGTCGGTCATGCACATGTGCAGCGAGAGGGAGCAGAGAGAGAGAGGCCGGCCGCCAGGCCATGTGCACAGAGAGCGAAAAACATGTACAGAGCCAACAAAGTCCAAGGCCTTTCTATCCAGCAGAGAGCGTTCTGCAGGCTCGTGCAGGGAGAACAGTGTCCAAGGCCTTTCTGTCATGTTTCCGTGCCTGTCATCAGCCTGTCATCCTTCCGAGGTCGGCAAATTGAGTACCAGTTCACTTGCCCTGTGTGTCGCAAGGGGCGTCTAACAGGGTTGGCGGCAGGAAGGGCATCCGGCCATAAAACATTGCTTCAAAAAGGGGACCAAGGTGCCCGAAAAAGGCCAATCCCTGCTCTGTGGAGGAAAATGGCCTCGAAAGGTGGTTTTCATACGTGCACCAAGAGGGAGTCCGGCAGCCAACAGAGAACGTTCAGAGGCCTGAGAGAGGGTCCAGCCAAGAGAGAGAGAGGCACGTGTGCCAGACCTTTTTGTCAAGGCTCCCGCCGAGGTTGGTGCCGTTTTAGGTGTTTTCCGGGCTGCCGATTGGTGGAGTTTGTCACCCTGCCCCCACATGCTCTCTCGAAGGTACTTTTACCTGGTGCTTGGATGGTGTGCGTTTGAGGCTGCATGCACTGCCTGGCAAATATCCCCTTATGAGTGGAGGGCCTCGCTTCCCATCTCCAATGCATAATGACATATACAGTCATGTGAAAAAGTAAGTACACCCCATGTAAAGTTTTGACTTTTTCAACATATTTCAACATACAGCTATTTGATCTTCATTTCAACAATATTGATAGATAAAGGTGATATAATTTAACAAATGTCATGAAACATTTACATTTTGTAGTCCATTGTATAATTTAAAGAAACATAAATGCAAATTTCGCATGTGGAAAAAGTAAGTACACCCTTGGCTCTAATAGGTGGTATTGCCCCCTTTGGCAGAAACACCTCAAGTAGGCGTTTCTTATAACTGTCTACCAGTCTCTGACATCGACTGGGAGATTTTTTGCCCACTCCTCCATGCAAAATTCTTTCAGCTGTGCGATGTTTGAGGGGTTTCTTGCATGCACAGCTCGTTTCAAATCTCCCCACAACATCTCGATGGGATTTAGATTCGGGCTTTGACTTGGCCATTCCAGAACCCTACATTTCTTTCTTTTCAGCCACTCCTTGGTGGATTTACTGGTATGTTTAGGGTCATTGTCATGTTGCAAGGTCCACCTTCGGTTGAGTTTCAACTTTCCGACAGGTGGCCTCACATTATCCTCAAGCACTCTCTGGTACAATGAAGAATTCATAGTGGATTCTATGATGGTGAGCTGCCCAGGCCCTGATGCAGCAAAGCTGCCCCAAACCATAATATTTCCACCACCATGCTTTACAGTTGGTATCAGGTTCTTGTAGTCAAATGCTGTCTTTGGTTTTCGCCAAACATGTCTTCTGGTACTGTGGCCAAATAGCTCTACCTTTGACTCATCTGTCCAGAGCACATTGTTCCAGAAGTGCTGGTCTTTGCCTAGGTGTTCATTGGCAAACTTTAGTCTTGCCTTGATGTTCTTTCTAGACAGCAAAGGTTTCCTCCTTGAACACCTCCCATGAAGATCAAATTTGTGCAGCCTCTTTCTAATGGTAGACTCGTGCACTTTGACATCAACAGTGGCAAGAGCTACCTGTAGGTCCCGTGATGACATTCTGGGGTTCTTATAGACTTCTTTCAGCATCTTGCGGTCTGCTCTCAGGCTGAACTTGCTGGGGCGGCCTGGCCTGAACAGGTTGGCAGTTGTTTGGAATCTTCTCCACTTGTAGATGATCTTCCGGACAGTCGAATGATTGATTTCAAATTGTTTGGAGATCTTTTTAAATCCCTTCCCAGACTCGTAGGCATCTATAACCTTCTTTCTGAAGGCCTCAGAGAGCTCTTTTGATCGAGGCATGGTGACGCCGCACACGTCAACAACAAAGAGCAAACCAAACGAAATGTCTGAGGTTTAAATAAGACAGGTTCCTCCAAGATCCTCTCTCACGATGTTCTAATTATTTGCACCTGAGCTGGTGCACCTGATTCTAATTTTAGGTATTTGAAGTAGTGATAAATGTAGGGGTGTACTTACATTTTCCACATGCGAAATTTGCATTTATGTTTATTTGAATTATACAATGGACTACAAAATGTAAATGTATCATGATATTTTTTAATTTTTTATTTTTGTATACTGAATCGAGACTCGTGAAAGAGCTAACATTTACTTACAAACAAATCAACCAGACAAACATAATACCGAAAAAGAGGGAGCGGAAGACAAGATGGGGACAGAAGGGGAAGCACACGTTGCACAAGATCTGCCTGCAACCCTCTTATGGTTAAACTGCCAAAATCAAGACTCTCTGCTCACCTTCACTCCTTCATTCCTCTTTTCTCCCGCCTCTGGAACAAACTCCCTCACTCTCTTCAATCCCACTCCACCCTCCAAGTCTTTAAAACAGCTGTTCACCACCATCTCTTATCTTCACCCATCCAAAACCTTGATCTTTTCTACCCCTGCTAATTTCACCCCAACTCCACTTTTTTGAAATACCAACTTCTGTCCAGGAAGTCCTTGGTGTCCTTGTGTTTTATACTTCTCCCTCCCCCTGGGCCCTCTCCCTTCCACACATCTCCCTGCTCTCGGATGTTGTTGTTATATTATATCACCTTTATCTCTCAATATTGTTGAAATGAAGATCAATTAGCTGTATGTTGAAATATGTTGAAAAAGTCAAAACTTTACATGGGGTGTACTTACTTTTTCACGAGACTGTATATCAGTAATTATGCAACTCCATACTGTGAGTGGAAAACCGCCAGTAAGGTGTCCCATACAGTTACTGCTATACCTTACTGGGAGCGATAAGCACCGCCTGCCACATGGTACATTACCTCTGGTATCCACCCACTATGTGGGGTCGACCTGGATGCGGTTGGGAGTAACGAAAATAAAATATATATTTATTAAATATATATATATATGTGTATATATATGTAATATGTATATATATATATATATAAATATATATATATATATATATATATATATATATACACGAGTTCGTATATATATATATATATATACATATATATATATACACACAGTCATGGCCAAAATTATTGGCACCCTTGCACTTTTTTCAAACAACTCACAATTTTCTCTAAAAATAAGTTGAAATTGATAAAAGTATTTGGTCTCCACAATTCTTTATTTCACTGTTAATATTACAGAACCTTTGTTTTTGATTCAGAACTTAATATATCCTTTTAAATCAGGAAATATAAATAAATGGCATTGACAAAAGTATTGACTCCCAAGACCTTATATTTGGGAGCACGGCCTTTGGACAAAATAACTGCAGTCAAGCACTTCCTATTGCCATGAATGAGCTTCCTCCACCTCTCTACTGCCAGTTTGACCCACTCTTCTTGTGCAAACTGCTCCAGTTCTCCCAGATTTGAAGGTGCCTTCTCCCAACTGCTGTTTTCAGATCTCCCCACAGGTGTTCAATAGGATTTAGATCTGGGTTCATTGCTGGCCACTTCAGAGCAGTCCAACGTTTTGTCTTGAACCATTCCTGGGTGCTTTGTGAAGTGTGTTTGGGGTCGTTGTCCTGCCGTAAGACTCAAAACTTTTGACATAGACCCAGCTTTCTGACACTAGGTTGAACATTGTGCTCTAAAATGCCTTGGTTATCTCCTGATTTCATGATGCCATGCACACATTCAAGGTACCCAGTGACAGAGACAGCACAGCAACCCCAAAACATCACTGAACCTCCTCCATGTTTGACTGTAGGGAAGGTGTTCTTTTCTTTGAAGGCTTCATTTTGTTTTCTGCAAACATCGAGATTATGTACTTTATAAAAAAAGTTATAATTTGGTCTTATCTGTCCACATGACATTTTCCCAGAAGGATTTTGGCTTGTTCAGGTGTGTTTTGGAAAACTCCAGTCAGGCTTTCTCAGCAGTGGGGTCCTCCTGGGTCTCCTACCATAGAACCCCATTTCCTTGAGTTCTTCTGAGCTACTCACCACACAAAGCTTTCATCCGCAGATCAATGGAGTGCTGCTCTCCCCTCTGGGCTGGTGCTCCTGCCTCTCACCTCGCTCGGCTTCACGCTGTTGAAACCAAAGCTTTCAGAATCATTGGAATCTCCATTGATGAAGCTAACTCCATGGGCCTTTCACTTACTCACCGCAGGCAGGTAGGTGGTCTTTGTCTTCTACCGACTCCTCTCCGGCCTTGCTCCCCCTGCTCTGTCCCCCAAATATTCCTGCAGGCCACACAAGATCTGCCAGCAACCCTCTCATGATGAAACTGCCAAAATCAAGACTCTGCTCACCTTCACTCTTTCATTCCTCTTTTCTCCAGCCTCTGGAACAAACTCCCTCTCTCTTAAATCCCTCTCCTCCCTCCAGGTCTTTAAAACAGCTGTTCACCACCATCTCTTATCTTCCCCCATCCAAAACCTTGATCTTGTCTACCCCCTTTAAAACACCCCAAATCCGCCATTCAATCCCCAACTTCTTTCCTGAAATTCCTAGTCGTGTTCATTTGCTTTATACTGTGTACCCCTCCCCTCTCACCCCCCGCACCCTCCCCCCCTTCCACAGATTTACCGACGTCTTTTCTCTACTGTTGGTGTGCTTGTGTGCTTCCCTCTCCCTTTTGTCTGCCGCTCCCTTCATTGTATGTTTTATGTGTCTGTGCACGTTTTCATGTTCAATGTGTTAGCTCTTACACGAGCCTCGATTCTGTATACAAAAAACAACAACAACAACAACAAAAAAAACGATAGACTGTACAGTGTACAGGCCATCAAAGAACACTGTTGTTGAGAGAATCCATGATCGTCAAAGTTGTGAGGTGTGACAAAGATCTGCAGTCGACCCATGCAGTGATCAGAATGTTTGCCTGGGTCTTGTGCTCCTTTGCAGGCCTTGGTTGCCCACATTTCTGTGGTGACTGAGCACACATGACCTGAGTTAGTTGCTTATGAAGACCACACATTGGCTGAAACGTTCGACTTTCGGAACTTCTCTCTTTTTTGATAAAACCTGTGGTTGTTTTTCCTGTGCATGACCTGTTCTGTTGTTCTTGCCATTTCGGTGTTGAACGATAAATGAGCACAGCGGAGTTTAGGAGTTAAATTTCCAATAAAACATAAGATACGTAGTAAATAAGGTAATGTAAAGTCTTATTTATATATTTTGACGACTTTCTCACAGTCCCCGCCATTTGCCCATGTACCGAGGACAGCGGGAGTAAGCCCTACTCTGTGTCCGATTTGGGGCGTGCCCTACAATTGCATATTCGAATGCAATATGCAGCACATTTCAAGAAAAGGAAACAAATCAAAGCCTGCTTCTCCTCCATTCCATCCTCATGTATCTGGCCCTGTTGTTTAAAAAACGAGTCTGATTAGAGACCAACGTGAGCAATATTCGGAGCCAGTAAAGATCTTCATATCGTAATATCTGAACCGAAAACATCCTGATGCTCGAGATTGTAAAGCCACTCACTTCGCTGCACACTCAATGACCCTTAATATATCAGAAAAAATAATCATATCCGGCTAAAAATGATCTTCCTCGTGTTGAGCAAAAGTTTTTCAACATTTTCAACAATGAGCACAGTGGAGGACTTTTATGCAGACTTTCTCATCTAAAACCTCGAGGACGAAAAAGGAAATGCGCATATACTTCACAAGAGTGTCGGTCACCAAAAAAATCCTGCCTTCAATTCCAGGTGGATCTTTGTGCCATCCTAATGCATGATTGTGACGCTAAACCCGGAATTATTGATTCCGAATAAACCAACGCGCGGTCGCGAAAACAAATACGATGCTCGTCCGACACACAGACTCTAATGAACAAGTCAAAGTTGGCAATTGTTGCTGGGATTATTAATTAATACTGTATTTACTGATAAATGAAACATTTTGGACTACTGATGCGCATCTTCAAAAATAAATCCAAAACTTTGGAATGAAATGCGTTCAAGACAGCAATGTGTAGTCTACGCAATAATTTATACGTTGATTGGCTTGATTGTACTTATGTAAGCTTATTATTTCTACAATGATGATTATTATATGAACTACAATATAATATTAAATGTTACATTAATAACTTAGGTTCAGTTTGGGTGATTTTTAAATTTAAAATACAAGGGGCGTTCAAAGTTATTCGAACGAATGAACGATACAACAGTCCATTTTTGTTCTCCTATTTCTTTTATATACTTGTATTTTTAAAAATTCAATTACTCGTTAAGAGAATTTATTTAAACGCCCCCTTGGAGGTTGGAATTATTTTTAAGGGACTAGGTCCAAAAATATAAAAGTTTCATTAACGTCATTCTTGATTTGATTTTTGCATCGGTCAACGCACTTGCCCATCGTCTGTCGTACCTCGTTTCTACAGGTATTGGCAGATGCTTAATGGCGAGATGGGTAAACTGAAACAAAATATGTGGTATAAACAGGAAATAAACGGGCAAATTGTTATAAAAAGAAATGCGTAAACCTGTAAGATTCCGATCCGATGTGCCGGACGGACTCTGTTCCGGAGCGTTGGTTCTGCCGAAGCGGGTTCTTGGGTCGAGCTGGCAGTTTTCCATCTCTCTTCCAGCAGTAGATCAGGCAGGAATTTGTAATTTGTTTGGGGGTGTCGGTGATGGCTCGCCTACTCTTCGCGAACGACACCGTGGGATTTTTAACCTCCGCCAACTAATACACTGGCAGACAGGATGCCCATGTTTAGCGTCCGACCGAGGGAGGGCACACATATTTATGATGCACTGGGATGCCAGTTTATGGTCGAGTCGGGATTCGAACCCAGGCTAGGAGGCGATTGTGCGTACCTCTAGGTAATCCGGTCAGCCCCTTGTAATATTATTAATTTCAAAATAATAATCCTCCAGTGTGAAGACCTCCACCCGAATTCACCTCCCTCCATCATCCAAATCCGATTTTCCTCATTTCTCTCCTTACTACATTTAAATACCGAATGTGATCCCAACTTCCAGTGTTTTGTGCCATCATGGACCGAAATAATTAAACTAATGAAGAAAAGTACAACAATATTACACTCTCTACATTCATTTGAGACTATTGTTCCAAATGTAGTTCATTCATTTTTGTGGAAAATATACGATTGTTCCCAGTGTAAAATGTAAGGAGATGTGCACAGTACGGTACAGTTTGTCCGTCGTAGCCGATATACACAGTACACAGTAAAGGTTGCCCGTCCTAGCCGATGTACGCAGTACACAGTAAAGGTTGCCCGTCCTAGCCAATGTACACAGTACACAGTAAAGGTTGCCCGTCCTAGCCGATGTACACAGTGAAGGTTGCCCGTCCTAGCCGATGTACACAGTACACAGAAAAGGTTGCCCATCGTAGCTGATGTACACAGTACACAGCAAAGGTTGCCTGTCGTAGCCGATGTACACAGTACACAGTAAAGGTTGCCCCTCTCAGCCGATGTACGCAGTACACAGAAAAGGTTGTCCATCGTAGCTGATGTACACAGTACACAGCAAAGGTTGCCCATCGTAGCCGATGTACACGGTCAATTGTTTGCCCGTCGTAGCCGATGTACACAGTACACAGTAAAGGTTGCCCGCCATAGCCGATGTACACAGTACACAGTAAAGCTTGCCCACCATAGCCAATGTACGCAGTACACAGTAAAAGTTGCCCACCATAGCCGATGTACGCAGTACACAGTAAAGGTTGCCCATCATAGCGGATGTACACAGTAAAGGTTGCCCACCATAGCCGATGTACACAGTACACAGTAAAGGTTGCCCACCATAGCCGATGTACACAGTACACAGTAAAGTTTGCCCACCATAGCCGATGTACACAGTAAAGGTTGCCCACCATAGCCGATGTACGTTGTACACAGTAAAGGTTGCCCGCCATAGCCGATGTACGCAGTACACAGTAAAGGTGGCCCGCCGTAGCTGATGTACACAGTGACAGTTGCCCATTGTAGCCGAAGTACACAGTAATGGTTGCCCATCGTAGCTAATGTACAGAGTAACGGTTTCCTGTCGTAGCTGATGTACACAGTAAAGGTTAACCATCGTAGCTGATGTACACGGCAATGGTTACCTGGCGTATCCGATGTACACAGCAATGGTTGCCCGTCGTAACCGAAGTACACGGTAATGGTTGTCAGTCATAGCTGATGTACACGTTAATGGTTGTCCGTCGTAGCCGAAGTACACAGTAACGGTTGCCAGTCATAGCCGATGTACACAGTAACAGTTGCCAGTCGTAGCCGAAGTACACAATAACGGCTGCCCATTGTAGCTGATGTCCACAGTAATAGTTCCCTGTCATCGCCGATGTACACAGTAATAGTTGCCCGTCGTAGCCGATGTGCACAGTATTGGTTGCACGTCGTAGCCGAAGTACACAGTAATGGTTGCCAGTCATAACCGATGTACACAGTAATAGTCGCCTGTCATAACCGATGTACACGGTAATAGTTGCCCGTCGTAGCTGAATTGCACAGTAATGGTTGCCCGTCGTAGCCGAAGTACACAGTAGTGGTTGCCCGTCGTAGCCGAAGTCGGCCATTCAGCTATGACTTGTGGACATCAGAGCTCGTGAATCTGTTTATAAGATCAACATAGGAGCTACAACCCCAACCACAATGATATTACAAGCAAGGTGGGTGTCCAGGATATCCAAAAAGACCAGTCCACTTGTTCGCAGCAGTATTTTACCCGTGTCTGAGCCTGCGGTCCACAATAACTCACCTACTCTTCAGTGAAAGACATCGTGGGATCTTTGACCTCTGCCAAGTTATGCGAGCGGACAGAACTCCTAACCTAACGTCCGGATCCCAGAGCCATCTGCGTTATGATGCAATGCCCTGTCTGCGATACACCAACCCATGAGTTTATTAATCTTTCCTGGAAGCAAACCCAGCATAGACAGCTCACAGGTAAGTGCACTAACTCCATACCATCTTGTCAAATTATTCAGAGTATTGTGTAAGAGTGCAATGGTTGATTGTGAAGTTGTGCAAACGATTAATAAATTGGTACAGGGAATTGAGAAGTTGACATGTATTTGTGTGTGTGTATATATATATATGCAGAGTTTGATGTGATATTTTGGAACAAACATAATTTTCAGACTCGTCCACAAACAGACTGTGTCCCAGTTTTGGTTCATTGAATTGCAAGGGTCCTGATGAGATCATGATGAAGCATTCAATTTCCGGAGCCGCTGCGTGTCTGTATATATCATATATATATATATATATATATATATAATTTATTTATTATTATACACTTAGAGGAGCAACTTCAGGGTTCTGAGAGCAAATGTCCTTGAGGAGCCCAGAAAGCATTATGGGAATGGAAGAGAAGCACCCGATGGACACGCAAGAGCAGACAAACTCGGCCAGACCAGGCTCATCTGAACTGATGTCAAACCCACGTGTCATGAACTCATCTCCTCCATCTCCTGTGCCCATCATGAACCTATCCATTCATACCAATTCTGAGGCGATAACTCTACCCCGCACTCACCGCCAATAGTCCGCGCTGCGCCAGGAGAGCGATGGTACAGAGTGCGAGGCGCAGCATCCCGGTCTTGCCGAGCGGAGCTTGAGCCTAGAGGCGGGTCCGAGGAGCCGCAGAACATGGACCGACCCTGGGAGCTGCTGCACCCCCAGTGGAACCAGCCATATCCTCAATAGCGGCTTCGGTCTGTGGGGAAACTGCGAGGTCTTCTGCAGGTGCTGTCGAGCTCGGACATAGAACTTGATACACGGTAACAGCTCGAGAAGGGTTTCTCAGGAAGCGTTTGATGATTTGTTTGCCTGTTAGTCTGCCTGTCTATCTCAGTCTGTCGATTCACTCTCACTATTTCTGCTCTGCCTCCTCACGTCCGTCCTTTCTGCCTCCTCCGTGTTCTCGACCCCCTCCAGCCTCCCCGTCCTGCAGTAGGCGCTGATTAATGACCCACGCGTTTCAACTCCCACCGCCTCCCCAAACGCCTCCTACAACTTCCCCGTCTCCTCCATCGCACTGTCTGTGCCCTGGCAGGTCCACTCAAAGTTTTCCTTTTCCTCCTTATCTTTTCCAGAAATTCACCCTTTGCTTGCGCTCTTCTCATTCTGCACTTTTATTCTCCAAATTGGCGTTTTGATAAAATAACTTTTACGTGTCGTCGTCGTCGTCTTTCTCTCTCTCTCTCTCTCTCTCTCTCTCTCTCTCTCTCTCTCTCTCTCTCTCTCTCTCTCTCTCTCTCTCTCTCTCTCTCTCTCTCTCTCTGTCTCTGTCTGTCTCTCTCTGTGTCTCTCTCGATGGACTTTATCCTCAATTCTCCTTTGTTTCTCTTCTCGGGCCATCTCTGAAATTGTGCTCGTCCCATGGTACTGACATGGCTACATAGCGCCCCCTCCTGATCTATGAGGTCAGCATTCAACTGGACCCAACTGTGGACAGGAATGTTTGAGGCTGGCACAGTATCCACAGTACCTGTTCATAGTGCTTTACCCTTTTTATCTTTCCTTTTCCATCGCACAGTCCATCGCCCACACAGGCACAGCTCGACAGAACCTCCAAACGCTCCATGAGACCCCGGCGCATTATCGGAAGAAGATTGTTTTCCGTCGCTGATTATGTTCTTCCCATTGGTTGTAATCACCTTTAGTGTGGTTCAAAAAGTGGAATGGCGCGTTCCGAGGACCCAAAGTATCCACATCTTTTTATTGGGATCAAATTTCGAGGACCAAGTTGGGACGGTTTGATGTTTTGCCACTGGATCTGGTTGTTCTCACATCTTTTTCCAAGGGATTTTGAGGATTGTCACCAAACTCGAGACAGCCTCTAATTGTATGTAGTTCGTTCGTGTAATATTTCCTCGGATAGTTTTCAAAATCTCACAATGACGTTCGGCTTTATCACTCCAGTTGCTCCGATACCAGCCCAAAGTCGGCATTGCTCAGGTTCCATGGCCACTTCGCTCTCCAGGTCCTGGTACTTGGTCATTTTCTCTAATTACTCCCGCTGGGGAGTAATGCATTCGCTCGTGTGTGTGTGTGTGTGTGTGTGTGTGTGTGTATATGTGTGTGTGTGTGTGTGTGTGTGTGTGTGTGTGCGTGTGTGTGTTCGTGTGTTTGTGAACAAGACATCTGGAAAAGTTCTGAACGGATTTGGATGAAAGTTGGTGGGATGATTGCCCTTGGGATAAGCAAGAATTGATTACTTTTTGGTGAAGCTCAGGATATTATTCCCGATCCAGGAATTTTTTGAAGGATTTTTTTTACCATTGGAAGATAGGGCTCATTTTTTTAAACATTATCTTCTATATATTCTATATTTAACATTGTGATATGAAAATAGTTTTCATATTTGTTGTAAATGTAGTTTAAACTCGTGGTTATGCATTAGAGCGGTGTATTTTTTTTTTTAGCAGCGTCGTCTTCAATGTTCATTTTTTTTTTCTAATAAAGACATATTCTGCCATTTTAAAAACACCAAAGTGTGTATTACGTTTCCCCGTTTCATAAAATGTATCGTTTGATACGTATAATGCTTTAAAACTGTTTTTTTGTTTGTTTGTTTGTTTTTTATCTCAGAAGAGATATCAACATTACTGCATTTACCTCAGCGAATGTCAATCGCGGTGTCAGTATTTTATGAACTTATAAAGACTTAGGTGACTTATAAGTGTGACAAGCATGTGCACGGGATTCTTCCCAGAAGAATGAGTGTAGTAAGGGAAACATATGAAAATCTGTTGACTAAATTGTTACCAAAAAATTTCTTCACCAATATGTTTGTAAAGGTGTGTAATAACATGTGTTAAAATGTTGAAGGTCAACTCCCGTGGGAAACCCAGAAAAAAAGCTGTTGAATTCGGGTACCGAAAAATTATTTTCGAGAATTTTTATTTTTTTAAATCGGCCCTTAAGTAACTTATGAGGGGTCAAATAAGGGTTTTTCATGATTCTGAGTTGATTGTTAACATTTATATTTCACCACAGACACTCCTTTGTGGAAAAATAATTTCTAAATATATCTCATTTTCTACTTTGCAGGACATGGAGTCTAGCAATATGGATGAAGACGTTACTCCACCTGTGCTCAATTGCTTCATCTGTGCACGCTCGGATACACCAGCTGAAAGGCTCATACAGGCAACTCCAAAGGGATACTCAACTTTATTGAAACAAGCAGAAACTGTCGAAAATGTTACTGTTGTGGAACGTATGAAGGAGGCTCAAAAGGATGGAAAACTGAGGTACCACCAGAAGTGTAAAAATGATCTGTACAACAACTTTGTTGCAACCACCAAGAAGTCAGCTCAAGCATCAAAGGCAGAGAAAGAGTCATCAAAGTTGAAGAGAAGACGCACTACTTGTGAGTTCAGTTCATCAACTGGCTGCAGTTCTAGAAGATCACAGTCAGTTGACCTCCTGTATAAGGATGTATGCATTCTTTGCAACCAACCAGCCCAGCTCTACAAAAATAATCCAGCACAAGCTAGAAAGAAATACAGAGTGCCAGATAATTTGACTGCAGATACACTGAAGGCAAGCTTGCTGAAGACAGCACGGAGTCGCGGGGATGACTGGGGCACTGAAGTCACTGGACGCCTGGAAGGGATCAACGACTTGGTAGCAGAAGAAACACTGTACCATTTGCGATGCAAACTTATGTTTGCGAGAGGTGACAGTTTGTCCAAGACTGATGAGGAAGGAAAAAGGAAGAGAGGACAGAGGAGTATTGATGAGGAGCGAGAGGCAGTTTTTATTGAATTCTGCGAATGGTTAGACTCAGAATTAGAGCATGGGGTAATGAACATGGACCAAGTCCATGAAAAGCTGCAGGAGTTTGATCAGTCACCAGAGAAGAGCCTTTCTTATTCAAAGCATTGGCTAAAGATAAAACTTCTAGAGAAATACGAAGACACCTCGTATTTCACAACACAGGAAAGAAGGGCAGATGTACTCTGTCTCAAAGATGGCACCGACAATATTCTGCGAGCGCATCATGCTAATCTTGACCATGGAGATGAGAAGACTCAGATCATAAAGACGGCACTCAAGTTCATATCCAATGATATTGCCTTGATTGATTTAGGTCCAAAGTCATACCCCACCACACACAGTATGACTGACATCGATAGTCAGCTGACACTTGTTCCTGCAAGCCTTCAGATGTTCTTGAGACCGATTGTCAAGACAGACGAAAGAGTTGCCGTTTGGGGGCAGAATTTTATTAAGGCCTGTCGACCTCGGTCTGGAGTATTGCCACACCAAATGGGGCTTGCCATACAACTTGATCATAGATTTGGGTCAAAATGGATGCTCAACAAGTTCCACCGGCTGGGATACACTGAGTCTTACACGGAGACACAAAACTACAAATACTGCTTCCTTAATAGTAGGAGTGGAGATGATGTTCCAGATACTTCTGGCACTCTTGACACCATTGTGGAGGAAACCGATGAACAGATCAATGATGAGGTTGCGGTTGATGCTGCGCTGGAGGATCAATCAGTGATGACAGCCAAAGTGCCAGCCACTGAAAGTGAATTGTCAAGTAATGATCAGGTGGTCTTTATGGAGGTTGGGGAAACAAACAATGCAGTCACTCAGTTTGTTGGAGACAATATAGATTTAAACATTGTCTCTATTCACGGAAACACTCCCTTTCACTCAATGGGTTGGATCGAAGTCACCTCTCCGGCACCACCTTTGCCAGATCCACAGACAACAGCAGCTTTCCCCCGGGTGAAGTTGAAGGCAACCGACAAAGCTAAGATCCTGAGAGGAACTGAAGTAAAGATTATTCCATTTACGAACAGGAAACAGATAGGAACGAACGCGATCATGTTTCTCCCCCTCGCTGAGCTTTCCTCCTCCCTGGCTCATGATCAGCCACTCCTCACTCCAGGTGACACACTCTGGGCAGCGGGGTGGGTGATCAAAGCCAACGATCCTGAGTTCCCACACTCCAACTGGAATGGCTGGATGAAGAGAATCCATGCTAATGATGCAAAGCAGAGCACACAGATCAAGTTCCTCCCAGTTATTGAAGGAGACCCTAATGACCTCAACACCATCTTCACCACTCTGAAAGAGTGCATACGGCACGCTGGGGTCGCTATAGTGACCTTTGATCTTCCGATTTGGCTGAAGGCTGTGAATATAATAAAGCAGGCAAATCTACCCGTCATTCCAAGGTTGGGTGGTTTTCACCTGCTGAAGTCTTATCTTGGATCAATGGGTAACATCATGGAAGATTCTGGACTACTAGATGTGATCCAGTTGATCTATCCTGGAAGTACGACAGCCAACCACATCATGGATGGAGGATGTTTTGACAAGGCAATCCGTGTTCACCTCCTCATCGATGCAGCCATCTATCAACACATCATGAAACTTGCCTTCACTGAGGAGGAGCGTGGTGACATGAAGACCTTCATGGAGAAGGTGGCTGATGGGAAGATGGGAGCCAGACACTCAGACCCAGTAGTGCCAGTGTTTGAGCAAAGGTTTGAAGAAACCTTCAAACGACTCGCAAAAGGAGGAAGAACACCTGCACTCTGGGTGGAGTACCACCACATGGTAGATGTGATCAAACCAGAGACTCTACCTCCAACAGACGGTGCAGCTGCACAACATTCACTCCGTGCCTACCTGCAGACCCGGGACTGGATCCTTCTACAGAGCATGTCTCTGAACCCCAGTGACTATGGATGGACAATAGGTGTGCATGGGTATGAGCCAGTTCCAACACTGGACCCCACGGCTCCTGAGGAGCTATTGCAGCAGTTCACGCGCTGTAATTGTCATGGAGATTGCAGCAACCGGCGATGCAGCTGCAAGAAGAATGGGGTCACGTGCATCTCGGCCTGTGGAGTCTGTAATGGCATTACATGCAGAAACTGCAGTCATGATGTTGTTGAGTCTGAAGAAGACATAGACAATGACTGTTGAAACTTCTGACATTGTGAATGAGAAATAACTCTTGAGTATTATATATGTATGTGAAATAAAAGCTACTTTGTGTGTAAATGTAAAAGTGAAAATATAAATGTTAACAATCAACTCAGAATCATGAAAAACCCTTATTTGACCCCTCATAAGTTACTTAAGGGCCGATTAAAAAAAATAAAAATTCTCGAAAATAATTTTTCGGTACCCGAATTCAACAGCTTTTTTTCTGGGTTTCCCACGGGAGTTGAACTTCAACATTTTAACACATGTTATTACACACCTTTACAAACATATTGGTGAAGAAATTTTTTGGTAACAATTTAGTTAACAGATTTGTGAAATATCTCATAAAATGTCCTTACTAGTGGTCGCATTAGCTTGTACGACTTAAAATGAGCGAGTTTTGTTTTGACGTTTGGGCCAGTTTTACATGTTGTATCGCTAAGGAATGAAACGAACGTTTTTCCTGGCTTACAATTTTATTTGAAGTCACACATGCCTCAAAATACACTCACTTATATAGAATTGAACGCTGAATCCTAAAATGTAAGTGAAATTGCCTTGTTTTTTTTTTTAACATTATCTTCTATATATTCTAAATATATATCTGTGCAGTGTCTGTCTTGTGTTGTCTTGTCTTGTGTTGTCACTGAACTACTCCCTCAAACTTTTGTGAAATCGTACTATTCCAACTTGACCCACGGCGGGAGTATGCGCTCTACTGAGTGGCGTTCTAGTTTGCACCTTATTTAGGCCAATTTGGCCGAAACGAGTAACCAACATAGCCATGGTACTTGGTCACTGGGTACCGGCACCTCAAGGAGATATTTTGCCTCGTCTTCTTATCCCTTGACAACAGGTTCCACTGTTTGCTATCTCAGAATATGATTGTGGTCTGGACAGCAGCTCCTTCACGATAAAAAATATTCATGTTCCTTGGTTGTTCGCATGTCATACATATGTGCGCCATCTTCCGTTACAAAGGGCAACCCTTATGATGAATTCACCTTTCTGACAAATAGGATACATTTACATAACATTCCCAGTTGAGAGTTTTTTAAAACTCAAATTGTAAAATAAATAATTTTCATTGTTTTATACAGTAAATCTATACAATGGGAAAACAGGTGTAAAACTAGAACGGTACAAGGTAGAGCGCATACCTCCACCAGGCTGAACAGTTTTTGGTTTCTGTCCCTTTTATATATCGCTTTTCGACCGATCTCTCAATGGTGAAGAATCCTTACAAAATTAAATAATTCTCGTATCCGAATCCATATTCAGATCTTCACCAAAATCGAATCGATTCGTCATTGTCAGACACCCAACCTGTCCACCAAGTTTCGTCCAAATCCGTCCATAACATTTTGAGATATCCTGCTATGTATCGGTTTTAACCCGATCACTCAATGGTGAAGAATCACTTAAAAAATTAAATAATTCTCGTATCCGAATCCATATTCAGATCTTCACCAAAATCGAATCGATTCGTCATTGTCAGACACCCAACCTGTCCACCAAGTTCTGTCCAAATCCGTCCATAACTTTTTGAGATATCCTGCTATGTATCGGTTTTAGCCCGATCACCCAATGGTGAAGAATCACTTAAAAAATTAAATAATTCTCGTATCCGAATCCATATTCAGATATTCACCAAAATCGAATCGATTCGTCATTGTCAGACACCCAACATGTCCACCAAGTTCTGTCCAAATCCGTCCATAACTTTTTGAGATATCCTGCTATGTATCGGTTTTAACCTGATCACTCAATGGTGAAGAATCACTTAAAAAATGAAATAATTCTCGTATCCGAATCCATATTCAGATCTTCACCAAAATCGAATCGATTCGTCATTGTCAGACACCCAACCTGTCCACCAAGTTCTGTCCAAATCCGTCCATAACTTTTTGAGATATCCTGCTATGTATCGGTTTTAGCCCGATCACCCAATGGTGAAGAATCACTTTTAAAATTAAATAATTCTCGTATCCGAATCCATATTCAGATCTTCACCAAAATCGAATCGATTCGTCATTGTCAGACACCCAACATGTCCACCAAGTTCTGTCCAAATCCGTCCATAACTTTTTGAGATATCCTGCTATGTATCGGTTTTAGCCCGATCATTCAATGGTGAAGAATCACATCGGAATTAAATAATTCTTACATCCAAATCCATGTTCAGATCTTCACCAAGATCTAGTCATTTCGTCCTTGTCACACGCCCAACCTCTCCGCAAAATCTCGTCCAAATCCGGCAACAACGTTTTGAGATATTTTGTTCACAGACAGACAAACAAACACAGGGGTGAAAACATAACCTCCATCCACCTTCGGTGGCAGAGGTAATAATTAAATAGTACATTGTTGTATCATATCTGAAGCAACATGGTAGAACATTGGTATGGGGAAATGCTAACCAATTAATATAATGCCTCAGACGTATGTTTGTTCATGTTCAGGTAAATGCAAGTTTAATGTATTGTCAACAAGTGTAATGTTTCGTCCAAAAACCTGCTCTGCTGCCATTCTCACCCTGTCGTTTACCCTAGGTCATCTTCCATCTGCTTGGAAATCAACCAACACCACAGCATGACATAAAAGGTACAAAAACGGATCCCCTTAACTACAGACCAATTAGCTTACTTTCAATCAGCAAGGTCATGGAATCCATCTTCACAGTTGATATAAAATCATTCCTTTTCTCCAACAGCCTCATCTCAGATCATCAATCTCAGGTTCAGACCTGAGCACTCCACCTTGAACATGCTGCTTCTACTCTCCAAACAATGGGTGGAGGCCCTCAATATCAGATCAAAACCATCTCCCTTGACATATCTTGAGCTTTCGATACAGTCTGGCATCCCGCTTTGCTCTCCAAACTATCTGCATATGCAATCCACGGCCAACTCCACCCTTGAGTTACTGACTTCCTCCACTCTCGTAGCCAATGTGGTCCTCTCAACGGAATCCTTTCTTATCCTCTCCCTGTTAAGGCTGGAGTACCCCAAGGCAGTGTTCTAGACCCCATCCTATTCCTAATCTTCATGAATAATCTCCCTGGCTCTCTGGAAAATCCTCCTTATCTCTTTGCTGATGACTCCACTCTCTGTCATGACATCTCTCATCCTTCTGACAGCCAGGTAGGTAGCCTTGTCCCTCTCTTGAGACCTTGACAAAATCACACACTCACACACACACACACACACACACACACACACACACACACACACACACACACACACACACACACACACACACACTCTCTGTCTCTCTCTCAGGACCGTATTGCAAATCCTCCCATCTACTTCCTCAACAATCACTCAACTCTTGGGTCTCGGTCTCAGCCATGATCTCTCTTGGGCAAGCCACATTTCAAAGTTTTCAAACTAGAACCTATATGCCTCCATCTACATTATCCATCACTAGCAAAAGTATCTGGCGTTGCAAGGTAACAATGTGTTGCTTCCTGATGAGAATATGAAGAGATAGGTGGAGGAGAGGAGGGAGGGAGAGGGGGGAGGGAGAAGGGGAGGGGGAGGAGGAAGGGGGAGGGTGGAAGAGAGAGGGAGGGAAGGGGTGAGGGAAAGGGGTAGGGAAGGGGGAGGGGATGGGAAGGGGGAGGAGAGGGTGGGAAAGGGGGAGGGGAGGAAGGTAGGGAGGGAACGGGGAAGGGAAGGGGAAGGAAAGGGTGTGGAGTGGGTGGGGGAGAGAGAGGAGGGAGGGAGGAGCGAAGAAGGGAGGGTAGAGTGGGAAAGGGGGAATGAGGAGGGGGAGGAGCAGGGGTGAGAGAGAGAGAAGGGAAGGAGGGTGGAGCGAGGAAGCGGGGAGAGGGGGAGAGTGACTATATCGTACAAAAATGTTAGTGAAATAGGTACGAAAATGAAAAAATGGGTACGTAAAAACAAAAAGGGAGCTCCGTCTACTGTAATGCCATGGCTTGCAAAAGCAGCCTGAATAGCATTCACCAAGTGGTGGATAATCATATTCAAAAATATACGCAATCTCGGTCCATCATCTAAAGGGAATTTTAAAAACAGATCACAAGTACACTGGAGCAGTGGCGTATCAAGAAAAAATGATGCCCAGGGCGAGATGTCAAATTGCCGCCCCTCATAACTTCCCATAAGGCTTTGAAGTGTGTGCGTGTGTGTGTTTGTGTGTGTGTGTGTGTGTGTGTGTGTGTGTGTGTGTGTGTGTGTGTGTATATATATATATATATATATACAGGTTTGGTGGACGCAAGTATATATATATGTACATATTCACAGCTATATGTGATTAGCATTGATTTTGGCAGGAAGTGAACAGGCAGACAGGAAGGACTAGCTTCACAACCACACAATGCTCTGTATCCCAGTACAGTGTTGAAAAATACCTGGATAACTTTGGTTGTAAATATATTTAAAACCACAAATTATACAACGATACCCTTTGGTTTATATGATCAATATGAATGAATGAATGATCGTTTTAAGGCCATTTTCCCCGCTAGAGCGGGGGTTAGCCTTGCGGGCCCCATGACAATCATGGTTCCCTGTTTGAGGCAATGTTTTTATGGCCGGATGCCCTTCCTGACGCCAACCCTTGGTCGCGCTCTTACGATGCACAGGGATACGGTGTACGTATTCTAAATCGGGGTACACACCGTGATCATTCATCCCAGCAAGCTGGTACTCAATTTGCCGACCTCGGAAGGATGACAGGCTGAGTCAACCCCCCTGGCGTTAATTCAGCGATCGACCAGGATTCGAACCCAGGATCCTAGGATCCCAAGCCGGCACCCTAACCGCTAAGCCAACACCAGGCTTTAGCCAACACCAGGCTTTTATATAATCAATATAGAAACTCATAAAGTTTTGTGCACACCATCAATACACTTCAATGTGAGCTCCGTTTGTCGCACGCAGGAAATAAAGGCGGAACACGAGTTCTTGCCATGTTAAGCTCAGCATGCTTGCGTCCACCAGTGCGTATGCAGCTGTGATCCGAGAACAAATATCCCGCAGGTTTGCCACATTGGTGTTGTAGACAACATCTTTGACAAACCCTACAGAAATAAATATCAAGGGGGTGTTATGTCTGGTGAATGTGGGGACCAGACGGTTGGTCCCTCTTGGCCAATCCTGCGACCTACGTAAAAACAAAAAGGGAGCTCCGTCTACTGTAATTCCATGGCTTGCAAAAGCAGCCTGAATAGCATTCACCAAGTGGTGGATAATCATATTCAAAAATATACGCAATCTCGGTCCATCATCTAAAGGGAATTTTAAAAACAGATCACAAGTACACTGTAGCAGTGGCGTATCAAGGAAAAATGATGCCCAGGGCGAGATGTCAATTTTCCGCCCCTCGTAACTTCCCATAAGGCTTTGAAGTGTGTGTGTGTGTGTGTGTGTGTGTGTGTGTTTCTGTGTATGTCAATGTGTGTGTGCAGTGTCCGTGCAAGGGCTGTAACCTTTTTACCATTTAAGTTTTGTCATCAAATTTTCACCAAATCTTTATTATGAGAATATGGAGAAGGCAAATTAATAATTTTGTCAAAAGGTCAAAGGTCAGGATCACATAAAATCATAAATTTTCATGCGATTGAACTGAAATTTTAAGAATTTGCATATTGGGTCAAACAATTTGTTCACCAATCAAAAGCTGGAACCAAATTGTTTTTTTTTTAGATCTATAGCTCAAAGGTCAAGGCTGCATAAAATCATCAATTTTCATTTTGTATTTTTTAAAATTGTTTTCGTTATTTTGAGCATACGGAAGAAAAATAAGAAGATGTCGGAATACAAACGGACGCGGATGGGCTTTGCATTTTCAGATGCTTTCTCGTTTAGCAGTTGGAACTGCTGTTTAGCTCAATTCCACTGTTTAAATTTTGAAATTCGGTTCAGGTTATGAGTTTGTGATTTGCATTGCATTTTAGTTTTAAAATGTTGTGCGGAAATAAAATAAAGGCACGAGCACCGCCATGATGGGACTCTATGTACATTGTACAGGGACCGACATCCTCTTACCCCCCGCAACCCCCCCCCTCCCTCCACCCTCATACAACTCTCCCTCCAACTCCTTCCTCCACCCCCGTACAACTTTCCCTTAATCCCTCCTACCCCCTCCCACTCTTCCTTCCACCCTCATACAACTCTCCGTCTCCGGACTTCACCAGGCGGTGTCCATACCTTTATTTCATTTCCGCACATGGTTAAAAACTAAACTGTGATACGCTCTACAAACTCTTAATCTGAACCGATTTTCAACATTTCAACTGCAGAATTGAGCTTAACAGCAGTTCCGACTCCTAAAAAGTGTTCATTTGCTAAAAACGTTTCTTTCAAAAAATGCGTTGGTGGTGTTTGGCCGACCAAATCTGCCGCTCAGGGTGGCCCCGTGGCCGCCACCTTCGCCCCCCCTTCCACCCCCCTCGCTATGCCAGTGCACTGTGCAGTGGAGTGATAGTGATACCCGAATCCCGATCGTGTGAATTCGGTTAAAATTATTATTAAGTTAAATAAAAATATGCCAACCCTAGAAGGAGAATGACAGCCTCGCTTAAATAATTGAATATATGCACTCAGTTACGAAAATCGCTAGATATGGTCAATTTTGTCAGATTTCAATCCAGATTTGGGCATTTATTTAGTCTACAGGATCCAATCCTCATATCCGAATCCAGATTTTGATGCTATGCTTCAATTATGTAACGATGATTATCGATCGTGCTTCCAAGCCAAGGCACGTTTGAATAGGCCAAAACAAAATGGCGGCTTAAGAACCAAGAGAGTGGCAGCAGGATGACAAAGACGGTGGGCCGCCATATTGGTAAGGCTTTTTCAGGTTTTTCTTATGAGCACCTCGTTAATCATCTTCAAAAAAGGGTGTTCTAACACACCCAAACACCCAGTTTTCATTATTGCAATCTGTTGGAGGTCCAGCTGTAGGCATGCAAAGTTTGGGGCCGAAAGGTTTCATGGTTTTGGAGTTATGGAGGAGACAAACAGACGGACACTGCCTTTTATTGTTACAGATTATACATACTTGTGTACCAAGTTTGATTCACATCCCTTCAGCTGTTCTCAAATATCATATTTTTGCATGACATGACCCCTGCCCTTTGACCTGTGATGCCAAATTTAATCAGTTCATCTTTTCATCAGAATATTGTTGTGGTTGGGGAGAGAGAGGGAAGCACACAAGCACAACAACAGTAGAGAGCAGGGACATTGAAGGATCTGTGGAAGGGAGAGTGCTGGAGGTGTTTTTACACGGTATAAAACAAATTGACACTACTAGGAATTTCAGGAGTGAAGTCGGAGATTGAAAGAGGTGGATTTGGGCTGTATTAATGGGGGTAGAAAAGATCAAGGTTTTGGATAGGGGAAGATAAGAGATGGTGGTGAACAGCTGTTTTAAAGACCTGGAGGGAGGAGTGGGATTTAAGAGTGTGGGAGTTTGTTCCAGAGGCAGGAGAAAAGAGGAATGAAAGAGTGAAGGTGAGCAGAGAGTCACACATGGAGGAGGATGTTTTGGGGTTGCTGTGCTGCCTCCGGCACTGGGTGCCTTGAATGTGTGCATGGCATCAGGAAATCAGGAGAATACCAAGGCATTTTGGAGCAGAATGTTCAACCCGGTGTCAGAAAGCTGGGTCTCCATCGAAGGTCATCGGTCTTGCAACAGGACAATGACCCCAATCAAAATTCAAAAATGACCCAGGAATGGTTCAACACAAAACACGATGGACTGTTCTGAAATGGCCAGCAATGAGTCCAGATCTAAATCCCATTGAACACCTGTGGGGAGATCTGAAAACAGCAGTTGGGAGAAGGCACCCTTCAAATCTGGGAGAACTGGAGAAGTTTGCACAAGAAGAGTGGGCCAAACTGCCAGTAGAGAGGTGGAGGAAGCTCATTCATGGCTATAGGAAGCTCTTGACTGCAGTTATTTTGTCCAAAGTCTGTGCTACCAAATACTAAGTCGAGGATGTCAATAATTTTGTCAATGCCATTTCTTTTTATTTTCTGATTTAAAAAGATATATTAAGTTCTGAATCAAAAACAAAGGTTCTGTAATATTAACAGTGAAATAAATAATTGTGGAGACCAAATGCTTTTGTTAATTTCAACTTATTTTTAGGGAAAATTGTGAGTTATTTGAAAAAAGTGCAAGGTTGCCAATATTTTTGGCCGCGACTGTATGAACAAAAGGTGGGAGCAGAGGGGAAGCCGTAGCCAGAGGCACTCCTGGGGGTGAGGTGGAGAGAGGGCAGTGCAAGGAGAGTGAGGAAGAGAGTTTTTGATAAAGATAGCAACCCCACCACCAGGACTGGGCTCAGGTCTATCATACCGGAGGAGGGAGTAACCAGGGAGAGATATGAAGGAATCAGAGACATTAAGTTTAAACATTTTAAAGCAAAACAGTCCAATTTCCACCAGATTTTGCATATTTGCTGAGGGTACCCAGGATCAGCGCATGTGCAAAAATATCCCTCTCCCCCCAAACAACACACACCCTGCCCCAACAAGGAATGTATGTATGTGTGTGTTGGTCTAAAAATCATATTATTTTAAAGGCTGGGCCAATCTACATCACGGTTTGTAAATATGCTTGGGGTACCTAGTTTCAAATCATGTGCAAAACAAATATATATCCCCCCACCCCGACAGGGATGCGAGGCCCAGTAATGATTTCCCCCTGTAAGGCTCGGCCAGTCCACACCAAATTTTGATTATGTGCTGGGGGTGCCCCTGGGCCCTCTTACCCTTTTGTACCCATGGCAGGGTCAGGCCATGGGTACAAAAACAACCTCCCATCCTCGGGATCCTCCCCCCTCCTCAAGGCACTGCATGGGAACAAAAACTTTGTGGGGGGTTCTGGCACATGTGCATTGAAAACGTTGAAATCTTGTAAATAATTTTGTTTCTGTGTTTTTTGTGCATTTGTTTGTTACTCTCATTGCGACACCACCACCAAAGAAAGCTCACCCAGCCAGGCAGCGCCGGGAAGCCCCCACCTCCCAGGCGGCCTCAGGTACCCTCTGCTGGGGAACATGTAATTTTGTGACTACAATCACTGTTTAATGTTTTTTTTTTTTTATCCCTCTGTCATGTGTCATCTAAAGTTAAGAATGTTTCGGCATTTGGTCAAAGTTTTACCAAGATATAAACCAAAGGGTATCGTTGTACCATTTGTGGTTCTAAATATATTGTTATGTCGGTGGGGTAGTGATGACTTTAGACCAGGTATATTTGTATAGGTAGCCTGCTCCGATTGTCGTGTAGAAACCACCATGTAATAAGTACCTCTTTAGCCTGGATGTCGGATAAGTTGTATATCTGTCCCTGTCACGAGGGGGCATGGCATGTTAACTAGCTTCGGGAATAAGGATAAATTATCCCTTGTACGTCTTACCCTTGGTGATTTATCCTTTGTCCCTTTTGGCACCGCACCATAGACACTAGTAGGGAGTGCCCATTAAATTGAACTAAATAATAATAAAACCAACCGGAAGCCAGTTCTGAGCACTGCCGATGGGACACCACCAGCTACATCACCACAAAGGTCAGGCAGGCCGAGAGCCATGCCCAGAAGGGCAGTGATTGAGCGGAAATTGACCAACAGGTAGGCCGGAGCAAGAAGCAACTCGCTGATTGGTGAAGAAAAGGAGGAGCAAGAAGCAACTCGCTGATTGGTGAAGAGAAGGGTGAGTAGGAAACATTGGAGTTTGATTGGAGGAGAAGCACCGATGACGTCAGAGCGAGACTTAAAAAGAACGCTCGAACCGGCATCTTTCTTCTTGTTCTCTTGATTCTCTTGTGCCTCTTGTGCCTGCGTGTTCTGGATGTCACAGTAGACGGCTGTGCACTGACGATTTTCCTTTTTCTTTTTCACGTTCTGGACCTTGGTGCGGGCGGCAGTGTGCCGAGACGTTGCTGGTGGACGAGAGGCGGAAGAGCCGCAGACGTTGAGCTGCAAGTTTCTAGGCAGGAGGGACGAGTGGACGAGCGCTGCAGCAGCGTGAAAAGGCACATCAAGGCCTACCTGGCGCCCAGGCGTGTCCCCGCGCACGGACCTCCGGGGCCTTGACGATTCCTGACGAGACCCCACTAGCTGATCAGAGATAAGTGCACTACATAATCACACTATTGTTTTATCCAGTTTACTTTTCCCTTTGTCTGTGTTTAAGTCTGGTGTGGGGACGTCCCGGTTAGGAATTTAGTTTTACCGTCGCGTTTTTCTTGTTACCGGCATTCCGTTTAATAAACCTGTTTATTTTTGTACATTTTAAATCCGGTTCGTGTGAGTTATTTTTTGCATGTTTGGGAACTGCCAGCAGACCACAGGTAAGATCCCTCATCACTTCCGTTGCCTTTCTTCCCCCGCATATATCGAGTCCGCATTTGATGAGTGCCTCGGAGTAAAGCTTGCTCGGCTGTTCGTTCCTGGGAAAGATTTTAATCGCCAGGAATGCGACAATATTAACAGCCAAAGTTGTCCGGGTCTTTTTGGAACACCTATATCACCTCCTGTGTAACCTCCGTGGTAACCTCCACGAATGATATCCTACCTTATTTCATCAAATTCAGGTAAAAACGTGAAATAACTGATCGAGTGCCTTGCGATCCAGTGCCTTAGGTAATTTTTGTCGTTGTTCTCCTTAGGTAATTGTTGTCGTTGTTCTCCTTAGGTAATTTTTGTCGTTGTTCTCCTTAGGTAATTGTTGTCGTTGTTCTCCTTAGGTAATTTTTGTCGTTGTTCTCCTTAGGTAATTTTTGTCGTTGTTCTCCTAAGGTAATTTTTGTCGTTGTTCTGCTTAGGTAATTTTTGTCGTTGTTCTCCTTCGGTAATTTTTGGTACAGGAGCAGAAACGTCCATTTCTTGGCTGAAAGTTTTTTTTTCAGGGTATTTCTTCTCCTTGCCCATTCTTCCTCCAAGTGTTCCTCTGGTGTGTCCCGCTTCCCTTCTGAGGGTGTGTTTCCCGCCTTTCCACTGTGTTCATGAAATAGTTGCTTGTTGATGACATAATCTTAACTAACAGCAGTCATTTGATGCTTTATTACCTCCGACACCAAAGGTGGATGGATGTTATGTTTTCACCCCTGTCTGTCTGTCTGTTTGTTTGTGAACAAATTATCTCAAAAAGTTGTGGACGGAGGACGAAATTTCGTAGAGATGTAGCGTATGTGCCAAGGACGAAATTATTAGATTTGGGTGATGATCCGGATTCGGATCCGGCTACTAGGAATTTTAAAGTGAAATCTTCACCATTGGGAGATAGGGCCAAAAACGATACATAGCAGGATATCTCAAAAAGTTGTGGAGGGATTTGGACGAAACTTGGTGGAGAGGTTGGGTGTTTGACAAGGACGATTCGATTAGAGTTTGGTGAAGATCTGAATATGGATTCGGATATGAGAAGTATTTAATTTTTTAGGTGATTCTTCGCCATTGGGAGATATGGCCAAAAACGATACATAGCAGGATATCTCAAAAAGTTGTGGAGGGATTTGGACGAAACTTGGTGGAGAGGTTGGGTGTTTGACAAGGACGATTCGATTAGAGTTTGGTGAAGATCTGAATATGGATTCGGATATGAGAATTATTTATTTTTTTAGGTGATTCTTAACCATTGGGAGATATGGCCAAAAACGATACATAGCAGGATATCTCAAAAAGTTATGGATGGATTTGGACGAAACATGGTGGACAGCTTGTGTGTGTGACAATGAAGAACGATTCAATTTTGGTGAAGATCCGGGTCCGGCTAATATAATTTTTTAAGTGATTCTTCACCATTGAGTGATTTGGCCAACCAGGTGGAGGTGTGCTCTCTACTGAGTGCCGCTCCAGTTAATTTCTAAATAACCTTGATCGGGTGACCAAAGCTGTTGTTACATATATGAGACCTGAGCTATCTTTCAAACCAAAGTGAGTGAGTGCAGTAGTCCAAGGTAAAGCAATAGTTGGGATTATAAGGTGAGGAGGTAAACCCATATATCCATCCCTCCATGATCATTCTTTACACATTCATCCACGGATGTGATTAGCTGAAGCCTTTGCGACCTCTATCTCCACTTGGAAGTCCAAAGGTCTCTGAGTATAGGTGGAGGTCCCAAACTCGAAGGGTTCAAGAAAACCCAGAGACTAACGAAGCTTGTGCCACAGGCTCCTGGTTATTTTGTGCTCACGCGCCGCTGACAGGTGCGCATGGCCCGGCCTGTCAGATACGCGATAGGAATAGCCAGCGCGGGGACTAAACTTATCCCTACCGGGTCTTCATCCTTGCACTCCACGTCTGCCTTCTCTCGCTTTGGTCTATCAATCTGTCTCTCCCTCTCTTTCCTTCCTAATCTCTATACGTGATTCTGGCTCATTCTTGGCTACCCAGAAACACCTGTGTCGCATCTCTTAGCATTTCGTGATGACCAAGGCGACAGCGGAAGGTGTGCGTTCCTCTTACTCTGGACCTCAGGGCGGCCATAAAGACCTTTTCGAGAAGGTCGGCGGGAGAGAGCCGCTGGTCCCGGACGAGAGAGTACTCGAGGAAGACGAGGACGACGGTGACGTGGACGGCGAGGTTTTTGACACCTTCGGTGCTGCGGAGCGTCGCCGGCCACGCCGGGTGATTTCCGTGGGAGCGCGAGGTGTGGTCGGGGTGTGCGCGGTGCGCCCGCTCGGCACGTGCAGACGACAGACGGCGAACGCGCGCGAGCGGGACCGCACACACAGTGTGAACACCGCGTTCGGTGCGCTGCGCACACTCATCCCCACCGAGCCCACGGACCGCAAGCTGTCCAAGGTGGAGACCCTGCGTCTCGCCTCGAGCTACATCGCCCACCTTGGGAACGTGCTGCGAGGGGCACGTGGTACGGGCTTCGCCAGGCCGTGCGTGTTGCGCCGTCCTGGATCATCTGCACCGCGAGCCGTCTGCACCTTCTGCCTGAGGGGTCAACGTCATGGGGTGAGGGACCTGGCAGGGATCTTCACACCAATGGCCTCCAACGGTCATGTTCGTTTACGTGTGCATGTGCGAACGCAACTTTGGGTAGTTTAGCCTCATAACTTTGGGTAGTTTATCTTCCTAACTTTGGGTAGTTTGGCTTCCTAACTTTGGGTAGTTTGGCTTCCTAACTTTGGGTAGTTTAGCCTCCTAACTTTGGGTAGTTTGGCTTCCTAAATTTGGGTAGTTTAGCCTCCTAACTTTGGGTAGTTTGGCTTCCTAAATTTGGGTAGTTTAGCCTCCTAACTTTTGGTAGTTTAGCTTCCCAACTTTGGGTAGTTTGGCTTCCTAAATTTGGGTAGTTTAGCTTCCTAACTTTGGGTAGTTTGGCTTCCTAACTTTGGGTAGTTTGGCTTCCTAACTTTGGGTAGTTTAGCTTCCTAACTTTGGGTAGTTCGGCTTCCTAACTTTGGGTAGTTTGGCTTCCTAATGGGTAGTTTGGCTTTCTAACTTTGGGTAGTTTGGCTTCCTAACTTTGGGTAGTTTGGCTTCCTAACTTTGGGTAGTTTGGCTTCATAATTTTGGGTAGTTTGGCTTCCTAACTTTGGGTAGTTTGGCTTCCTAACTTTGGGTAGTTTGGCTTCCTAATGGGTAGTTTGGCCACTTAACTTTGCGTAGTTTACCTTCCTAATGGATGGTTTGGTTTCCTAACTTTGGGTAGTTTAGCTTCCTAATGGGTAGTTTGGCCACTTAACTTTGGGTAGTTTACCTTCCTAATGGGTAGTTTGGCTTCCTAACTTGTGGTAGTTTAACTTCCTAATGGGTAGTTTGGCCACTTAACTTTGGGTAGTTTAGCTTCCGAATGGGTAGTTTGTCTTCCTAACTTTGGGTAGTTCGGCTTCCTAATGGGTAGTTTGGATTCCTAACTTTGGGTAGTTTGGCTTCCTAATGGGTAGTTTGGCCACTTAACTTTGGGTAGTTTACCTTCCTAATGGGTAGTTTGGCTTCCTAACTTGTGGTAGTTTAACTTCCTAATGGGTAGTTTGGCCACTTAACTTTGGGTAGTTTAGCTTCCTAATGGATAGTTTGGTTTCCTAACTTTGGGTAGTTTGGCTTCCTAACTTTGGGTAGTTTGGCTTCCTAACTTTGGGTAGTTTGGCTTCCTAACTTGTGGTAGTTTAGCTTCCTAATGGGTAGTTTGTCTTCCTAACTTTGGGTAGTTCGGCTTCCTAATGGGTAGTTTGGATTCCTAACTTTGGGTAGTTTGGCTTCCTAACTTTGGGTCGTTTACCTTTCTAATGGGTAGTTTGGCTTCCTAACTTGTGGTAGTTTAGCTTCCTAATGGGCAGTTTGGCCACTTAACTTTGGGTAGTTTAGCTTCCTAATGGATAGTTTGGTTTCCTAACTTTGGTTAGTTTAGCTTCCTAACTTGTGGTAGTTTAGCTTCCTAATGGGTAGTTTGGCCACTTAACTTTGGGTAGTTTAGCTTCCTAATGGATAGTTTGGTTTCCTAACCTTGGGTAGTTTAGCTTCCTAATGGGTAGTTTGGCTTCCTAAATTTGGGTAGTTTGGATTCCTAATGGGTAGTTTGGCTTCCTAACTTTGGGTAGATTGGCTTCCTAACTTGTGGTAGTTTAGCTTCCCAATGGGTAGTTTGTCTTCCTAAGTTTGGGTAGTTTAGCTTCCTAATGGATAGTTTGGATTCCTAATGGGTAGTTTGGCTTCCTAACTTTGGGTAGTTCGGCTTCCTAATGGGTAGTTTGGATTCCTAACTTTGGGTAGTTTGGCTTCCTAACTTTGGGTCGTTTACCTTTCTAATGGGTAGTTTGGCTTCCTAACTTGTGGTAGTTTAGCTTCCTAATGGGCAGTTTGGCCACTTAACTTTGGGTAGTTTAGCTTCCTAATGGATAGTTTGGTTTCCTAATTTTGGTTAGTTTAGCTTCCTAACTTGTGGTAGTTTAGCTTCCTAATGGGTAGTTTGGCCACTTAACTTTGGGTAGTTTAGCTTCCTAATGGATAGTTTGGTTTCCTAACCTTGGGTAGTTTAGCTTCCTAATGGGTAGTTTGGCTTCCTAAATTTGGGTAGTTTGGATTCCTAATGGGTAGTTTGGCTTCCTAACTTTGGGTAGATTGGCTTCCTAACTTGTGGTAGTTTAGCTTCCCAATGGGTAGTTTGTCTTCCTAAGTTTGGGTAGTTTAGCTTCCTAATGGATAGTTTGGATTCCTAATGGGTAGTTTGGCTTCCTAACTTTGGGTAGTTTGGCTTCCTAATTTTGGGTAGTTTGGCTTCCTAACTTTGGGTAGTTTGGCTTCCTAACTTTGGGTAGTTTGGCTTCCTAACTTTGGGTAGTTTGGCTTCCTAATGGGTAGTTTGGCCACTTAACTTTGCGTAGTTTACCTTCCTAATGGATGGTTTGGTTTCCTAACTTTGGGTAGTTTGGCTTCCTAATGGGTAGCTGGCTTCCTAACTTTGGGTAGTTTGGCTTCCTAATGGGTAGATTGGCTTCCTAACTTTGAGTAGTTTGGCTTCCTAACTTTGGGTAGTTTGGCTTCCTAATGGGTAGTTTGGCTTCCTAACTTTGGGTAGTTTGGCTTCCTAACTTTGGATAGTTTGGCTTCCTAATGGGTAGTTTGGCCTCCTAACTTTGGGTAGTTTGGCTTCCTAACTTTGGGTAGTTTGGCTTCCTAATGGGTAGTTTGGCCTCCTAACTTTGGGTAGTTTAGCTTCCTAAATTTGGGTAGTTTGAATTCCTAAATTTGGGTAGTTTGGATTCCTAACTTTGGGTAGTTTGGCTTCCTAATGGGTAGTTTGGCTTCCTAACTTTGGGTACTTTGGCTTCCGAATGGATTTCCTTATTCCTAATTGGTTTTGGAGAATTTGGTCTAATTGACCGGCTTTCCATCAATCATCTTTTCAAACTACCATTGAACTAACTTAAGCATGCTAAATATGTTGAAGCTGATGTAACAACTCCATGTACAAGTCGTACATTGGATATAATATCAAACTGATTTTTTTTTTTCCAGAGCATTAATTTTATCATGAAATGTTTCATTTAAGCACCAATTGGAAAACACAAGTGCAGCATATTGACAATTTATGGCCTCAAATTCTTCATCCAAATGTGTGCAGGTGAATGGTATGCTATTGATCAACTCTGTGCTCGGCTCAGCTCCAGAGATCAATAGATCATCCTGTTTGTTTGGTCACCTTCATCTTCCCCACCCTTACCTGCACCCTCCTTCCTGTGCTTCCTACTTTTGCAGATGAGAGATAAAGAATGGAAGTGTGAGAGCGAGTAATTGCAGATTTGATCAGCAGGTGAGACAGATGAAGCGCATGTTTGGGCTTTTGCTTGATAAAGCAACCCAGGCGTCGGTTCCCAAAACGATTGTGACGTCATGTCGGCACGTCCGTCATTGTAGGACCGGACTCGCGCTTTCCGAGTTTAACGAGTCTGGCGCTCTGTGCCTTGTAAGGGACTTCAATCCATGGCTATTTCCAGGAGACGTGGCGTGCTCCACGCACCTGGTGCTTGGATATTTTGGGGGTGTCGACGTGTCGCTTCAGCAGCGGCTGTTCGCAGCAATGTGACACACACAAGCACTTCATGGCTGACCAGCTGCTCAATGATGGCACGGGCATCCTCAAGCTCGCCGGACCTCAAGCTGGACGAACGAGGACGTGGTGGGAGCAGGAAGGAAGATGCTGGGGAGCTGCGATTAAGCTTCGAGTAGTAATTTATAAAAGGCATGAAAGTATTTCCCAATTCGTCCATGTCCTTCAGCCACGTTTTAGCCTTTTACTCACGTCGTCACTACTAGAAACATGACTTTGCCGGTTGTCAAGGGCAGCTGCTGAAGGCAAAGAGAGGGGGAAGAGAGAAAGGGCAAATGTTCTGTTTCTCTGATCGTAACCGCGAATTAGACGTCACATGTACAGATAAATTTATCAATCATTTATATGTTGGCAAATTATTTGTAAAGTTTTCATTTTTCCTTCTTCTAAGGTGACTTTAAGAAAGTCATGAGCCCCCCCCCCCCCCCCCCCCAGTGTGTGCCATGTGGGGTGGCTGTAAATGTCTGGGAGGAAGTAATTACTGTTGTTGATATATCATTAAATATGTTAACATGCTTTTATCTGGACGGTTTAGCCTATTTTTTTTGGTCTAATAATGGCGTTTTAACTCGGTGCAAATGGGCTGCTGCCTGCCTATACCCAATGGGGGCAAGGAGGGTCTGTAGGGGTGGGGGCGATGGAATCATGGCTGATTACCCACACGACTTCCAAATGTTGTTCGGCAAGATGCCAGCAGGGGGGTGATGCATTGCGGAGTATGACGATCTCAGAAAACGACATGTATATCTGCTGGGGTGGATCGGTAAGTCCGTGCCCTATTACAGAAGGGAGGAAATTAAAATGAAACGAAATTGTTCAGTAAATTACATTTATAAAAGTATTGTGTGGGAAACATAGTTTGGGTTTGTACAAAATTTGGGTCCAAACACTTGCTGATGGCACTTAGTTATAAATCAAGTACATTATTACGCAAGTTAAATAGAGTGTTATTGTTGCTTTATGTTGTTAATATGCTGCGTTGTTAAGCTGTGCAACAATTACAGCTTTGTGGTTAATGTTGTAGTTGTCCAGTACTGCACCTCGCTCTGAAGCATGGTAGTGCATAGTCACTCGTTCATGTAAAAGAGAGGTCTTGATGGGCTGGCAGGATAGTCCACAGGTGTGCACACTCACCTCTGAGCTGTCTATCCTGGGTTTGAATCTCGACCCAGCTTTCAACTGTCACCCTGTTGTTTCACAGACGGGGCAATTCCCTCGGTGGACGTTAACCTGGCCGTCCCACCTACCAGTATTAGTTGGTGGGTGTTGAAGATCCCACGTCGAAGAGTAGGCGAGCTGTCGCCGGCATCCTGAACAAATTCCAAATTCCTGCCCTAACCTATAAGGGGCACTGCGTCAGTGGTACAACTGCGCCTCCAGCAAACGATGCTACCTGCAGCCATATGCTGCGTACGAAAGAAGTGGTCTGGAAATGAAATCGCAAGGTGTGTTTTTTCGAAACTTAGAGTTTTATACATCTGATAATGATCTTTGGCACTTACAGACTATATGGAAAAAAAATGCTTCATTGCGATTTTATAGTGAATCACCCAATAATTTATGTGGCGTAGTCATTTCTTGTCCACAATGGGACATGAGGACATCACTGATACCTTTTTGATTCCACAACTTTGTCCATACCTTGGGCCTTGGCAATGTGGTGGCATCCAAAGATTGAGGGTAATGTTATGGCTTTATGCAAGGGACTACCCATATGTTAGGTTCTAAACTGGATGGTATTCATAGAATACTTACCCTGCGCAGTCAACTTGTTGCGAGCCAACTCTTTGGTTTTTGAACATTTTTTTTGCTTTGATCCAATATGGCTGCCAGACCACGTGAGCGATGACATCATAAATTTATATTCTCTAATATAATTGTTGCATAGATCAGGCTCAATACATTTCAAACTGATCAGACTAAGCATTGTCCCTGTCGAATTATGACGTCATAATTAAGGCACCAATGACGTCATCGTTAACAACACCTATTCCCCATATGGAGTTCTTTACAATGATCCATGTTTAACTTTTTTCCATGCAACGGTTTTGGAGATATAGAGGTGCAACGTTTTACGGTTTTTACAAGATGGCGCCTGTACCACATGACCTATGACGTCATGATTATCATTAACATATTCTAAAGGAGAAGGCGCTCCTATGGTGAAAAAGTGTCCATCAGACCAACAGTTGCTGAAATTTTAAAAATAATGATCGGATAAGTGTTGTCCTTATCGAATTATGACGTCATAACGAAGGCACTGATGACATCATCATTAACATATCTTATTCCCCATGGGGTGTACTTGACAATGAGCCAGGTCTCAATTTTTTCCATGGAGTGGTTTCAGAGATATAGAGGTGTGACGTTTGTCCAAGATGGCGCCTGTACCACGTGACCTATGACGTCATACTAATCGTTAAAATATTCTGCAGGAGGAGGCGCTCCTATTCTGAAAACTCCATGTCAATGGGACCAACGGTTGCCGAGAAAATGAATTTTTAAAATGCAGACATGTACGGCACATGGCACACGTACGTACCTGAATGCTTAACCACACTTTTCGCTTTGCGAGCGCAGGGTAACTAGAACAGCACTGGGTAGAGATCATATCTCCACCAGACTGAACAGTTTACACTTTGTATCCCACTGATAGGCTTGATCTGCATTCAGACCAGAACCAAAATCTAATTGGCTTGTTCTTGCGACCTATCCAACTAATCCACCAAGTTTTGGCAAAACCCGCTCACAACTTTTTGAAACACCGTGCTACATATCATTGTTGGTCCTATCTCTCAATACGCGACCTTCAAAATGATGAATTCCACCCAAGAATGCTCAGTGCGCAATGCGCATGCACAGAAGCTCCATGAAACGGTGGTGTTCGGGGCACCATCAAGTATATTGTGTGCGCAAGATAAGGATTGTTACCTAAAATGGTTCACAAAGCTTTTAAAAGCCGAAAATATTTGGAAAAGTACCCGAGAGAAAGTGCCTCTGCACAACGAAAGACTTGTACAACTTCCTTAGCTTGCCAAACATGCACCTGCTCATCGTTCAAACCCCGGATCGGCACTCCGTAAAGAGCATGCCTCCACCAGACATAACAATTTACATTTTGTATCCCACTGATAGGTCGGATCTGCATCCAGACCTGAACCAAAATTGAATCAATACTTCCTGGTCACACACCCAACCTGTCCAACATGTTTCGTCCGAATCCGTCCATAACTTTTTGAGATATCCTGTTCTCAGACAGAAAAACAACGGTGAATACACAACCCCCGTGCACCTTCAGTGGTGGAGGTAAAAATGGGAGAACTTTATATACTTTATCTGCCTTTTTTATACATCCCTCTCAATTGACCAATCCTACATCCCATCACCTTTCATTGACTTTTCTTCAACTACTTATTTTCCTTTTCTCTATATTTTCTCCTGTTTAACCCCATCCTTCCTTCCTTTTTCATACATAATTATGTAGATGGTCCATTCATGCCTGGCAATTGGTTTGTCTGTCATAATATTTCCCACAATTAAAGTTTCCAATCATTCTCCTCCGTCAAAGTCATGGTGGTGCCACATCAAGTCCTTCTTTGGTGCATGCTTCCTCTCAACCCCCAGATTAGTCAACACTGGACATGTGGTTACTTCGCTCTCAGCAATCGTTGGAGGCCCTAAATCTCAAAACAAGAGGTTGGGAATATTTACCTGGGCATATATTGGGTATTTGACGTAGTCTGGCATCTTACTTTGCTTGCCATGGTCTCGACCTGTGGCATACAAGGATGCCTTCATTCCTGGATTTCTGACTTCCTCCAATCATGCAGTCAATCCTGAAAAAAATCTCACTTCGTCTCTCTCTCTCTCTCTCCGAAATGACCATCGGGTGAAACCTCCCCTCTATTTTTTTAGCAATCCTCTTGAGGAAGTTCAGTCACTCAAACTTTGGGGCCTCGCTATCAGCCATGGCCTTTCTTGGGCAAACCACCATCTATAGGGACACTCCATTTTTGTTTGGTTATAATCTTTGAACTGTGCTATGTAGAGTGGAAGAAATGCTTTGCCAATGGTGATTGGACCATACTGGAGCTAATTTGGTTCACAGATGAAGCGCATTTCCATCTGAACAGTTACATTAATCATCATCATACTAGAATACACCATTTGTGTCTGTCCGTCTGTCTGATGAATTTTTGACGCCAATACATTCCGTCCTTACTTATCCAATCTCAACCAAACGTGACGGGATGACCAAGGGTTACATAATGAAGTAGCGCATTCATTTGCCCCCCTCCCCGAGCGGGGTTTCCCCACCATTGCCGTCAATGGCGTTGCATGTTGAGGTGTATATAAATGTTAAATTAGCTTTATCGTGGCATTTTCCCAAAGAAGAAGATTTATCGTGGCGTTTTTCCAAAGAAAGACGCTTTCAATAACAAAATTAATAATGATTACAAAACAATATTAATACTAATAATGTCCCACTTCCCCAAGGCGTTTTTCCTGCAGTGATAACTGTATAAATAGCTTATAGTTATAATCGCGTTTCTGTGGGAGCAACGGCTTCTACAGGAAGTAAAAATATTATAAACCACAAACACGTATGCTTAGCTTTTTAAACAGTCGCTAATGCTCTTTGTAACACGAAATTAAGAAATTTGGAGGAATCCCGATATCTGTGAAGTAAGGTTTACTTACAGAACTGAGCGAAGACCTACTGTACTCTATATAACCCACAAATGTTGGGTTAATAACATGGCCCTTTCTGCCACCACCGTGGCATTTTTCGTAGCGAACTTTTGAAACTCGCTCCTGCTGTTTCATACGAACCTGAAAGGGAGGAAGACCGGGGTGTGCTCATTTACCAAGCAGCTAGCTAGCGCTTGCTAAGCCAGCCGTTCCTTAACGGTTTTGAATGCAATGCTTGCTCGAATGCTTAAACCACTTGGCGATCTCTTCACAAGAAACTTGGTAAATGAACACACACCCAATGTTCTTGAGACCCGCCCATAGATCGACTGTAATCTATATACCCCAAAGAGGAATGACCCTTCCTGCCCCTCACAGAGTCTGCGGGTGTACGAGTAAACAAAATATGCGAGTGTAGGCTACTGAAAATCCTCACAAGATGAAAGAAACACCTGCACATCCTTTACGCTGCACCGTGCGGTGGTGCACTCTCGTCTACAGGTATTGTCGGCTTCGTTGTTCTCGATCGGACAGTTACCTCCAACTTTTACCTTCAACCTCTATTTAGTAAGGGCATTTTATGAGATATTTCACAAATCTGTTAACTAAATTGTTACCAAAAAATTTCTTCACCAATATGTTTGTAAAGGTGTGTAATAACATGTGTTAAAATGTTGAAGTTCAACTCCCGTGGGAAACCCAGAAAAAAAGCTGTTGAATTCGGGTACCGAAAAATATTTTCGAGAATTTTTTTTTTTTTTAATCGGCCCTTAAGTAACTTATGAGGGGTCAAATAAGGGTTTTTCATGATTCTGAGTTGATTGTTAACATTTATATTTTCACTTTTACATTTACACACAAAGTAGCTTTTATTTCACATACATATATAATACTCAAGAGTTATTTCTCATTCACAATGTCAGAAGTTTCAACAGTCATTGTCTATGTCTTCTTCAGACTCAACAACATCATGACTGCAGTTTCTGCATGTAATGCCATTACAGACTCCACAGGCCGAGATGCACGTGACCCCATTCTTCTTGCAGCTGCATCGCCGGTTGCTGCAATCTCCATGACAATTACAGCTCGTGAACTGCAATAGCTCCTCAGGAGCCGTGGGGTCCAGTGTTGGAACTGGCTCATACCCATGCACACCTATTGTCCATCCATAGTCACTGGGGTTCAGAGACATGCTCTGTAGAAGGATCCAGTCCCGGGTCTGCAGGTAGGCATGGAGTGAATGTTGTGCAGCTGCACCCTCTGTTGGAGGTAGAGTCTCTGGTTTGATCACTCCTGCCGCTGCCTATCTGTTTCCTGTTCGTAAATGGAATAATCTTTACTTCAGTTCCTCTCAGGATCTTAGCTTTGTCGAGTGCCTTCAACTTCACCCGGGGGAAAGCTGCTGTTGTCTGTGGATCTGGCAAAGGTGGTGCCGGAGAGGTGACTTCGATCCAACCCATTGAGTGAAAGGGAGTGTTTCCGTGAATAGAGACAATGTTTAAATCTATATTGTCTCCAACAAACTGAGTGACTGCATTGTTTGTTTCCCCAACCTCCATAAAGACCACCTGATCATTACTTGACAATTCACTTTCACTGGCTGGCACTTTGGCTGTCATCACTGATTGATCCTCAAGCGCAGCATCAACCGCAACCTCATCATTGATCTGTTCATCGGTTTCCTCCACAATGGTGTCAAGAGTGCCAGAAGTATCTGGAACATCATCTCCACTCCTACTATTAAGGAAGCAGTATTTGTAGTTTTGTGTCTCCGTGTAAGACTCAGTGTATCCCAGCCGGTGGAACTTGTTGAGCATCCATTTTGACCCAAATCTATGATCAAGTTGTATGGCAAGCCCCATTTGGTGTGGCAATACTCCAGACCGAGGTCGACAGGCCTTAATAAAATTCTGCCCCCAAACGGCAACTCTTTCGTCTGTCTTGACAATCGGTCTCAAGAACATCTGAAGGCTTGCAGGAACAAGTGTCAGTTGACTATCGATGTCAGTCATACTGTGTGTGGTGGGGTATGACTTTGGACCTAAATCAATCAAGGCAATATCATTGGATATGAACTTGAGTGCCGTCTTTATGATCTGAGTCTTCTCATCTCCATGGTCAAGATTAGCATGATGCGCTCGCAGAATATTGTCGGTGCCATCTTTGAGACAGAGTACATCTGCCCTTCTTTCCTGTGTTGTGAAATACAAGGTGTCTTTGTATTTCTCTAGAAGTTTTATCTTTAGCCAATGCTTTGAATAAGAAAGGCTCTTCTCTGGTGACTGATCAAACTCCTGCAGCTTTTCATGGACTTGGTCCATGTTCATTACCCCATGCTCTAATTCTGAGTCTAACCATTCGCAGAATTCAATAAAAACTGCCTCTCGCTCCTCATCAATACTCCTCTGTCCTCTCTTCCTTTTTCCTTCCTCATCAGTCTTGGACAAACTGTCACCTCTCGCAAACATAAGTTTGCATCGCAAATGGTACAGTGTTTCTTCTGCTACCAAGTCGTTGATCCCTTCCAGGCGTCCAGTGACTTCAGTGCCCCAGTCAACCCCGCGACTCCGTGCTGTCTTCAGCAAGCTTGCCTTCAGTGTATCTGCAGTCAAATTATCTGGCACTCTGTATTTCTTTCTAGCTTGTGCTGGATTATTTTTGTAGAGCTGGGCTGGTTGGTTGCAAAGAATGCATACATCCTTATACAGGAGGTCAACTGACTGTGATCTTCTAGAACTGCAGCCAGTTGATGAACTGAACTCACAAGTAGTGCGTCTTCTCTTCAACTTTGATGACTCTTTCTCTGCCTTTGATGCTTGAGCTGACTTCTTGGTGGTTGCAACAAAGTTGTTGTACAGATCATTTTTACACTTCTGGTGGTACCTCAGTTTTCCTTCCTTTTGAGCCTCCGTCATACGTTCCACAACAGTAACATTTTCGACAGTTTCTGCTTGTTTCAATAAAGTTGAGTATCCCTTTGGAGTTGCCTGTATGAGCCTTTCAGCTGGTGTATCCGAGCGTGCACAGATGAAGCAATTGAGCACAGGTGGAGTAACGTCTTCATCCATATTGCTAGACTCCATGTCCTGCAAAGTATAAAATGAGATATATTTAGAAATTATTTTTCCACAAAGGAGTGTCTGTGGTGAAATATAAATGTTAACAATCAACTCAGAATCATGAAAAACCCTTATTTGACCCCTCATAAGTTACTTAAGGGCCGATTTTAAAAAATAAAAATTCTCGAAAATAATTTTTCGGTACCCGAATTCAACAGCTTTTTTTCTGGGTTTCCCACGGGAGTTGAACTTCAACATTTTAACACATGTTATTACACACCTTTACAAACATATTGGTGAAGATATTTTTTGGTAACAATTTAGTGAACAGATTTTCATATGTTTCCCTTATTAATTGGATATGTTTATGCCTCATCTGGAGAACTCTGCATGGACCTGCAGGAAACATTTTCCAGCATGTTGGGGCTAGGCCACACACTACAAATGTGCTGTTGGATTACTTGAACACTCGTATTGGAGATCGGGTCATTTCAAATCCGTATCCCGGCCATTTTGGATATTGATGGAGCTGATCTTCTTCTTTTTTGTATACAGGATCGAGGCTCGTGAAAGAGCTAACATTTATCACACAAAAAAAATCAAACAGACACATAAAACTTATAATATGGGGAGCGGTAGACAAATGGGGGGAGACGGGGAAACACACAAACACAACATTTGGGAGCAGGGAGATCTGTGACAGGGAGAGGGCTCGGGGGGAGGAGGCGTGGGAAGGGGGGAGTATAAAATAGGAGTATAAAAGTTGGAGAAGTATAAAATACAAGGACAATGCAAGGACTTCCAGGAAAGAAGTTGGTATTTCAAAGTGGATCTGGGGTGAAATTAGCGGGGGTAGAAAATATCAAGGTTATGGATGGGGGAAGATAAGAGATGGTGGTGAACAGCTGTTTTAAAGACCTGGAGGGAGGAGTGGGATTGAAGAGAGTGAGGGAGTTTGTTCCAGAGGTGGGACAAAAGAGGGATGAAGGAGTGAAGGTGAGCAGAGAGTCTTGATTTTGGCAGTTTAACCATAAGAGGGTAGCAGGCAGATATTGTGCAACATGTAGGAATATTTGGGGGACAAAGCCCAGAGAGAGCTGGGGCAGCAAGGCCGGAGAGGAGTCGGTAGAAGCAGAAAGACCACCAACCTGCCTGCAATGAGTAAGTGAAAGGCCCTCGGAGTTAGCTTCATCGTGGGAGATTCCAAAGATTCTGAAAGCTTTGGTTTCAACAGCGTGAAGCAGAGCTAGGTGTGAGGCAGGAGCACCGGCCCAGAGGAGAGAACAGTATTACATTGAGCTGCGGATGAAAGCCTTGTATGTGGTGAGGAGCTCAGGTATGCTAAGGAAGGACTTCGCTCGACGGAGGATGCCCAGTCGGCGACTGGCTTTGGAGGCCGGATTGGAAATGTGGTTTTCCCAGGAGAGATCATGGCAGATAGTGAGACCCAAAAGCTTGAGTGACAGAACTTCTTGGAGAGGATTGTTCCAGAAAGTAGATGGGAGGGTTGTCCAGTCGGTCTTTTTGGAGAGACATAGTAAGAGTGTGAGATTTGTCGGGATTGAAAGACATGTTCCACTTGTTTGACCAGTCTGTGATTTTGTTCAGGTCTGCAGAGAGTGAGGAGGCTGCAGACTGCCGATTTGAGGGATGAGGAATGGAGCGGCAGAGAGTGGAGTCATCAGCAAAGAGATAGAGAGGATTTTCAAGAGAGTCAGAGAGATCATTGATCAAGACCAGAAAAAGCACAGGGCCCAGAACACTGCCTTGGGGAACTCCAGCCTGAACAGGAAGGGGAGATGAGAGAAACCCATTCAGGGCCACGTTGACTACAACTAGAGAGGAAGTACACAAGCCATGCATGGACATTTCCATAGATACCATAGGAGGAGAGTTTAGTGAGCAGAGCAGGGTGCCAGACCCTGTCGAAGGCACGTGATATGTCAAGGGAGACAGCTCTAATTTCCTGTTTGGCATTGAGGACCTCCATCCATTGTTGAGACAGCAGAAGCAGCATGTTCAGAGTAGAGTGACCTGGTCTGAAACCAAATTGATGATCAGAGATCAAGCCATTGGAGAAGAGGAAAGATTTTATATCCGAAGCAATGATGGATTCCATGACTTTGCTGATAAATTGGGAGAAGGCTGATTGGTCTGTAGTTGCAAGGATCTGTTTTTGCACATTTTTTGTGTAAAGCAGTGATGTTAGCTGATTTCCAAGCTGATGACAGATGACCTTGATCAAAAGAGAGGGTGAAGAGAACAGAGAGAGGGAGTGAAAGAGCGGCAGAGCAGGATTTTAGGACCCGTGGGCTGATGCCGCCTGGTCCAGTTGCAGAATCACAGTCGAGGGTTGACAGAAACTTCTCCACCTTGTCAGGAGAAAAGGGCACAGAGTCCAGGAGCAGCTGGGTATGACTGGGTACGATGGGTACAGAGATGGATGGGTTTGGGACACATGATTGAAAGGCAAACACAGAGTTGAGGCATTCAGCTTTTTCACATGCGGAGCCAGCTGTGTAGCCGTTTGAGGTAAGGGAGGGGATGGAGGGGAAACAAACACCAGAAACAGATTTGACCAGATGCCACCAGGATTTGCAAGAGGGAGACAGGTTTGAGAGTTCAGTCTTGAGAGTGGAGAGATATTGTTTGCTGGCTCTCCTGATGGTGGACACACACTTGTTTCGGGCTTTGTGAAAGGAAATGAGATTTCCTTCCGTTGGATTTGCTTTCCAGGAGGCGAAGGTAAGTTGTTTCTGGGCAACTGCCTCACCACAAGATTCCGTGTACCATGGACAGGAGGAAGGGTATGACAACTGAAGACGAGATAGCATAAATCTGTGTATGAGAGAGAGAGAGCAATTTACTTTGCAAGAATTCCCAGGATGAGTTGATGTCAGAGGCGGTAGAGATGGGAGACCAGTCCAGATGATTGGTGGCTGCTGGAGGACCAACCTCCCTACTCATCCCCATCCATCCCCAGGTTTCTGCAGGCAGTTAGTTGGGTTACTCTCAGACCTACATCTTCTGATAGTAACCCTGTTCTGGTGAAACTCCCAAAATCCAACTCACAGATCATCAAACAAACCCACCTATCTCATTTGATGGTCAGCCACTGCAAGAGGTTCACTCTCTTGAACTTTGCGGCGTCACCACAACCCTTAACTCTCCTGATCCGACCACATTGTAAAGCTTGCCTCAAAAGCCAGCCACAAACTGGACAAAGTTCGTCATTTAAAGCCTTTTCTTGAAATCACAACGACTCAGTATATAAGGCCTTTGCATGTATGTACCTAATTGAAGTACTGCTGTCTCATATGAGCAAGCACTCCGGCATTACATGTCTCCTGAATTCTGCCATCTCATGTCATCCCCCATCTTTATGAACAATTCCATTTTAACCCATTAACCCTTTGTAGCCCAACCCTCTTACTTGCAGGTTGCAGTGTTTCCTACACTCCTGTCTCTCTCTCTCTCTTTCTTTTTTTCATAATTGCCTTGCTTATCATGTCTAGGAATTACCCTGCTGCCCAATTATCCATTCAAACCCTCCATTACTTTGCTCTTCCATGAGCAGAAATCTTGTAGAGAAAAAAATAGAAATTAGAACAACTCTATTTGGTGAAAGGTTTTATTTGTTTGTTTACTTTTTATTAATAGTAATGTGTCCACAACCATGTTGTAAAACGTCAGCCGAAGCACCTCTTTTTTCCGCCCTCACTTTTTTTCCGCCCTCACCTTTTTTCCGCCCTCACTTTTTTTCCGCCCTCTTTTTTTTCTTCCGCCCTCACTTTTTTCCCCGCCCTTACCTTTTCACCATATTGGATGCAAAACGCGACCAACGTTCAAAAAAGTCTGTTTTCTGCAGGCATTGGTTGCAGGATGTTTTACGTATCAGGAATATACGGATGCTTTTTTTTTGGCTTTAAGATGCTTTTTTTGGCAATATGAAATGAAGAGGTGAAGAGCATGATACCTTGATAAGGAGGATTGTTATTCGGCCGAGACCAAGCGAGATTGAGGCCATTTATTCCAGCTACATGAAACACTCTGCAACCCATGCCGAAGGAAAACAGCCGTTTTGAAAAATCTTTGGACAAATTAACTGCAGTGAAGAGCTTCCTATAGCCATGGATGAGCTTCCTACACCTCTCTACTGGCAGTTTGGCCCACTCTTCTTGTGCAACCTGCTCCAGTTCTCCCAGATTTGATGGGTGCCTTCTCCCAACTGCTGTTTTCAGATCTCCCCACAGGTGTTCAATGAGATATAGATCTGGACTCATTGCTGGCCACTTCAGTGTGTTTGGGGTCATTGTCCTGCTGCGAGACCCATAACCTTCGACGGAGACCCAGCTTTCTGACACTGGGTTGAACATTGCGCTCCAAAATGCCTTGGTAATCTCCTGATTTCATGATGCCATGCACACATTCAAGGCACCCAGTGCCAGAGGCAGCACAGCAACCCCAAAATATAATTGAGCCTGATCCATGTTTGACTGTAGGGAAGGTGTTCTTTTCTTTGAAGGCTTAATTTTGTTTTCTGTAAACGTAGAGATGATGTACTTTAGCAAAAAGCTCTCATTTGGTCTCATCTGTCCACAGCACATTCTCCCAGAAGGATTTTGGCTTGTTCAGCTTGGTTTTGGAAAAACCCCAGTCGGGCTTTCTCAGCAGTGGGGTCCTCCTGGGTTTGTACCATATAACCCCCTTTCATTGAGTTAGCGACGGATGGTGCGAGTTGAAACTGTCGTACCTTGTGTCTGAAGGTCAGCTTGAATGTTTGGCAGTTGATGGAGGTGCTTTCCCCACCATTCGAACAATCCTTCGCTGCAATCTACGATCAAGTTTTCTCTTGTGGACATGTCCAGGGAGGTTGGCTGCAGTGCCATGGGCCTTAAACTTCCTGATAACATTGCGTACGGGGGACACAGGAACATCAAGGTGTCTGGAGATGGACTTGTAGCCTTGAGATTGCCAACGCTTGGCTAGAATCTTGTGTCTGACCTCCTCAGACAATTCTCTGGTTTTCTTTCTTTTCTCCATGCTCATTGCGGTACACACAGTGACACAAAACGGCAGAATGTCTCCTTTTCTCTATTAAAACTGTTTGAATGAGTGATTTTTATATTGCAGGCACCTGCAACTCACCACAGGTGAGTTCAACTCCAAAGTAAAGGAGAATCACCTGCTTGAAATCTAATTATTTCTAACAACTTCCAAAAGGTGCCAATAATATTTTCCGGGCCATTTTAGGATTTCTGTGTGGAACAAGCTAAGATTTAGTAATTTTTTTACCTTTTTTTGTTTTGTCCACTGCAAACGAAAGACATACATATGTGGATACCAAAAGGTTTTTTAATTTCAACAATTTTCTGGAAGAAATGGTGCATTATTTGTAAAAAGTGCCAATATTTTTGCAAAGCATCAAACCATTGGGCGACCACACATTGTCTATGGATGGGGAGGGTGGGGGTGGGGGGGGGGGGGGCTTTAGGGTGTCTCCTCTTGCAGCCATGCCAGCCATAATTATAGGTAAACAGGCTTGTGCAGCATTTTTATACATGACCCTAAGCATGCTGGGATGTTATTTGCTTAATTAACACAAGGGCAACACCTGTGGTAGCTGTTGCTTGGTGTCCCTCTTTCACCTAGGTAGGCATATTTACTCCCGCCAGGGAGTAATGCATTCACTCGTGTCTGTGTGTGTGTGTGTGTGTGTGTGTGTGTGTGTGTGTGTGTGTGTGTGTGTGTTCGTGTGTTTGTGAACAAGATATCTGGAAAAGTTCTGAACGGATTTGGATGAAAGTTGGTGGGATGATTGCCCTTGGGATAAGGAAGAATTGATTTTGGTGAAGCTCAGGATATTATTCCCGATCCAGGAATTTTTTGAAGGATTTTTTTACCATTGGAAGATAGGGCTCTTTTTTTTTAAACATTATTTTCTATATATTCTATATTTTTAACATTGTGATATGAAAATAGTTTTCATATTTATTGTAAATGTAGTTTAAACTCGTGGCTATGCGTTAGAGCAGTGTATTTTTTTTAGCAGCGTCGTCTTCAATGTTCTTCTTTTTTTTATAATAAAGACATATTCTGTCATTTTAAAACCACCAAAGTGTGTATTACGTTTCCCCGTTTCATAAAATGTATCGTTTGATACGTATAATGCTTTAGAACTGTTTTTTTTTTTTTGTAACCTCAGAAGAGATATCAACATTTAGCTCAGCGAATGTCATTCGCGGTGTCAGTATTTGATGAACTTATAAAGACTTAGTTCCAGATTTGTCAATGGCTGAGGTATATTAACAAACGAATAAAACAGATTTGGCAAAATTCCAACTTTTTTTTTTAACGATCGTATATTCACCCAAGGTTGTGAGATGCTGAAGAAGAAGAAACCTCGCATGGGCTTCCCAGACCAAATAAGTAATTCTGGTTCTGACTCTGCGATTTTCAGGTTTATTACTCCCGCCAGGGAGTAATGCATTCGATCGTGTCCGTCCGTGTCCGTGTCCGTGTGTGTGTGTGTGTGTGTGTGTGTGTGTGTGTGTGTGTGTGTGTGTGTGTGTGTGTCTGTATGTTCGTATGTTCGTGTGTTTGTGAACAAGATATCTGGAAAAGTTCTGAACGGATTTGGATGAAAGTTGGTGGGATGATTGCCCTTGGGATAAGGAAGAATTGATTAGTTTTTGGTGAAGGTCAGGATATTATTCCGGAACCAGGAATTTTTTTGGGAAAGATTTTTTCTGTTTTACTGCATTAAAGCTTTTATTCTTATTCTTAAATGATGTTTTTCTCCTCTAATTCCGAGATATATCAAAATAAATTCTCTGACAGTTGGGGCTTACTTTCTTTTTCATTTATTGTTTTGGGGAGAGGGGATGTTAAACAAAACGTATTATTCCAACTAAACCCACGGCGGGAGTATGCACTCTACTGAGTGGCGTTCTAGTTACGTCAACTGATTCGCTCCGGTGGAATATGAACAACGACAAACAAACATTGTTAGTGAAAGAGGATTCATGTGAGACACCAGGATAACAGTTTATAGCTTGGTCAATATTCAAACACCCCGCACCCCGCTCTGCTCACCAAACTCTCCTCTTTTGGTATCCATGGAAATCTCCGCGCATGGCTGGCGGACTTCCTCTCTAGTCGTAGTCAACGTGTGGCCCTGAATGGGTTTCTCTCATCTCCTCTTCCTGTTCAGGCTGGAGTTCCCCAAGGCAGTGTTCTGGGCCCTGTGCTTTTTCTGGTCTTGATCAATGATCTCTCTGACTCTCTTGAAAATCCTCTCTATCTCTTTGCTGATGACTCTACTCTCTGTCGCTCCAATCTTCATCCCTCAGATCGGCAGTCTGGAGCCTCCTCACTCTCTGCAGACCTGGACAAAATCACAGACTGGGCAAACAAGTGGAACATGTCTTTCAATCCTGACAAATCTCACACTCTTACGATGTCTCTCCGAAAAGACCGACTGAACAACCCTCCCCTCCACTTTCTGAATAATCCTCTCCAAGAAGTTCTGTCATTCAAGCTTTTGGGTCTCACTATCTGCCATGATCTTTCCTGGGAAAACCACATTTCAAATCTGGCCTCCAAAGCCAGTCGCCGACTGGGCATCCTCCGTCGTGCGAAGTCCTTCCTTGGCACACCTGAGCTCCTCACCACATACAAGGCTTTCATCCGCAGCTCAATGGAATACTGCTCTCCCCTCTGGGCTGGTGCTCCTGCCTCACACCTAGCTCGTCTTCACGCTGTTGAAACCAAAGCGTTCAGAGTCATTGGAATCTCCCGCGATGAAGCTAACTCCAAGGGCCTCTCACTCACTCACCGCAGGCAGGTTGGTGGTCTTTCCGTCTTCTACCGACTCCTCTCTGGCCTTGCCCCTCCCAGCTCTCTCTGGGCTCTGTCCCGCAAATATTCCTACAGGTCGCACAAGATCTGCCTGCAACCCTCTTATGGTTAAACTGCCAAAATCAAGACTCTCTGCTCACCTTCACTCCTTCATTCCTCTTTTCTCCCGCCTCTGGAACAAACTCCCTCACTCTCTTCAATCCCATTCCACCCTCCAGGTCTTTAACACAGCTGTTCACCACCATCTCTTATCTTCCCCCATCCAAAACCTTGAACTTTTCTACCCCCGCTAATTTCACCCCAATTCCACTTTTTTGAAATACCAACTTCTGTCCTGGAAGTCCTTGTGTTTTATACTTCTCCCACCCCCCCCCCCCCATTCCCACGCCTCCTCCCCCCAACCCTCTCCCTCCCACACATCTCCCTGCTCTCAAATGTTGTGATTGTGTGCTTCCCCTTCTCTCCCCATCTTGTCTTCCGCTCCCTCTTTTTATATATTTTGTTTGTCTGGTTGATTTGTTTGTGATTTAAATGTTAGCTCTTTCACGAGCCTCGATTTAGTATACCAAAAAACCAAAAAAAAAACCTAGGCTAGATGGTGCAGAGACGAGTGTGCATACCCTAAGCCATCCTGGAAACCCCAAGCACCAGCAGAAAAGAGGAACATCAAATGATCCTCCTTAAAATAATTTTGTAATGATTTGGATAAGAACTGAAACTTTCCAGCAGAACTCATTTCAGAAACGAATACGTCTAATATATTTTAAAACCCCAAGGATTTTCATTCCAGACCCGCTCGCCCTTGCTTGAAGCCTCTCGTGGAAGTTGTCGGAAGCTGGGAGTAGGCTGGTACATGGTTGTCTTGTTTTTGGAAGACCGCACATGAGGACTAGCTGAAATGAGGAAGAATAACACACAAGGCACCCAAGCTCGAGCAGGAATGGCAGGACACTCTGTGTGATCAGGCCAAGGACATGTCTCCAACCTAGCTCAGTCAAAGTGAGAGTCTGGTGTCAGAGCCTCAATTCTATTGGACTTCCTTTTGTCTGGAAAGGTATTTTAGCCAATTCTAACAGCCGACCGCAAACATTGCCCCATCTCTTCAACCAAGGTTACATTTACACTTAGATTACTCCCAACACTGTGGTGAAGGGAGCTCTTTGTCAACAACTGTGGGGGGATGCGGAGAGCAGAACTCTTCCCCAACACCAACTTCCACTGCTGTGCTGGCATACGTCTCTTTGCCATAATGAACAAGTTAGAGAAATAGCAAATGAATTACAAACCTTTGCCAGTAGGTTATGCACAACTCTTCTTTGGCACATATGATATTATGGAAATGTGAATCCTCAAGGCTCGTGGGGAGCTGAAGTTTGTGAAACCGGCTCGCCTCCTGGTGGCAGCTTTATGAGCCGAGACTAATGGTTGGGTTCCTGCGTTAAAACCGCAGCAGGTTCGCTGCTTTGTGGAGATGAGGCTGTAAATAACCACAAAAAACAAACTTTACTTTCAAACAATTGTCATTCCTGTGCTATCAAAATGGCCAAGACCTTGAAACACACTCTCCCAAAATGGTACGCACACTCTCCTCCAACCATACTCTTTCTGGAGCGTCGGTGCCTCCAAAGTAGTCCCTGTAAAACACTTGGGGTCCAGCTCGGTGTACGTTTTTGCCGAGGAATATTAGGTGATAGTGTTCATCACTCGAGGATAATCTGGCATTGAGGAATCTTTTTCCAGTATTTTCTTGTGCCTGACACTCCACGTCGCTTCCTTTAAAATCCTCAAACGGCAGTGATTGAGCAACACTAGTAATTAGAGCATGGTTAATTATCAATGCTTGATTAACTGATTAATATTTAATAAAATTAAATACTTCTGAAAAGGATAAGGAAGGGTTTTATTGTTTCTGTTGCATGAAATAATACTGCAGAAAACACATTTTGTCCATCGTCTCATCATTCAAAGACGAGGGCAGTTTTGTACCACAGGGGCCAACTGTACTGAAACCTCTCTCTGCCGCTACAGATTTTGGGTATAGTCTTCACAGCATTGAATACCTTCTCTAATTAATTTTGACGTTCCTTGGTGCTTTCCAATAAGCCTGGTGTTGGCTTATCGGTTAGGGTGCTGGCTTGGGATCCTACGATCCTGGGTTCAAATCCCAGTTGATCACTGAATTAATGCCAGGGGGGTTTACTCAGCCTGTCAAACCTCCGTGGTCGGCAAATTGAGTACCAGTTCACTGGTAATTCCCTGTGTGCTGCAAGAGGCGACTAACAGGGCTGGTGGCAGGAAGGGCATCCGGCCCTAAAACATTGCTTCAAAAAGGGGACCAAGGTGCCCAAAAAAGGCCAACCCCTGCTCTGCAGGGAAAAATGGCCTCTTAAGATGGTTCTTGGTGCTTTCCAATATGGCCATTTCTATCTTTAAACACTTCAAGATTTCTTGGCGTGAAGTTTCCGGAACCAGTGCTTTTTCTCCTTTTCTGATATCAAAGCATCCATTTCCTCTGAATTGTTCAATTATTTCGCTGGTTCTGTTTAATCAACTGTTTGATCCTTTGTGTCTTTGTGTCTGAATTCACCCTTTGTGGTGAACTGGGGGAAGTTCGCCTCTTCCAAAAATGGTTTTGGACGAGGCGAATGTAAATATCTGGCTGTCTTAGCAATTTATTAACTCTTACATGATTGTGGGAGCACAGTCACTTTCCAGGAGATATCTGTACGTACTTTGGTCCTTCAGATAGCATAAAAAACTAGAACGGCACTATAGAGAGAGTAAACCTCCATCAGGCTCAACAGTTTACGTTTTGTATCCACTGATAGCCCGGATCTGGATTCGGACCTGAAACAAATCTAATCGATTTGTTATTGTCGCCTACGCAACTCATTCACCAAATTTCGTGCAAATCAGTCCACATTATTTTTCAAATATCTTATATCTGGTTCACAAAGACACAAATATATATATATATATATATACATATAAATTAGATATAGAGGAGTGGAGTGACGACCCACCCACCCCATCCCCAACCCCTCCTGTCTATACCACACACTTACTCGTATGTACCAGCCAGAGAAAGGCAATATGATGGCAAATACGCCATCATTGCCCGAGGAGACTCGACATCATATATATATATATATTGTTTCAAAAAGATTGATACGACTTTGACTTCCTGCCATTTCTTTGTTTCTTGACCGATACCGTTTTCCTTTACAGGGTTTTGTGATGTTATCCTGGTATTTGTTCCCTGGAATTTCTAGCTCCATAGCTCAACTATGCCATTGCCAGTGGAGCAGAAGCCCATTTCCACTTGAACGGTGCCATCAACAACTACAACAACATTTTCTGGGGGGCAGAACCACCTGAGATCACTGAGAGGTATCTGAAAGGGTCTAAGATCATATGCTTCTGCACCTTCAATGCCAGGTGGGGAATGCTAGGGCCTTACTGGTTTGAGAATGACAACAGCACGACGATGACGATCAACGGTGAGCTCTACCGCGCTGTGCTCCAGAAGTTCCATAATGATCTAGCCCAAAAGGTCACCCCAAACCAGCTCAGTATGACCTGGTTTATGCAGGATGGTGCACCGCCGCATACAGCTGCTAACACCATCACTTTCCTGCAGCAGCTCTTCAGAAACCATGCCTTTCAGCATGGATTTTTGGACGCCTGCCATGAAATATTTTGAGAGGGCTTTTTCATGTTTGGCTGGTTGACGATAAATATGATCCCTTTTTATGAACTGAAAGAGAGCAAAAATGTAGAGTGTTAGTTGAAATAAGGATCATTCATTTATAGTAGATGAGCCATATCTCCAAACAAGTCTCGAGCCTGTCAAAGTACACAATTAATGGGTGATTTTAATTGCCATTGCATTTACAGTTGGGTCAAAGTACAAACCCAGGGGTGTGTTCAGTTACTAAGCAGCTAGCTAGCACTCGCTAAGCCAGCCGTTCCTTATCAAGCACCTTCGAATGGAGTGCTTAAGCCACTTGGCGAGCGATCTACAACAAACTTGAAAACTGCACACACCCCCTGGAATGTTCTTAGGTGGGTTATTACCTTGCGCTCGCGAAGCGAAAAGTGGGGTTAAGCATTCAGTTACGTACATACGTACGTGTGTGTGCCGTGTCTGCATTTTAAAAATTCATTTTCTCGGCAACCGTTGGTCCGATTGACACGAAATTTACACCATTGGAGAGCCTCCTCCTGTAGAATATTTAATGATTATGACGTCATAGGTCACGTGGTACAGGCGCCATCTTGAAAAAACTTCGCACCTCTATATCTCTGAAACCACTCCGTGGAAAAAATTGAGACCTGGCTCATTGTCAACTACTCCCCATGGGGAATAAGATATGTTAATGATGTCATCAGTGCCTTTGTTATGACGTCATAATTCGACAAATATAACGCATCCATCCGATCATTATACAAAAAAATTCAGCAACTGTTGGTCTGATGGACACGAAATTTTCACCATCGGAGCGCCTCCTCCTTTAGAATATTTTAATGATAATCATGACGTCATAGGTCATGTGGTACAGGTGCCATCTTGGAAAAACCTAAAAATGTTGCACCTCTATATCTCCAAAACCGTTGCATGGAAAAAATTGAAACATGGCTCATTGTAAAGAACTCCATATGGGGAATAGTTGTTAACGATGACGTCATTGGTGCCATAATCATGACTTCATAATTCGACAGGGAAAACGCATAGTCTGATCAGTTTGAAATGTATTGACCATGACCTATGCAACAATTATATTAGAGAATATAAATTTATGATGTAATCAGTAATCACTCACGTGGTCTGGCAGCCATATTGGATCAAAGAAAAAAAATGTTCAAAAACAGAAGAGTTGGCTCGCAACAAGTTGACTGCGCAGGGTAAGTATTCTATGAATACCATCTAGTTATTTATATAATTAATTTAAACCTCCAAGAAAGCAGATGTAACATAAGCAGGACTCCAACGTTAGGCCATCCAGGTACACACCGGAAGTCTGTTTATTTTTCATCGCGGGAGACAACAATAACAACAATGTAGTTGCTTCTGAATTTCAGGCACTTCAAACATACATGTCAGCAGAGTTTATAAATTTTAATGAATGAATAGAGGAACGAATAATGAATAAAACATGAAATACTTTTTTGGGGATAAATAAATGACTTAAAGAAAGGAAAATAAAATGAATAATACGAATTGAAAGAATATTTTATTGATTGTGGAAAGAAAAACAATTGCGAGAAAAATTAAATCGCTGAATGACTTATATGAAGGAAGAAGAAGATGTTTATTTGTGTATGTTTAGAGGTATGTGAAGAGGAAGAAGTATGTTTATTTATTTTCTTGTTCCGGAAGTGACGTCATTCATGGCGGACGACGTTGTGAAATAGTTCAGCTGTTTTGCTCGGGGTTTTTTAACCTCTGTTTCGTGCCACATCGACCTCCTGGGGTCGTCGCCTCGCCATGGACGAGGATTTTGTGGTGACTGCTTTTTGCGGCTGGCACTCTGCGAATCTGCTTGTCGATTACACGGAGTCCTGGGCCGAGTTCGCCGGACGGGTGCGTTGTGCTTCGGGTGGAGGGTTTGAGATGTGTGCTTTGGAGTCCTGGGGGGTGGTTTAGGAGGTTTCATCTGAGGAAGGGAATCACCGTCATGTGACAATTAAAATGCTTGTCTTCTGATTATTTATTTTATTATTATATATTTTTTATATATTTTTTTTAAAATTGATTTTATTATTAGATTATTCATTGTTTTTCCTGTTTATCTCCCGTGTTGGAATGATTTTCGGTCTCTTCCCGCGGGGTTGGCGTACTCGGGCACCTTGAATGACCCTGTCCCCCTCCCACCTCTGTTTAAATACTGATCATTACGTTGTTCGTCTTTGAGGAATCGGATATATCGAAGGTTGTGGACCCTTGCGAAGAAGGAGCAGGATTCTCGGGGTCGGACATCCGAGCATTTGTGCGCTCGCACCCGCACTTCCGCCGAGCATTTGTGCGCTCACACCCGCACTTCCGCCTACTGCCTAGCAACCAGCGCCATGGGGCCGCACCTCCGCCTAGCAAACAGCGCAAAGTGGGAAACCCAGGTTGAAGGAGAGGAGAGTACGTCGATTGTCATTGGCAATTCCGGTAATAGATTTGAGCAGCATATAATTATCAATAACTAGGTTAGTTTGTATCTCACAAGTTCGGTTAGGCTGAGATTTGAATGAAAAATCTCGTGGTCTAAACTAAACCCTAGATATAGTATAGACATAGAGTCTAGAGTAGACGGACCCTATTTCTCTAATCAAATAGATGTATTATGGTCGAGTGTTCAATATTAAAATTAAAGTAAATTGATTAAATAAATATCTGTCCTAATCGAATTAGAATTATGGATCTAACCTGGTGTTCTGACTAGGTAGCTGTCCCGATGATACTCCACTGTCTGCCAGTCTCACCGGTTCTTACTCCAGGTATCTGCGGGGTGCTCATATGGCCAATAATCAAGTCTGATTAATTTCAATTTCATGCGATACCATGCCAAATCCGAGCCTGGCATGTTTGCTATGTATTGATATGACAATGCCAAAGCCGAGCCTGGCAAGTTTCCCATGTATTGATATGACAATGCCAAAGCCGAGCCTGGCATGTTTCCCATGTATTGATATGACAATGCCAAAGCCAGGCCTGGCAAGTTTCCCATGTATTGATATGACAATGCCAAAGCCAAGCCTGGCAAGTTTCCCATGTATTGATATGACAATGCCAAAGCCAGGCCTGGCAAGTTTCCCATGTATTGATATGACAATGCCAAAGCCAAGCCTGGCAAGTTTCCCATGTATTGATATGACAATGCCAAAGCCAAGTCTGGCAAGTTTCCCATGTATTGATATGACAATGCCAAAGCCAGGCCTGGCAAGTTTCCCATGTATTGATATGACAATGCCAAAGCCAAGCCTGGCAAGTTTCCCATGTATTGATATGACAATGCCAAAGCCAGGCCTGGCAAGTTTCCCATGTATTGATATGACAATGCCAAAGCCGAGCCTGGCAAGTTTCCCATGTATTGATATGACAATGCCAAAGCCGAGCCTGGCATGTTTCCCATGTATTGATATGACAATGCCAAATCCGAGCCTGGCATGTTTCCCATGTATTGATATGACAATGCCAAATCCGAGCCTGGCATGTTTCCCATGTATTGATGTGACAATGCCAAATCTGAGCCTGGCAAGTTTCCCATGTATTGATATGACAATGACAATGCCAAAGCCGAGCCTGGCAAGTTTCCCATGTATTGATGTGACAATGCCAAATCCGAGCCTGGCAAGTTTCCCATGTATTGATATGACAATGCCAAATCCGAGCCTGGCAAGTTTCCCATGTATTGATATGACAATGCCAAAGCCGAGCCTGGCAAGTTTCCCATGTATTGATATGACAATGCCAAATCCGAGCCTGGCATGTTTCCCATGTATTGATGTGACAATGCCAAATCCGAGCCTGGCAAGTTTCCCATGTATTGATATGACAATGCCAAATCCGAGCCTGGCAAGTTTCCCATGTATTGATGTGACAATGCCAAATCCGAGCCTGGCAAGTTTCCCATGTATTGATATGACAATGCCAAATCCGAGCCTGGCATGTTTCCCATGTATTGATGTGACAATGCCAAATCCGAGCCCGGCAAGTTTCCCATGTATTGATATGACGATGCCAAATCCGAGCCTGGCATGTTTCCCATGTATTGATATGACAATGCCAAATCCGAGCCTGGCATGTTTCCCATGTATTGATATGACAATGCCAAAGCCAAGCCTGGCAAGCTTCCCATGTATTGATATGACAATGCCAAAGCCAAGCCTGGCAAGTTTCCCATGTATTGATTTGACAATGCCAAAGCCAAGCTTGGCAAGTTTCCCATGTATTGATGTGACGATGCCAAATCCGAGCCTGGCATGTTTCCCATGTATTGATATGACAATGCCAAATCCGAGCCTGGCATGTTTCCCATGTATTGATATGACAATGCCAAATCCGAGCCTGGCATGTTTCCCATGTATTGATATGACAATGCCAAATCCGAGCCTGGCATGGTTCCCATGTATTGATATGACAATGACAAAGCTGAGCCTGGCAAGTTTCCCATGTATTGATATGACAATGCCAAATCCGAGCCTGGCATGTTTGCTATGTATTGATGTCACAATGCCAAATCCAAGCCTGGCATGTTTGCTATGTATTGATGTGACAATGCCAAAGCCGAGCCTGGCATGTTTGTTATGTATTGATATCACAATGCCAAAGCCGAGCCTGGCAAGTTTCCCATGTATTGATATGACGATGCCAAATCCGAGCCTGGCATGTTTCCCATGTATTGATATGACAATGCCAAATCCGAGCCTGGCAAGTTTCCCATGTATTGATATGACACTGCCAAAGCTGAGCCTGGCAAGTTTCTTGCACATTGATAAGACATGCCAAAGCCGAGCCTGGCAAGTTTCCCATATGTTGATATGACGATGCCAAAGCCGAGCCTGGCATATTTCCCATGTATTGATGAGACATTGCCAAATCCGAGCCTGGCATGTTTCCCATGTATTGATATGACAATGCCAAATCTGAGCCTGGCAAGTTTCCCATATGTTGATATGACGATGCCAAATCGGAGCCTGGCATGTTTCCCATGTATTGATGTGACGATGCCAAAGTCGAGCCTGGCATGTTTCCCATGTATTGATGTGACAATGCCAAATCCGAGCCTGGCATGTTTCCCATGTATTGATGTGACAATGCCAAATCCGAGCCTGGCATGTTTCCCATGTATTGATATGACACTGCCAAAGCTGAGCCTGGCAAGTTTCCCGTACATTGATAAGACATGCCAAAGCCGAGCCTGGCAAGTTTCCCATATGTTGACATGACAATGCCAAAGCGGGGCAAGTTGCAAAAAACCCCACAAAATTCAATTTAATGAGAGGTAGATAAACGAGTTCAGTTTACACGGTGATTCGAGAGACTTGCTACACTGAACGCATTCACTACGGGCAATTGTGTGTGCATTCCCCTTCTCAGAGCGTTTTGTTTCCCCTGTGTCAAAATGGAGAGCACGTTACTTTGGCGTAATAACGTGACGGTGACGTCACGCCGATCTCAAGAATGTCAATGTAAAAGTTCAGTAAAGAAAAGCGACATGTATCGTATGACATAATGTCGGGTTGAGGTATGATTGATTGTTGGAAGGATAGTGTGGGGTGGAAATAGGAACTTTAAATGTTTTTTTTTGAGAAGGGTTGAGGTACTTGTGTTTAAAGATCCATTTCCCGTCCCACAAACTAAAGTGAAATTAAGAAGGCGCTGATACTCGGGGTCCCCCGCCTTTTGGGTTGTATGAGGCATAGATCTGTGTAATATGAAAGCTAAATCTTGAATATTTTTTGAAATATCACGTACGCAAGCCAAGTTACTAAGATGGTTGCTATAGCAACAAAATTCAGCCAATCACAGCCGTGCTCTAATCAGGTTGAGATAATGTCATGAGGAATAGATATCTGCAATATGAAAGCTAAATTTTCAACGGTTTTTTAAATATCGTGTACACAAAAGTACATGGACAGATGATAGGTCAGTCAGTCAAAGCTCATATTTAGGTTGGAGAATGATGTAGGAAAAGTTGCATTGACCATGTGAGGTGCTTTGGGAACTTGTCCAACAATGGAATGCACTTTTCCTCAGCAAAACCTTCACTGTACATGCATGCTGTCATCATTTTGCAGCATTACCAATACAAAGCCGAGCTTTATGTTGATAACCCCACTTGGTACAACGTGGCCATAGTTGATTGGTAGCACACTTGAATTTGGCTCTTTGTGTACTTAATCCCATGGAATCTCTCATCTTTACTCCGCACTCACAGTGAAAAGCAGCGTTAAGCAATTGGTTAATGCCTCTCTATCAATCGACAAACGTTGGTTGATGATTGAGGAACAACTTGATTTCAATTGAATGTTATATTTTGAACACGAATCGGAACATATACATAGGAAGACAGCTCTGTTTTTAGAGTCGTCAGTTTTTTACTGGTAACGTAACCTAGCTGTGTGTGTGTGTGTGTGTGTGTGTGTGTGTGTGTGTGTGTGTGTGTGTGTGTGTGTGTGTGTGTGTGTGTGTGTGTGTGTGTGTGTGTGTGTGTGTGTGTGTGTGTGTGTGTGTGTGTCTGCCAGTGTGTCTGCCAGTGTGTCTGCCAGCCAGCCACCGGTCCTCATCTCCACCCGCAAGTCCCCAAGATTAAGGGGAGCCTTCCCCAGTCCCAAAGCAACCATCCCCAACCCAGCGAGGAACCACGACTCGTGTCTCCTCATCCGTGCCCCGTTTCCCCCTCTACCATCCATTAAGTGACCGGGTTACGATCTCTTCTCTCTTGATCCCATCCATCCCGATCCCAACCTCGCTCTCATCCTTTGAAGCTGCCATACTCGGCACAGCACTGGATCTTACAAAGCTTGGCTCCCAAAGCCACCACACACCTACAGTAGTGGCCAAAAATATTGACACCCTTGCACTTTTTTCAAGTAATGCACCATGTCTTCCAGAAAATTGTTGAAATGAAAAAATATTTTGGTATCCACATATGTATTTCTTTTGTTTGCAGTGGAACAAAACAAAAAAGCTGAAACAAATTACTAAATCTTAGCTTATTCCACACAGACATCCTAAAACAGCCCGGACAATATGACTGGCACCTTTTAGAAGTTGTTAGAAATAATTAGATTTTAAGTTGGTGATTCTACTTTACTTTGGAATTGAACTCACCCATGGTGAGTTGCAGGTGCTTGCAATATTTTTATAAAACGAGTCTCGATACCTCTTACACGAGCCTCGATTCTGTATACAAAAAAAAAAGGTGTGTATATATATATATATATAAATAAAATCACTCATTCAACCAGTTTGAATAGAGAAAAGGAGTCATTCTGCTGTTTTGTGTCACTGTGTGTACCACAATGAGCATGCAGAAAAGAAAGAAAACCAGAGAATTGTCCGAGGAGGTCAGACACAAGATTGTAGCCAAGCATACACAACCTCAAGGCTACAAGTCCATCTCCAGAGACCTTGATGTTCCTGTGTCCACCGTACGCAATGTTGTCAGGAAGTTTAAGGCCCACGGCACTGTAGCCAACCTCCTTGGACGTGGACGAAGAGAAAACTTGATCGTAGATTGCAGCGAAGGATTGTTTGAATGGTGGAGAAAGCACCTCGATCAACTGCCAAACAGATTCAAGCTGACCTTCAGACACAAGGTACAACAGTTTCAATTCACACCAGCCATCGCCAACTCAATGAAAGGGGGTTCTATGGTAGGAGACCCAGGAGGACTCCACTGCTGAGAGAGAGACAAAAGAAAGGCCGACTGGAGTTTGCCAAAACACACCTGAACAAGCCAAAACACTTCTGGGAGAATGTCCTGTGGACAGATAAGACTAAATTAGAGCTTTTTGGTAAAGCACATCATTTCAATGTTTACAGAAATCAAAATGAAGCCTTCAGAGAAAAGAACACCTTCCGGACAGTCAAACATGGAGGAGGTTCAGTGATGTTTTGGGGTGGCTGTGCTGCCTCTGGCACTGGGTGCCTTGAATCTGTGCATGGCAAGGGCGCCAATGTTTTTGGCCACGACTTTGGCAAGGGCGCCAATGTACAATCGAACGGTGTGGCATTAGCCACCCCAAGTGCATCCTCTGTTTCCCACATCCTCAATGGACGGAGCCTTGCAAGTGGAGGTCCACCAACGCTCGCGTCCTCCCACCCGAGTCCACCAAATCTAAAGCCCCCTTCCCACGTGGATCCAGCAAATCTCAGGCCCTCCCATCCAGCCAGCTCGCAGCCCACAAGTCCCACCAAGCTTTAAGGCCAAGCCGTGTTCCAAACTGATGTCTTTGACAGCCCCTGGTCCTCTCTATCCCAGGCGAGAGGGAGGAGGCACAATCAGCAAATCATGCTTCCTTCTTTGTTGCCACCATCTTCATCTTCGTGCGAGCATGTGCGCGTGTATATAGATAGTTAATTCTCCGATCTACTGTGAACTATCTCCCCTGGCAAAGCGTTGCATTTTAAGATCGATTGCCTAATGTGAGCAGAGCACCCTCGGTATGTGTTTGATGTGGTTTGGTTAAATTCACTCGACTCATTGACATACATAAACTTCTTTTTCCAGAGGAATTCTGCAAATAACCCATACAACTCGTATATATGACCTGATGTGAATGCTTGGACAAAAATGTTATCCTCCTTACCCTTAACGTCGGTACCTGCGTTTTTATGCACTTGTAGGTCCTATCAACGCTATTTATATCAACATGGCAGCTGAGTTTTGGCTTTTCCAGATAGCCAATAAACTATTTTTTATTAAAAACCGGCGCTTGAAATGGTTTTGCTATTCACTTAATTGATTTTTAAATCGTTATGCAAGCCTGCTTAGTTTATACAGATTGAGGATGCCAACACTTTAATGCATTATAATTGCACAGTTATTTCCTGCCTGTTTCCACACCAGGTCCAAAAGGTGCTGGGTGTTCGTGGAACACTGCGGTACATTGATGATGAAGGGGACGAGGTGAGACATGTGGCCGAGTTGTTGAACCTGTCTTCACTTTGATTATATTTGTGCTGTTGTCTTTTATTGATGAGCCTCAGGAATGTTTTAAATTTCTTCTGTGCCATGAGTGTTGAGTTCCTTCCAACCTTTTTTCTCACAGGTATTTGTTGACACTGCAGGTAAAAACATTTTCCTGTCATAATTATATTGTTGTTACTCCCACGAACCTTGTCAATCTGTGACAGGCAAAGCACTTGTAATGATGTAGATGTCCATAATGATTTCATGAATCGGCATATCATGCTATGGTATTAGAAGAAGTTTGATGGTATTAGAAGTTTGACCTTGAGTTGACCTTTTACCATTTGACCTCAAATAGTTGGGCTCCCAATTCAGTGATGCACTATTTTAAAATCAATTGGATGAAAATTGATTTTGGAAGTTTGACCTTGAGCTGACCTTTGACCTTTTGACCTCAAAAATAGTTCGTTTCCCAATAAAGTGATGCATTATGCAATTGCTTTTTCATTTTCAAGTCAATTGGATGAAAATTGATGATTTTGGAAGGTTGACCTTGAGTTGGCCATTGACCTTTTGACCTCAAAAATAGTTGATTTCCCAATTTAGTGACTCGATATGCAAATGCTGTTCAATTTTCAAGTTAATCAGATGAAAAATGGCAATTTTAGAAATTTGTCCTGAAGATGACATTTGACCTCAAAATCAATAGTCTTCTTCCTTACGACCAACTCTACCATCTGGTGAAGTTTAGTGAAGATCGGTTTAAAATTATGACCTGTAGGTGATAGACAGACAGAATGGAAAATCACTCATAGAGCGACACTTGGCAAAATAGTACAAAGTAGAATGGCACACAGTGGAGCATCCTTTTGACCTCAAAAATAATTGGTGGTTGAATTCAGTGACCTGATATGCAAATCGTCTTCAAATTTTAGGTTAATTGGATGAAAACTTGCAATTTTATTAATTTGGTTTATTTTGACCTTTTGGCCTATGTTGACCTCAAAAATAGTTGGTTGAATTCAGTTAGCTGATATGAAAATCGTATTCAAATTTCAAGTCAATTGGGTGAAAACAGTATTTTAGAAATTTGAAAAGGTTGTTGACCATTTGTCCTATGTTGACCTCGAAAATAGTTGGTTGAATTCAGTTAGCTGATATGTAAATCCTATTCAAATTTCAAGACAATCGGATGAAAATGAAGGATTTTAGAAATTGGAAGAGGTTGTTGACCTTTTGGCCTAAAAATATATAGGATTCTGTCAGACAACAAACTCCACCATTTGGTGAAGTTTCATGAAGATGGTTTAATATTGTGACCTGTAGGTAAGTATAAGTGGGCGGACACACACACACACACACACACACACACACACACACACACACACACACACACACACACACACACACACACACACACACACCAGAGTGATCAACATACTTGTCAAAAAATTTTTCTTTGTCAATAATAACAGACAAGACCAACCAACATATTTGAAAAATCTTTGAATTTGCAAGTAATAAAAAATGTTACAATTTTGATCGTTGATGAATGAAAACATTTAAAGTGGGATGCACTTGCATTATGAATGATCTCTAAATGATTGATTCATTACAGCTTTGATGCATGGAAATCGATTATATGTAAAGAAAGGATTGCTTTTCATCAACATGAGCATCATCATCATGTACCATGCCCTATGTGGAGCCTCGGTGCTGCGGAAGTGGTTACGAGGCTGCAATCCTGGCCGGGACACCAATCCGACTCAGGATGCCAGGGCAGGAATTTGTAATTTGTCCATGGTGCTGACGATAGCTCGCCTAATCCTCATAAAGGACACAGATCTTTAACGTCCACCAACGAATGCCGGCAGTGTGGCTGTGCCACTGATGCATTGCCCTCTACTGTTTGGGATAGGAATTTGTAATTCGTTCAGGGTGTCGGTGATAGCTCACTGACTTTGTGAAGGACACCATGGGATCTTTAACATCCACCAACTAATTAATGTCAGCAGTCGGGACGCCTAGTTTAACGTCCATCCGAGGGACGGGCATGCACATTGATGAATCGGCCTGCCTGTGAAACACCGGGATGACAGTTTGAAGTTGGGTCGGGATTCAAACGCAGGCCAGACAGCTTCGAGGCGAGTGTGCGTACCTCTCGGCCATTCTGTCAGCCCGATATTCTTGAGCATGTATTGCGGTGAAATTGTTGTAATCCACCTTAAAGTGAAATAATGCTACAGTTTATTTTGCATTAAAATACATTTGTGTTTACTTTGTGTTGTGCTTTATTTTGCTGCAAACGCTGAAGTGGTCTTTTTATTCCTGGGTTTGTCAGCTTTGTAACTTCCTGTGTTAGAGTATTAGTTGTGTCACATGGTGCTGCCAATGTTTTTCTTTTTTTGTTGTTGTTGTCATTTACAGAGGAATATGAAGAGGCATTGAAGGTAATCCCTTTGCATATCTTATCCAGAGGTTTCTTGATGATTTCTCCTCCCTGCTTTCTGTGCGTATAGTAATGTTAACGAACCCTCATGTAAATCTGTCGCCATATTTGCAGTCACATGGAGATGTGATTTGGAATGAGTTTGTAAACTGCCTCTATTTGACACACAACCTGATTTTCATGACCTGTCGTATGACTGTGGCTTTTCGGGATGGATACAGGCAAACAAGAAGTCGTTTGACACTCAAAAGTTGTCTTTTTTTTCTTCTTGTTTTTTTATGACATCCTCAATCTAGTGCAAGTAAATTGGGTTGCTGGCTTGATATCCCCTTTTTCAATGGATTATTTAATTTGCAATGTAATGCTCATTTGCATGATGAACCCAATGCATAATTGAATGTGATTCGTCTGATGGACAAGACTGCTTCGACATTGATATGTATTTTAAGTGTGAAATTCCACGTCTTATCTGTTTCATGTGCGGTGTTGCCTAAAATTCCAAGTTACTGGGTGAATGGGACATTTGAGTAAGTAGGTGTTATTATGAAATATCCTTCTTGTTTTTAAAGCTAACAGTTCACAACCTTCTCATATCTACCCACGATGCTGAGTACTTATTGACATTCTTCACATCTCATCGATACTTGTACCCTCTTGGCATTATGCTTCTACTCTCCATCATTTAGCTGTTCTCTGGGCAGATATGTCTTTGCGTATAAAAGAACATTCATTACTCCGACAGGAAGGCAAGACGGGAATTTGGAACTTGTTCATGATGCCGGCAATTGTGGATCAGACTCGGAAACGGTTGCTAGAGTGAGATGTGCATGGAAGAAGTTTCGGGAAGTGAGTGGCGTGCTGATGAGGAGGGGAGTGTCGTTGAAGCTGAAGGGAAAGGTGTATGCTGCATGTGTGAGAAGTGTTATGATTTATGGGAGCGAGACATGGGTAATGAATGTAGAGCGGCAACGAAGGTTGGAAAGGGTGGAAATGCGAATGGTTCGATGGATGTGCGGAGTATCGTTGAGAGAGAGGAAGACAAATGATGAATTGCGAAAGATGATGGGAATAGAGCCTGTAATTGATGCTGTGAAGAGGAACAGGTTTAGATGGTTTGGTCATGTGTTGAGGAAGGAGGAAAGTGACTGTTTGAGAAGAGTGATGGAAATGAATGTAGAAGGAAGTAGAGGACGGAGAAGACCGAGAAAGACTTTGCTAAAGATGGTGGAAGAAGAAATACGGGCAAGGGGGTTAACAAGGAGAGATGCAGAAAATAGGGCAAAATGGAGAAGATTGTCATGGGGACCGCAAGGCTAACCCCCGCTCTCGCAGGGAAAATGGCCTTAAAATGCATGTTGGTGGTGTTGTTGTTGATGCTGGCGATAGCTGCCTACTCTTCTAGAAGGACATCGTGGGATCTTTAACGTCCACCAACTAATGTCGGCGAACGGGACGCCCAGTTTAACGTCCATCTGAGGGATGGCACACACATTGATGAATCACCCTGCCTGTGAAACACCAAGATGGTAGTTTGTAGCTGGTCAGGGTTAAAACCCTAGATAGACAGGATTAGAGATGAGTATGAATACCTCTAGGCTATTCTGCCAGGTCTAAAATAACCTGCCTTTTCGAGGCCATTTTTCCCCGCAGAGGGGAAATTGTTTCCCCGCAAAACAAAAAAATGTTTGTTGGGCACTGTGGTCCCATTTTTGAAGCAATGTTTTACTGCTGGATGCCCTTCCTGCCGCCAACCCTGTTAGTACACCTCTTGCGACACACAGGGAATTACCAGTGAACTGGTACTCAATTTGCCGACCTCGGAAGGACGGCAGGCTGAGTCATGTGAGTCAACCCCCCCTGGTGTTAATTCAGCGATCGACCAGGATTCAAACTCAGGATCCTAGGATCCCAAGCCAGCACCCTAACCGCTAAGCCCAGGTCTAAAGTAACATTGGGGCAAAATAAACTGCAAATATTTATCAGCTTCCTGTTATTATTTTTGTGCGTTTAAAGCTTTTATGAACATGTAGTATCTCACCAAGTGCAAGCTATCTCACTAACAATGTTATCTTATTAAGTGCAGGCTCTGTTTTCAAATGTTATCCTTCATTACTGATCTCGCACTTAATAAGACATTACTGTCTTAGTGTTTCAAATAATCACTTCTATTATTTCCAAGTTTCTCGTGATCAATTTCCCAACACGTTGTTTTGAACTTTCTTATGTCTCTCGCTTTTTGGACAGGTTGCTTCCTGCAATTGGAACTTGCTTACTTTCTTTTTGTACCCGCATGATGTTGATGTGGTGGAATCTCTGCAGAATCACGTGTCAACGACTGGAACGGAGAGTGAAGAATATGTAAGGATGATTTATCATTATTATGTTTTTCAATACAAGGTTGAGGCTAATGGAAGAGTAAGGCAAAAGAGGGCAAAATGGCAATGTACTAACAGTGAGGGCATGGGACATCATTTGAATACAGCAAGCAAGGGAATGAATGGAAAGGAAAAGAGGAGAGAGGCAGGATTGGAGGAAATGATGGTCACCTGCAAGTAAGAGGGTTAGGTAGAGTCAATTGGGGTAGTGAAGATTGTGGGTCGATATGGTAGATGACATGAGATGGTAGTGCACTGCCGACTTGAACCCCAAAAAAGGGAAGGGAGGGATTGAACAGCCTCAAGAAGATGGTTCCATAAAGTGGAGAAAGAAGAAAAAGGATTTATCATTTAAGAAGGATAATTTAATTGTGAAGACTAGAAGGGCACTCGGTCGAGCGCGTACCTCCGCCAGGCTTGGTATGATGTACGGGTAGGCACGGTTAGTATAAACAAACAACAACATGCATTTTAAAGGCCATTTTCCCTGCTAGAGCGGGGGTTAGCCTTGCGGTCCCCATGACAATCTTCTCCATTTTGCCCTATTTTCTGCATCTCTCCTTGTTAACCCCCTTGCCTGCATTTCTTCTTCCACCATCTTTAGCCAAGTCTTTCTCGGTCTTCCCCGTCTTCTACTTCCTTCTACATTCATTTCCATCACTCTTCTCAACCAGTCACTTTCATCCTTCCTCAACACATGACCAAACCATCTCAACCTGTTCCTCTTCACAGCATCAATCACAGGCTCTATTCCCATCATCTTTCGCAATTCATCATTTGTCTTCCTCTCTCTCAACGATACTCCGCACATCCGTCGAACCATTCGCATTTCCACCCTTTCCAACCTTCGTTGCTGCTCTACGTTCATTACCCATGTCTCGCTCCCATAAATCATAACACTTCTCACACATGCAGCATACACCTTTCCCTTCAGCTTCAACGACACTCCCCTCATCATCAGCACGCCACTCAATTCCCGAAACTTCTTCCATGCACATCTCACTCGAGCAACCGTTGCCGAGTCTGATCCACCTTCTCCATTCAGCATGTCTCCGAGGTAGCAAAATGTTTTCACACCTTCCAACTTCACGCCGTCTCCAAGATCCAACTCAACATTTCCTCCATCTGCAGCTCCCTCTGTGCACACCTTACATTTGAATGTAGCTGCCACACTGGTTAATGACCCTCTCAGACCACTACATTTTTGATGAACCCACTCAGCGCACATTGTACACTGAATGGAGTTCACTCCGACACCCTTCCTACACACAGCACAGGGCCACTTCCCAGTTCTTTCCACCTCACCACATGCTTTACCACTTGCCATCACCTTCGTCTTTCCGATATTCACCTTCAGACCTTTTGTCTCCATACATTCCTTCCACGTGTTCATCTTTTCCTTCAGTCCATCCATACTTTCCGCAATCAACACCAGATCATCTGCATACAACAACTCCCACGGTAAACCCTCCTTTACATTCTGAGCCAGCACCTCCATCACAGCTACAAATAGTAGTGGACTTAGTACCGACCCCTGATGCACTCCCACCTTCACCTCAAACTCACCACTGTTCCCGTCCTTCGTCCTTACAGCTGTGCGCGCTCTTTTGTACATTGCCATCACCACTCTGATCAACCATTCCTCCACTCCTAACTTCCTCAATGCCCATGTCAATACTTTGCGTGGAACCCGATCGAATGCTTTCTCCAGATCAACAAACCCAAGAAACAACTTCTTCCTCTTCTCCATGTACTTCTCCTGCAACTGCCTCACAATGAAAAGCGCGTCTGTCGTTCCTCTTCCTGGCATGAATCCAAACTGCATTTCGTCGATCTTCACTTTCTTCCTTATCCTCCTCTCCAACACCCTTTCCAATACCTTCATTCCATGCTCCAATAACTTTATCGCTCGGTACGAGCCACACTCCAGAGGGTCACCTTTCCCCTTGTATAGAGGGACGAGGGTACTCAGTTCCCAATTCACTGGAAAGCGGCCTTCTTTCACCACCAGATTACAGATCTCTGTCATTCTCTTCACACCCCAACTTCCTGCTGCCTTCAACATATCTCCCACAACTCCCGTCGCCCCTCCCGCTTTTCTACCCTTCATTGCTTTTATCGCTTCCTCAACTTCCTTCTCAGTTATCTTCTCTGCCGGTCCTAAAACTGGGTTACTCTCTATGTTGCCATCCCATTCATTCTCTGTATTCAACAGCATTTCCATATATCTTTTCCATCTTCCTTTAATTCCATCTGGGTCGACAACGATTTGTCCCACTTCATCCTTCAAGCAACTCACCCCCATCACATCACACCTCTCTTTCGCTATCTGCTTTGCAATCCTGAATACTGCTTTCTGACCCTCTTCCGAATCCAAGCGTTCTCCGAACATTTTCCAACATGCCTCCTTCGCCTTTGCTACCTCTTTCTTTGCAGCCTTCCTGGCTGCCTTATAACTTTCATGCTCTGCTGTTTCTGCTCCCGTACCCTTCGCCTTCTGCCGCTCCTTGAACTTCTTCCTCTTCTCGTCAATCCTCTTTCCAACTTCATCATCCCACCACCATGTTTCCGAGTGCCTCGGTGGTCCTTTTGTCCATCCACATACCTCACCAACGGCTCCCAACAGACTAGCTTTCATTGACATCCAACCACTTTCAAGCTCAACCACATCATCCTCTACCCTACTCAGCCTCTCTTTTAATGCCTCCCTTACTGTCACCTCTTTCAACCTCCACACCTTCATTCTCGGTTGGTACTTCATCCGCCGAGCTCTCCTCGCACCTTTCACCCTTACGTCGCAGACAACCAAGTGGTGCTGTGAAACAGCCTCCTCCCCCGGGATCACCTTTGTGTCCCGGAGGTGCCCCCTATCTCGCCTACGCACCATCAGGTAGTCAACGGTTGTCGTCGACCCACCTGACGTGTATGTAACAAGCTTATTATCCTCTTTCTGGAACTGAGTATTACAAATCAACAAATCAGCTCCATCAGCAAACTCCAAAATCCTTTCACCTTCTCCATTTCTCACACCATATCCGTAACCCCCATGAACTCAGTCAAAACCATCCATGCTCCTTCCCACATGTCAATTTAGGTCTCCTCCTACCACAACAACTTCCTCATCTTTCACGTTTTCCATCAGCTTCTCTATCGCACACCAGAACTTGTCCTTCTCTTCATCGCTTCGACCAACCTGCGGAGCATATCCTGAGATGACGTTCACCAAGAGCTTTCCAATCATCATTTTCACCATCATCAACCTATCACTCACTCTCGTCGCTCTCGTCACACTGTCTTCAAACTCCTTAGAAAACAGGACACCAACACCATTCACGCCCTCCGGGCACCCTTGCCACACAAACTTGTATTTCTGTCCCTGCCTACCCTTCACCATTCTCACACCACTTCCCTTCCATCTCGTCTCTTGCACACAACATGTGTCCACTCTTCTGACCAATACTTCCACCACTTCCACCACTTCTCCTGATCTCCCTGTCATTGTCCCTACATTCTATGTCCCAAACCTCAGAAACCGATCTCCACTTCGGGCTGCACCCTGCCCACATGTAGTTGTAATTGTCATGGTTCTCTTTTTGAGGCAATGTTTTTATGGCCGGATGCCCTTCCTGACGCCAACCCTCTTAGTCGCCTCTTACGACACGCAGGGATACGGCGTACCTATTCTTATCCAGGGTACACACTGGGAAACGTTTAAAACATGGAAATTCTGGGGGGGGGGGGGGGGGGGGGGCAGCGTCAGTATCACGGCTGCGGTTTAAACATATTTAAATAAATATTTAAGCAAAACCATGAAAAACAATCTGGGAAAAGTCTCTAAGTGAGAACGTGGATTTGAGAAAGCAGGAGCAGAGGTGAAAGAACAAACGAGATATAGGGGGCGGGGCACAAGTCGAGCCGAGGAGGCCGCATGAGGCGCGAACAAAGAAACGACTAATTACACACAAATTTGCAACAACTACAAAACCAAAACCAAATAGAAACACACAATAACACATACACAACAAAATACGCAGCGGAAATTTGACAAAGAAACGAACGGGAAAACACAAACTTTGATGCCGTGGGGAGATCGAAGCAAGCCCCGTCGCTCGAGGGACCGGAAGCTTGTATGATGGTTAGTATGAAGGTTAGTATGATGTACCAATAAAAAAGCTTGCAGAGATACACAAGCAAAACCTGAGCATAAGGATATCACACATCTCGGATAACGTCACACACCACCAGGCGGCAGTTTGCAACTTCACGAGGGTGAAACTTAAAATTGAGAGCTCAAACAACAGATACCCACTCTGTTATCCTCGAAAAATATTTCATTTGGAGCTTAATTGCACCATGGAAGCAAAGTAAAACTAGAACGTCACTCGTTAGAGCGCATACCTCCACCAGGCTGAACAGTTTACGTTTTGTATCGCACTGATTGGCCAGATCTGAATACGGAAATGAACGAAAATCTATTTAGCTTGTTATTGAAATCCAACCAACTCATCCACCTAGTTTTGTCATAATTGGTCCACAGCTGTTTGTAAGATCATGCTATATATTGCTTTTGGCCCTATCTCTCAATGGTAAAGAATCAGTTAAAAAAAAAAAAAAATTCTTGAATCCGGATTCTGATGTTCACCAAAATCGAATCGGTTCGTACTTGTCACAAACTCAACCTGTCCACGAAGTTTTGTCCGAATCCGTCCATAACATTTTGAGATATGTTATATATCGTTTTTCCCTATCTCTCAATGGTGAATAATCACATTAAAAAATTATTGGATCTGGATCTTCACCAAAATCTAATAATTTCGTCCATGTCACATTCCCAACATCTCCACCAAATTTTGGCCGAATCTGTCCACAATTTGTTTTAGATATCCTGTTCACAAACAGAAAAACAGACATGGGTGAAAAATAACCTTCATCCACCTTAGGTGTTGGAGGTTAAAATGGTTTTCATTGATAATATTATTGAAACGCTTCAAAGTCCTATTGGCAGAGACTTTGTTGCTTATGAATTAATTTTTTAGATTAAAATCTTAAATTCCATTCAACAATTGAATTTATCCACTAAAGGTTGATGAGTACATTCATGTTGCATGTTTTTGTTTTTTTAATCTTTGACTGAAATGAATTTGAGGTTTTTGTGATGTCTCATGGAATTGAGTTTGACATCTGATACCAGCTTGTCTCAGTTGAGTACCAGCTTGCTGGGATGAATGATCCCTGTGTGAACCCCGATTTAGAATAGGTACACCGTATCCCTGCGCATCATAAGAGGCGACTAAGGGTTGGTGTCAGGAAGGGCATCCGGCCATAAAAACATTGCCTCAAACAGGGAACCATGATTGTCATGGGGCCCGCAAGGCTAACCCCCGCTCTAACGGGGAAAAATGGCCTTAAAACGATCATTCATTCATTCATTCATCTGATAAAATATACTTTGACTAACTTATGTTCTTTTATTTTGGTTGAATGATATTTTTTATGATCTTTTGACGTCCGTTACTTATTGAACGTCCGTTGCATTAGTATGTTTTTTTTTTTTAAACAGAATTCCTATGGAACCTTAAGGTTTTTAAAACAAAACGAACCAAAATTATTTTTTGCAACCTCACATGCGATGCGATAATTATCAGAAATTTTCTGAGTTCATCTTAAAAGTTTATAATGTAATTTATAGGATACCTTGTAAAGTTTGGAGACTGCATTAGCACCTTGACACATAATAAGAGAATAGGTTCAAGTGACTTCAGTAATGTATTGTTCAAATGGATGGATGATTTGTTTGTTAAGGCAGATGTTTGAGTGTCTCCCTTTCATGCAATAGAGTGGGCTGGCTTTTTTAAACTTGAATACAAACTTCCTTATCACCCTCTTAAACATAGCTTTCTGGGGGACAAGGAAGGCTTTGTGACATCGAGTGAAATAATTGAATTTTGAAAACTCACTGTGATTGATGTATTACAATAACCATTTCATAAAATTAAAAAAAAAATGTTTACCATAGAAATGAATTATTTTTTATCATTGACTGTTTGGGTATTGATAGGAGCAGCTCTGCAAGGATGTTGAGCAGGTGCAATTGGAAGGAGAGGCAGCCGTGAAATCCAGCCCATCATTGACCTCGCAAGATGAGGAAGGTCCCCCAACATGGTTCCTGAGCTACATGGAGCAGGTAATGTCTTGCACACCATGCTTCTCACCAACAACAACAACATGCATTTTAAGGCCATTTTCCCTGCTAGAGCGGGGGTTAGCCTTGCGGTCCCCATGACAATCTTCTCCATTTTGCCCTATTTTCTGCATCTCTCGTTGTTAACCCCCTTGCCCGCATTTCTTCTTCCACCATCTTTAGCCAAGTCTTTCTCGGTCTTCCTCGTCCTCTACTTCCTTCTACATTAATTTCCATCACTCTTCTCAACCAGTCACTTTCATCCTTCCTCAACACATGACCAAACCATCTCAACCTGTTCCTCTTCACATCATCAATCACAGGCAATATTCCCATCATCTTTCGCAATTCATCATTTGTCTTCCTCTCTCTCAACGATACTCCGCACATTCATCTAACCATTCGCATTTCCACCCTTTCCAGCCTTCGTTGCTGCTCTACGTTCATTACCCATGTCTCGCTCCCATAAATCATAACACTTCTCACACATGCAGCATACACCTTTCCCTTCAGCTTCAGCGACACTCTCCTCCTCATCAGCATGCTTCTCACCCTGCTCCTTTATTTGTGTATCTGCATCATGAGATTATACACACTGTGCTGTTAGAACCAATGAAACAAAGGCTCTTGATTGTTTCGAACTTATTGGTGGTTTGGAGTTCAAGCTTGTGATAGAGAGGACCATAAGATTATAAAGGGTCATGTTGTTCTGGTCCACACATCCTTGCCATTCATAGTGGGTTGATGATTAACCACAGTTATTTGAGCTAGGTATAAGTGACTGCTTCCTGATTTATTTCACATTGCTGTGTCCAAACAGATGGTATGCAGTGATGGAAGGTTTTGCTCCTGTTTTGTATGATGCTTTTGGGGTTTTTTCTTTTTCTGGGGAACTCTTCCTTAATTTCTTCTGCCCTGTGCCAATCCATCCCATAATATCCCAGTTCAAACAGAACCTTCTGGAAGAGCTTTCAGTTCGTGTATTGCACGAATTGGGCAAGTCATCCTCGGACATTTCATCATTGAACTCCAACAGCATCAACCCAAGAGACACCCGCACCAAGACCGCTGGCACATTCGAGGAGTCTCTGCTTCCTCCCTGTGACCCACATCCACGAAAAGCATCTCCTGCTATTTGGGGCCTTCCATGTCATCATTGTGATGCTCTGATCGAAGGATGCCTGTATTCATGCAGGTAACAGAAGCGAAGGGAGTAGAGATGTAGGTTTAGTAAAAGTGGAGGAGGTAAAAGTTGAGTAAGTCTTAAAATAAATAAAAAACAAGGTTTGATGTCAAGGTGTATTACAGATCGAGTCCTCAAAAAAGTTTCAATTTGGTGGAAGCAATATGGTACCTTCTCATGTGGATGAATATTAATTTTTATTTTCCTTATTTTAGCTTCAGTGTTTCTCCCCATTCAGGAGCTGCCGTGACCTCTGGATGTGTGCATCATGTGAGTCCAACGGAAAACATAACCCAGAACATCCTCTGCTCAAGTTCTGCCAACCTAGTCATGGTCAGGACTGCTCTCCAACCTCTCAACTCGTCAGGTAAAAATCGGTTGCCTGATTTTGGCATTACCTTCATTATCCTAAAAAAAATTTTTTAATTCAAATGAATACATTGCTTCTTCTCTCCTTTTGATTCTCCTTTGTGTGCAAGTACAGCAGGCGCTTGCATAGTGACACACGCAGGGAGATGCATGAACAATGGCGTTCAGAGAAGCGTACACGAAAGGCCGAGCGCAAACGACAACAAGCGGAGACTCGAGTGGCCAAAAGGCGTGTTCGCCAGCAGCGGCGCTTGCTTGTTCGTTCTTTTAATGGCTCATTAAGCCTTGCGAAAGATCTGGAACAAGATCTTGACCCTTCTCCCACATTCTCTGCTGCATCTGGGTGAGTCCGATCCTTTTGTTATTGATTGTAGTAATAATGCATTCCAAAGAATTTCATGTTCTTTGCCATATGCTGCTTGTTCATCAGAAGAATATCGATGTAACAAAACAGAATTTCATGCCTAAACACAAGTCTGCTCAACCACATATTTGTCTTGTACCTGTCCAATTGCCGTCCAAGCCGATACACGAGGCATGTAAAACCTACGACCTGCAGCATGTTTTGAATCGGCCCATGTGGTGATGTATTAAGGATTTTACGTAACTATTATGTGGAAGGGTTGGCAGGATAACATGGAGTTGTGTAGACTTGCCTCTGAGCTCTCTAGATTGGGTTTGAATCTCGACCCAGCTTTAATCTGCATACTGGTGTTTGGCATGCAAGACTATACATCCATATATGCCCTTGGATGACCGTTACACTGGGTGTCCTATTTCCTTGCTTTAGTTGGTGTACGTTAAAGACCCCACAATGTCCTTTGTGAACAAAAGGCGAGCTATAGCCAGCACCCTGAATTTTTTTTTTCTTTCTTTTCTTCTCCCTAATACAAATTCCTGCACTTGCAGTCGAGTATTTCGTATCACTGCCTACTGCGGCCTAGCCAATAAAACTACGTCGGCAGTCCTGCGTGCGTAATAGTGCATGTAGATATAAGAAGAAGAATGATGTCAAATATTAAAAGCCACAGTTTATTTCCCAATAAATTCCATAACTTATGTCCTCATCAAGAGGTGTGTGTGTGTGTGTGTGTGTGTGTGTGTGTGTGTGTGTGTGTGTGTGTGTGTGTGTGTGTGTGTGTGTGTGTGTGTGTGTGTGTGTGTGTGTGTGTGTGTGTGTGTGTGTGTGTGTGTGTGTGTGTGTGTGTGTGTGTGTGTGTGTGTGTGTGTGTGTGTGTGTGTGTGTGTATATACAGGTTTGGTGGATGCAAGTATACATATACTATTGGGGTCACCCGTGGGAATCCCACGGGCATGGATGTGTGAGACATTTCGACATATTGAGTTAGATGCTGCACCTGCACATTCAGTTTCACAAAATGGTTACTGGCAATTTATCAGATGCACAAATGATGTAATCTACACACACACACACACACACACACACACACACACACACACACACACACACACACACACACACACACACACACACACACACACACACACACACACACACACACACACATATATATTGTTACAGATACGACTTTGATGGTATGGTGGGCCGAGCGGGATGGCCGCCGTATCCGTACAAGTTACCCCGATTGCACCCGGGGTTGACTAATCGCGCTATGCTGGCTCAATAAGAAAAAGAAGACACCCGGCTGGATTACAATCACACAATACGACACCAGGGATACGGTTCTCAAAGGTTGTTATTACAATTGCGGAAGGTTTAGATTACAGGGACAAGAGGGAAACATAGGAAGGTGGGCACTTAAACACACTTATATTATCCCCGGACAGACGACAGGTAAACGCGGGACAAGGCTCACTCACACGGGGTTTGATGGCCAGGAAAGCGGGTAGCGATCGCTCCAGGTGCACCTGTGCTCAGGGCAGGATCACGTACGGTGGTGTCCAGAGATGCGTGAAGGTATCACAGCGCTTGTGGGTCGCGACTTTGGTCTCAAGCTGGGGAGGTCGCTCAGCGCTCGGGAGGGTGGCGTCTTTTCCTTCCAAGCTCGGGGCGCATCTCACGTCACGTCCGGCGCGGGGCCGCGTATATCCGGCGGGGAGTCACGCCCTCGCTCGTTAGCTCCGCCCCATATGGCATCGGCCCATGGCTTCTCATTGGGTGCGGGGGTTACCGGCTCCGCCCTTGACGAGGGGCCGACAGGGAGCCCCCCTTCTGGGTAACCCCGTCGAGCACATGTTCAATGGCGGCCAACCGAGCCGGAGTGAGGACGCAAAGCCGCTGTTGTTGTGGTTGTTGTTGGAGCTTGAGATGATGGGAAGAGATGCGGGGAGGTATGGGAAGGTCCTAAACTCCTACTGGTGCCATATCATCACATTCTGGTGCAACGAAGAGTCATAATTAATGGAAACAAGTCCTTAACTGACATAGATTAAGAATAACTAGCAAGATGTCCTATAATTGTCTACGTGTGGTGCGGGGGACCTGGGCACGACATTTAATGGGGGAATGAAGGGGAAGATCGGCTCTAATGGGTGTTGTTTACAGACAATGGGACTAGGGAATGGGGTAAGGGGAGAGTTGGGGAGTATCGGAGAAGATAGGGGAATATTTACAAGCGGATATGGAGGTCAAATTCCATATTCGCAACATTGCACCCTTCTCTACCCTCGGGGCGTCCCGACCCGATAAATTTTTACCTACTTTAGTGTGGCACGCAATGTAGTTCCCTCTACTATTAACTCTACCCTGAGTGCGACAGTTTTATAGATATTCACAAATGAGTAAATATGTCCCCCTGCGACGTTGCACCCTTCTCCTCTCAGAAACACACCCACAGGATAACCGAATCCGGAAAGAATCCTCAAACTAAACATACAGCCGGTAGGGAGCATTATTTACAAGACTACGCTGATATTTACACTACGATCCAGGACCTGTCTTTGGAGGAACACATGCAGATGTTATGCATAGAGAGAGCGCGCTTGCCAACATCGATACACCAACCCACGAGTGCTCTGTGGCCGACGGCCTTTAATAACGTGCAGAGCACCCTTCCCCAGCATCAAAAGCACCACCCCACCACACAGTCAGCACCATCCGGTGCAGTCACCATTGTTCAATGAATAAAAATAACTTCGACAACCCCTAACCCTGCAGGTGTCTCTTGCTCTTCTTGTGGTGCACTTGGTGGTGTTAACTATAAAGTGGTTCACCTGTATGGCATAGGTGCCACGTTGACCCATAGGTCCATCCCCGGGTGGTGCTTGGCCGCAAACGAACTGCGGTCCATTGTGGGTGGCCACAAACATTGCGGTCCATATGGTGTATCGATCCAGGCAGCCAACAGCGAAAGTGCAGGCCCACAACTGCGCAGCCAGCACCTCTCTCTCCTCTCTCTCTACCCCAAAGCCAGATCCTCGGAGGTGGGAGACAAAAGAAGCAGACAAGTGAGTAAGGTGGTAAGGGCGCAAAAGTGCACGCAATGTAAGGTAATGCACACTGGGGGCACATGGGAACCAGGTGAGACAGGTACGTTCCTATCGTACGCCCCCCCCCCACCAGGTAACCTACATGGCCCCTCCCTTACCCCTTACTGCATCCACACAACACAACACTACTCATAAACATCTACTTTACAAATCAACAAACATCCCTACTGTCTTCCCCGTTCCTCCCATATACCAAATTCGTCTTCTCTCCCTCCTAACCAATCAAATTTGCCATTTTCAACTCTCATCAAAATTTGCCATCTCCAACTGAACATCAAAATTTGCCATCACCAATTCATCATCAGTCCCTCCTAGGGAGGGAGAGATGGAATCACCCCAATGTCTCATCCACGTCGTGATGCGTCTCACAAATCCTCACAGCAATCTCATTTCCTGCACAAAACAAAGAAAACACAGGTGTGGAGTCATCATCATCACCACAGGCAAGTGGCTGCGTATGGTGCGACAGGTTCATCAATCCTAACTATCTCCTAAATGACTTTAACAACTTTACACTACCCGGGGGCTTTCTCCGGCCAAACCATTGGCCCTCTTACACTATGGGTTCTAAAAACCAATTCCCATTGGCCAAACTGTGGTGCTCTTCAATTTGGGGTCTCACTCCCCCGATTCATCTCCCGGTGCCCTCGCACAATTTCTGGGCTGCGGCGTGTACCTCTCCCAGTGGGTCTACCCACCTGCACACCTCCACCACTGCAGTTGCCTCCGAGCTTACCTGCTCCTCACCCTAACCTAACTACCTGGGGAAGGCCCTCTGGCTCTCTCCCCACTCCGTGCCCTCTCTGGCACTGGGCTGCCCGATCCACACCCGGGATCCTCAGGCACCCACTCACAACTACCGGCTCCCAGAGCCCACCTGCGGCCTCACCTGGCCGACATCCTCACAGTGGTGGAGTGCCCAACCAACTACACACACTAACAGGCTACACGCCCAGCCATTTCCACAACACTAATGCACCCATTCACAACACCATTCTGCAACCGCACCACAAATGCCAATATCCAACCACAATTTACCTGCACCCTCTACCTAACACTTACACTACCCGCCCCGGGTGCTCGTGAAAGGGGTCCACTCTTCCCCCATCCACACCTTCGCACCATGCACACCACTCCGTACCACTCACTCCAACTCTCTCCACACACCTGTACCTGCACACCTGTGCTCTCACACCTGGTGCCACCTGCACCCTTCTCTCCCCAAGCGCATTCGCGCTGATCCACACACTCACTACTCATACACGGCTCCACACACCTGTCCAGTTGCACACCTGTGCAATCACACCTGTTCAATTCTCACAAACACGGCATCATCTCAGCTAACTACTCCCTTCTGAAACTTGCGCTTCCCAGTCGTCCCTTTAAACTATTGCGCTCCCACGTCATTATCATCCATACTAATCTACCTGCGTCCCCACTACAGGTATCAGTCACTAACTAACCTTAACGTTACCTAATGTCAATCTCTTCTAGATCCCTACAATATATACTAACCCACCCGGGCTAGTTTTCACTGCCATACACCCCATAAGCTATTGCGCATTTGCCCCACACCTGTGAGGGATGGTGGATTTGCCATCCCACCACATCGGGGGTCTCTCACTACCAATTTTGCACATCAAATTTCAACAAATCAAAAATTTGGCCAATCACTGCCCATCATCTGCCAATCACTACTGCCAATCCTTTGCCAATCATCAAATTTTGTTTTTTTCTCTAATTTTGGGTCCAAAACACTAACCTCATCACCCAGTCTACTCACTACTGCCTCTCGGTGCGCCAATTCCTGTCCAAAGCCCGGCTTCGTAAAGCCAAGCAATGGATGCTGGTTGTTTTGTGCCAGCGGCTGGCTGCATCCTGCCTTCGGTGCAGGGAAGGAGGTTTACCCGGCCCGAGATCCCACGCATCACCTCGGCGTGGAGCCATCCAATGTCCCGATCTCGACCTGCCGGCACGTCTCAACAAAACGTGGTCGCCATAACGACCCTTCCTATCGGGCTGCAAGCTCCGCCTAGTGGAGCCGGGACGCGGCCGTTCAAAGCGAGGCCCGGCACGCACCGAGGGCCTGCTTCGGCTAAAAGTCGTTCTAAACTCTACCCCGTCTAACGTCGATGCTTCACCTGCATGCTTACATCCCGCAGCCCGTTCCTTGCTCACACATCCAGCCGTTTCCATGCCCCTCGTACCGTTCCTTACACACCCAGGTACACCCATTCCACTCACCGCCTTGGTCACACACCTGACCACCGAACACTTTGGCACACACTCGTTGGTAGCACACCTCACCAATACACCTCTTCGCGCCCCCTCCTCGGTCACCTCCTCTGTGACAATCACAGGTGTGCTCTCATTCGCACACCCAACCACGTGCCTCACCACCAACTCCAGCGTGCATTCCCACTCACGCTCTACCATTCCAGGTGTGCATCCTTCCATCCCAGGTGTACATCCTCGCTCACCTGTCACAACTAACTCACGCTCCATGTCACTCTCACTACTTTCACCTCCATTCCTGACAGCGCACTCACCCTTACTCTTGACAGCGCACTCTTTCCCCATGCACCTGTCCGTTACACACCTTTCTCGCGCACACTCTCCCGTTACACCCTCTGTAACACTCACCACACCACGCTTCCATGTGCCCCCTCGCACACGCGCTACGACCGACTCACTCTCGCCAGCACCCTCACTCCTTGGCACGCACTTTTTCCTCACACACCCCAGAGTCGGACTTTCTCGCACACCTCCTTTTTCGCACACCAGACCTGTCGCACACTTCACCAACGGCCTCTCACGAACACCCGGGTCTATCTCGACCCCCAAGCTTCTTAAATCCCCTGGCGCATCATACGCACGACCATATTGGTCACCACTTACACCGGGTCCTCTTCCTCTTCGCTTCTGCTCCATCACCTGCGAATCCCTCATCCGGTTAATGAGCACATCATCACGATCCAAACACAGACTTTGGACCAATTCTTTTATCTCCTCTTTTATTTCTTTCTTATCCCCTCTCCGTCGCTTCTTAATTTCGCTCATCCCTTCTTCCACTTCTTCTAATTTGTGCTTCACCTCTTTTATTCCCCGGTACGTCTCCTCAAGCTCATCCTCTAAGGCTACCTTGACCGTTTCCAGGTGCGTCCTCACCTGCCGGTCCTTCGTCTCCATTACCTCTATCACCTCGTCCAACCTCGTTGTCAGTCCCTCACGTACCATCTGACATTCCCTCTTCGTCGCTACCAAGTCATCTTTTATGTCGTTTTGTGTCGCTTTTAAACCTCCTAATACCGCAGTGTTCCTTTGAACCTGCTCCACTAACTCCGTCTGTCCCACCGTCAGCTGCTCCACCTCCTGCGTCAGGTCCTCTATGCCCCCTTGCAATTTTACAGTCCCCTTTCTCACCTCTTTCTCCATGCGCTCCTTACAGTGCCTCACCTCCTCGCGCACTCCTCCGACCTCCTCACTCACTCCTCTTCTGATCTCCTCTCCCATCACTTGCATCTCCTGCCCAGATGCCACCCTCATCTGCTCCATTTCCTCCCTGTGAGCATCCAGTTTGGTTTCTACCCCCATTCTGACCCCCTCTATCTGCTGCTCCATTTGTTTAACTTCCCTTTCCGCTTGGTCCCTCATGTCCCTCAATTTGCCTTCCATACTGTTTTCTAACCCCTCTAACCCTTTTTGCATCCCTTCCATTTGATTCTCTTGAGCGGCCATTCTGTTTTCTACCCCCGTTAACCCCTCCTGTATTTCCCCTAATCTATCGTCTAATTTCCCAAATTTCATGTCTAATCCCTTAAAATTATTGTCTAATCCCTTAAAATTATTGTCTAATCCCTCACTGGTACCCCTCGCTTCGTCCCTCATTACCCCCATTTGCTCACTCTGAGCCCTCGCTTCGTCCCTCATTACCCCCAATTGGCCCTCTAATCGCCCACTATCAACCCTCATTTGGCCCTCCATCCTATCCATTTTTGCATTCAGTTGGGTCAAGAATAATCTGAGGTCAAACCCGGTTTGCCCAGCGTCCCCAGCCGCCACCGCAGGCTCGCCCTCCGCGGCGCCGCTATTTTGGGACCCTTCAACCACGTGAGCGAGCGCGCCATTTTGCGCGCCCGCTACTTCGTGCGTGACGGCGCTATTTTGCGAACCTGCCGCCCTCACTGCTTCGCTCTCCTCATGTCCCTCAATTTGGTCCTGGACCGACCCTGCTTCACTCTCCCCTACCGGACCCCAGCCGTCTTGATCCGCCATAGCGCGACTTGCAAAACTCGGTTTTTATTTTTTTTATTTTCGTAAAACAAATTGAAATTTCGCCGTTATAATTTCGCGCGGGAAACGCGCTCCGAATCGATTTTCCCTCCCAAAATTTGGGCCTAACTAATTTAGTCCCGGGTTCGAATTCCACTCCTCGACACCAATTGTTACAGATACGACTTTGATGGTATGGTGGGCCGAGCGGGATGGCCGCCGTATCCGTACAAGTTACCCCGATTGCACCCGGGGTTGACTAATCGCGCTATGCTGGCTCAATAAGAAAAAGAAGACACCCGGCTGGATTACAATCACACAATACGACACCAGGGATACGGTTCTCAAAGGTTGTTATTACAATTGCGGAAGGTTTAGATTACAGGGACAAGAGGGAAACATAGGAAGGTGGGCACTTAAACACACTTATATTATCCCCGGACAGACGACAGGTAAACGCGGGACAAGGCTCACTCACACGGGGTTTGATGGCCAGGAAAGCGGGTAGCGATCGCTCCAGGTGCACCTGTGCTCAGGGCAGGATCACGTACGGTGGTGTCCAGAGATGCGTGAAGG